>NC_054834.1:65786509-66086509 GCF_018345385.1 Vulpes lagopus | reverse complement strand
TCGTAGGTTTTAAATAAAGATATAGTTTTAGTAATAAAAATATTAAAATTGAACATTTGTAGAACCTTATAAATGCCTCTGAAGAATTCTAGTCTTCTGGTTTGAAAACTATTGAAGTACTTCCAACACTTCCCCCATAGTATTGATAAAAAATAAGCCCCCTAAATTGGGGTCAACTGTCTCCAACCCAACTGATAAGTTCAGGCATTCTCTCAGTCACATATTCTGCCATTAGCATCAAGTGCTCTTGCTCTGATGCTAAATGAATAAATATGACATTTCAGTTTCTGAGATCAATGAGTGATTTCCTGAAAGCCTAAAATATGATCAGAAGAGTTAAGGCATAAGAATGTATTACATTTGTCTGTGATCTTTCATTGCTTTACAGATGGAAGAAAGGCAACTACAAATTTAAATTCCATTTTACCTGTCTTCAAGAGAAAAAAATATAGTTATTGCATCTTTATTTAAAATTTAAAAATCATGATTCTTATTGCTGGGGAAGTATAGTACTTGCTTTACTATGTATTTCATGCTTTGAAGGACATAATAACTGGAATTTGGAAGTTCTTTGAAAATATAGCCAAGGATTTTTTTTTTAAAAGTTAAGCTGAAGTGAGACTATACTATGAGATGTTATTAAACCCATTCGCTAAACTAGATGTACCAGAAAACAGAATGGTGTGCCTTAGGTTTCTAAAATCTCTTGATTTCATGGTTCTGTTAGAAACAAAAGTAAATGACTAATTTAAACTTACACACTATGAATCAAAATAAAACTACCTTAGGTTAAAGATGTCAATTTAATAAACCGTACTCAAATTTGGTTGTTTTGGAGGATTTTAAGCTGGCAGTATATAAAAGCAAGTATAAGTAGTGTTGAAAATTTAATCTTTTCCAGTTTTATGTTGCTTGGCATGACTTGCTCGTCATTCACACTGCTGCCACCTGACCCTAATTTAGAACCCTAATTAATTGGAGAGGTTGTCCTAATTATCCCAACACTGGAGAGGTTGTCAAAAAGACAGATTCCTTGATCCCATCTCCAGCCTGCTAAATCAGTCAGCAAGGGAGGGATCTGGGACTTTTTTCTTTTCTTTTCTTTTCTTTTCTTTTCTTTTCTTTTCTTTTCTTTTCTTTTCTTTTCTTTTCTTTTCTTTTCTTTTCTTTTTTTCTTTCTTTCTTTTCTTTTCTTTCTTTCTTTCTTTTCTTTTCTTTTCTTTTCTTTTCTTTTCTTTCTTTTCTTTTCTTTTCTTTTCTTTTCTTTCTTTTTTTCTTTCTTTTCTTTTCTTTTCTTTTCTTTCTTTTCTTTTTTTGCAAGCTTTTCAGGTGATTCTTATTATCTCTTAAGTGTGGGAAACACTGAATAACTTTTGAAGTTTTTTTTTCTCTGCTCCAGTCCTTGCTCTAACAGCAGTGGTTTTCAATCCTAGTTGCATATCAAGTTCACTTAGGGAACTTTAAAAAAAGTAGTGATGCCAAGGCCCCATCTCAGACTGATTTAATTGGAATCTTTTTGGGGAACCCTAGGTGGCACAGCGGTTTAGCGCCTGCCTTTGGCCCAGGGCGCGATCCTGGAGACCTGGGATCGAATCCCACATCGGGCTCCTGGTGCATGGAGCCTGCTTCTCCCTCTGCCTGTGTCTCTGCCTCTCTCTCTCTCTCTCTCTCTCTCTGTGAGTATCATAAATAAATAAAAATTTAAAAAAAATTTAATTAATTGGAATCTTTTTGATTGGGCCCTATGCTATTTTTTTTTAATGTTTTAAGTTAAAAAAAAAGTTTTGCAATGTAACATATGTAGAGAAAGCAAAATAATAAATGTACAGCTCATTAGATTTCTATAAAATAAACATATTATATTCATCCAAATAAAGATAAAGAATATTACCAGTACGGCAGACGACTGCTTCTAGTCATTAATCCCCTCTAACATATCATTATCATCATAATGTTTTGTGCCTGATTTTGAACTTTATGTAGCTAGAATCATAGAGCATGTAGTCTTCTGTATCTGGCTTCTTTTGCTCAATTTTATATTTCTCATTTGTTGTTGGGCTTAGCTACAATTCTTTCTCATTGTTATACAGAATTCCATTTTGTATATAAACCACAGTTCATCCATCCTACAGTATGTAGCATTTGGGTTGTTTTTGGTTTGGGGCTCGTACAATGTTGCTGTAACCCTACTTTTATACATCTCTTGGTATATAGATTTCTGTTAGGTATGTACTTAAGAGTGAGATTGCTGGGAATGTGTATGTTCAGCTTTAGCATATATTCCCAGATTTTCCAAAGTGATTTTATCATTCTCCACACTTAAGAGCAGTTTATGAGAGTTCCTGTGGCTCTGGAACTTTTTGTGGGGCCCATGCATTTTAAAAGCTTTGCAGGTGATCCTGATAACCATTAAAGCTTGAGAATTACTGCAAAACCTTTTATAATATAATTCTCAAAAAAATAAATAAATAAATAAATAAATAAATAAATATAATTCTCTAAAGCACAGCTCTGGGCTTGTTCATCCCTGCTTAGAATGTCCATAGTTCTGTATTGCCTCCTAAGGAAATATGAATCCCATTACCTTACATTGTAGGCCACTCATGTTCTAACCTCAGCCTTTCCAACTGCAACTCTCCTACTCATAACCTAGCCTCTAACAACACAAAAACACTTGCTTTCCCCCCAAACACTCCTATGCTTTTCCCCTTGCACACTTTTGTTTTGCTTTTCTGCGTAGAATTTTCTTGCATGTCCGTCACATTTCTGCCCATTCTCAGGTAGACCCAGCTCAAGTAACATGTCTAAAAGTCCTTGTAATTATCACATCCCTCTCTTCCTTGCCTTCTCTTACCTCCATTCAAAAGTGAGCTCTCTAATGGCACTTCTTCTATCACATCTTATATATAGTTATTGGCAAATATAGAATCTCTTTCCTAAGATATCACCTGGATTTGTAGTGTCAAGCTTCACATAAAACCCTAAAGAGAAAACCTTTTTAGAGTTAAGTGGCCTTGGGTTCAGGTGAACTTTTTATTAGGTACAGCAGTGTGACCTTGGTCGAGTTACTTTTTCCAGGCCTTAGTTTTCTCATCTATAAAATGGAGAGTATACCACTTCAAAGTTGTGACAACTCAGTGAGATAACAGATTAAAGCAGTTAGTAATCTTGGCACATAATGACTGCTCCATCAATGCCAGCTGCTTGTGTCATTGTGATAAGTATCATCGTTAACTCCCTTGATGGCAGAGACCACATATTTTCTCTCTGAATCCTCATTCACTGCCTTTGCTTGGTTTTGGTGCTCTAAATGCTGGGTAAATAAATTCATGAATGCCTGCCGGATGACTGGATGTGCCATGCTCATTTACAGTGCATTTCCAATAAGATCAGCATGTCTTGGAAGGAACAGTTCAAATTTCAATTTAACCATCAGATAGGGACAGAAAGGAGGGTTTCTACTACAGACTTTTATTTTATTTTATTTTTCTACTACAAACTTTTAAAACTATTTTAAAAAGGCCAAATCCCCAGTTTAACCATACAACAGCTGCTGTCCTTCTGCTGCCAGGAAATAGGGAAAACCCTCCCAAGAGCTATTTGCTATTTGTTTGTTCATCTGATAAACATGCCCTGACTTGGGGAGAGCACACACTTCCCCTGCAGGCAAGCGCGGTCTGGAAAGTTGCATGTAGCAGCAATAAGGAAGAAATCCCCACTCTGTGGGAGAGGTTTCTGCACAGACTCTGCTAAACCCATTTGCAGTTTTGTTGAGTTATTTACCAAGATAAAGGGACTGGGTGTGGCTGGTCTGAGATTCCTCCTGGGAAGTCACTTCAAGAATCTCCTTCATTTCCTCACCCTTCATCTTTGTTCTCTGGCTTTGGTGCAAGGGTGCAGATAGTCGCGCCCAGTTGGCTGCTGCTCCCAGCACACTGAATTCTTTGAAGCTGGCTCTTGCAGCCAAGGATTCCCTGCCCTGTTCTTTTCTCCTTGCCCTGATTTAAAAAACAGTTCTGGAAATTCTCATCTGGCATGGAGATTGATGAGAAGGAACTTCATGGGTTGCATGCTGGTTTTTTTAGATACATAGGAACCAAAAAGGACATTTAGAGCTTTAAATTATTATTTTTCAAAAACCCAATATTAATAGATTTTACATGAACAAATTATAAAGTAGGTTCTGCCATCACCACTATCACTAAAAGTATTTTAGTGCTAAAAGGCCATACGAGTGGGACAAAACTGATACCGGAAAGTATTTATCACCACCTCTATCACTTGCAGAAGGAATGTAAGAATGTACTAGATAACTGAAACCTCAGGAAAGATGTGTAACAAAACATACAAAGATTAATGGGTAGCTCACGAAGGCATTTACCAGGCAACCCATTTTATTTATTTATTTATTTATTTATTTATTTATTTATTATTTCAATAGAGCTTTATCTGATAGAACATGGCACACCAAAAAAGTAAATAATGTTGATAAGAAATTAATAAGGTTTGAAGAACATGATTTGCAAACTTAACCTTATTAACTTGTATAAAATATCATATCCAACAATTGCAGAGTACATATTCGTTTTAAGGACATATGGAACATTTATCAAAAATGACCATAGATAGGGCCATGAAAGCAAGTCTCAATAGTTTACAAAAAATTAAAATCAAATATGTTATCTTACTAGTAAACAATTACTTCTAAATAATGCTGAGTCAGAGAAGAAATCACAATAGACACTAGAAAACAATTTTACCTAAATGACAATAAAAATATAACAAATCAAAATCCATGAGATGCAGTTAAAGTCATACTTAGAAGACAATGTATAGCTTTAAAAGAACAGATTAGAAATGAAGGCTAAAAATAAATTATTTACATATCTTTCACAAGATATTTACAAAGGAACTGTAAGTTGAAACTAAAGAAAGTACAACAAAAAAAAGAAAAAAAGGAAAGAAGAAAGTACAACAATATCTAAGAGAATTGAGAATCTGGGTCAGTAAGGACAACAGTTTAAATTCAAAACCAAACCTTAGGACTCCAAATATAATATTCACTTATTATACCATCTTGATTCTCCACCCCTTTCTCCAAAAAATATCAAAGAAACTAATTTGTAACAAACTAATTTGTAAGTCGGCTGCTCTTAAAACCCACTGTTTTGTTATTATTATGGCCTTTTCCTCATAAAGATCCTAGTTAACATTTCTCTTAGAAATATCAATTTTCTCCCTCTGAGCAAGAGTTTATCTCATAGGTCAAAGAAAACTATTAAATACTAAAAAGAGGATGAGTTTGGAAGTGGATTTTTAAAAGGATATTTCTCTTATGTAAAATATGAACAAATATGTGAATTTAGTCACATTATAATCACAGTAGGTCTGATGACAAAAGAATAGGCTGAAAAATATATAATTCCAGTGTTCACAACCTTATGTGTTATGCTAATTGGCCAATAATTCTTGGAAGTACATTTCTACTTTTAAAATAAAACTAGGGGATCCCTGGGTGGCGCAGCGGTTTGGCGCTTGCCTTTGGCCCAGGGCGCGATCCTGGAGACCCGGGATCGAATCCCACATCGGGCTCCCGGTGCATGGAGCCTGCTTCTCCCTCCGCCTGTGTCTCTGCCTCTCTCAATCTCTCTCTCTGTGACTATCATAAATAAATAAAAAATTAAAAAAAAAAAAAAAAAAAACTAAATTCAGGAGGCAATGATGGACAAGGAAGTAATACTGAAAAAATCTACATTTATTGTCTCAAGTTGCAGAACATCAGAATGGTATAATACCATTTATATAAAATTATACATATCTTATGTCTGTGCATGTTTATGTGCATACCAAAATGTTTGGAAAGAGGTTTACCAAAATGTTATTAGTGGTTTTCTCTCTGCACTGGCATTTTACTTTTTCTTCACACTTTTCTATGTTGTTTGAGGTTTTTTTTATAATGATCACGCAGCATTTTCATAATCACAATAAAAATAAAGCTATTTTTATTTTGAAAAAAAGAAAATGTTGTTTAAGCATCTGCTATGTGCCCAAAGTGGTACTAGGAGTTATGCGATATAGAAAAGAAGGCTGTGGCCTTGAGGCCAATGATGCATACAGTCTAGTTGGGAAGATGGCTAAAAAGTGGTATAGAGTATATCAGGTGTCAGGATATGTGGTTCAAAGAAGTGCCACAGGTCATAAGAAAGAAGCGGCCACATGACGAGAGGAAGCTCAGGTTGGACCTTGAAAGATGGCCAAATTTGACTAGGAAGAGGAAAGAGGGTATTTTGGGCAGTGTGAGCACTGAAGCAATAATGGTATTTGAAAAGACAGTGAGAAACCAGCTTATCTAGCATAATAAGAGAATATGATTTGTGGTGGAGAAATTTACTCTCCTACTAAGCTTATTCCATAAACTGTCTTATTTTTTTAAGATTTTATTTATTCATAAGAGATGCAGAGAGAGGCAGAGAGAAAAGCAGGCTCCATGCAGGGAGCCTGATATGGAACTCTATTCCAGGTCTCCAGGATCATGCCCTGGGCTAAAGGCAGATGTTCAACCACTGACCAGGTGTCCCTATAAGCTCTCTTTATTTGGATCTATTGCAGACTATATTTTGGTATACTTGAACATTTTATTTTATTTTAATTTTTTTAAATTATTTTTTAAAGATTTTATTTATTTATTCATGAGAGACACACAGAGAGAGAAAGAGAGGCAGAGACACGGGCAGAGGGAGAAGCAGGCTCCATGCAGAGAGCTTGACATGGGACTCGATCCCAGGTCTCCAGGATCAGGCCCTGGACTAAAGGTGGTGCTAAACCGCTAAGCCACCCAGACTGCCCATTTTATTTTATTTTTAAAGATTTATTTATTCATTTGAGAGAGACCGAGCACGAGTAGAGGGAGGGGCAGAGGGAGAAGGAGAATCCCAAGCAGACTCCTCGTTGAGCATAAAACCCCACACAGGGCTCCCATCTCATGACCCTGAGACCATGACCTGTGCCTAAATCAAAAGTCAGACGCTCAACTTACCGAGCCACCCAGGTGCCCTATACTTGAGCATTTTATTTTATTTTTTAAGTTAAAAAAATTTTTTTTTAAGATTTTATTTATTCATTCATGAGAGGCAGAGACATAGGCAGAGGGAGAAGCAGGCTCCATGCAGGAAGCCCGATGCGGGACTCGAGCCCGGGACCCCAGGATCACACCACCGCTGAGCCACCTACGTGTCCCTACTTGAGCATTTTAAAAAGCAGACCCTAGAAAAGTAAATATAATTATTCTGAATATTGACCCAAAGTGATATAAAAACTATGACTGCATTTCATTATGTTAGTGTATTGAAGATGGAAGACTTTAGTACACGTATTCTGTAATCCTCTCATCTCTGTCCAGAAGCTTGTTCTCAGTTCAGCCAGTGGCTTTTGTATGGTCTTTTAATTTGTGATTAATATATTCCTACCCCTTTCTTCTTCTATTAAAAAAATGAAAAAGTAGGACACAAAGGATGGGGCCAAAACAAAAACAAGTTTGTTTTTGAAAAGGACATTAAGATTGAGACTTTTCCGAACAATGAAGTCAGGATTCACTTTCAGTAGTTACTTGGTTAGCAAGATTACATTAAATTTGGAGTATACAGTCTAAATACTGTAGCTATGTAAAGTATACTTATGCAAACAAGTGTTTCTGACAACCATATATTTGAAATTTTATTTTATTTTTTTTTTATATTTGAAATTTTAAATACAAAATGTCGATCATAAGACTTTCCTTTTTGAATTCATTATTAAATGCTTTCAGTATTCAAAGCATTGTGCTAGATGATGAAAGGTATGCAGAGAACTCACTCATTCAACTGTTCATTCACTCAACAGTATTTGTTGAATGTGTCCTCTGTGCCAGGTTATTACTCTAGGTAATAACTAAAAAGGGTAAGGAGGATATCATTTTCTTTTTAAGTTCATAGTCTAGTTGGAGAGAAAATGGACATGTAAGTAAACAGTTATATATAGATCACTAGTAGAAAGTGTCAGGCCAAATATGCATGTTTATTTACTCTCTCTGTAGAACACACTAAAATTATGATAAAGGGGGGAAAGGATAGAAAGCCAAAAGAACAAACAAAATAAGAGAAGAGCTTATGATGAGAGACAGGTGTCAAGTAAATTTTAGAAGCTGGACAGCAGATGGTTAGGTAGGAACTGATTTAGCAGAGAAAGCTGATGACTAACTACTTACAAAAGAGAAAGGTGTCAGTTCCACAGAGGTCTGGGGGGTCAGGGACTGGAATTGACGGTACTCTGAAATTGGGGATGTACAGAAAACTGAAAACAGGAAGATTTGTTGAAAGTCTTTATAAGGAGCAGTAAGATCCCCAGATCCTCTCTCCTTCATCAAGCATCAAGGTCAGTGCCCTTCTGAATCCAGTAAAAGATTGGAGAAACTAAACTGGAGGAATTTTCAATTTAGGAATGAGAGACACAGAGCAGAGGTGAGATGGCTAATGAAAACAAGGAGATTAAGACAGCGTCTATATGCCAAATGTTGATATCCTGTTCCCTTCCCTCCCCTTCCTTTGCTTAGCTCTCAGAATGCTGTCTGCTAAATGGATGCCCTCCAGACAAAGCCTGGAATATTTTCTGGAGAAACTAAAGTAGCCCTAGAAAAAGTCCCTACAAATCTGATGTTTAGGAAAATGACCAGGTCTCAACCTATTAATTGTATATAAAGATCAATGTTAACAAGCTCTACCCATTCAGATAACCCAGCTTTTTAATATCTTACTCTAAATATGGATGGACATACTCAAGGATCACCAGATATGAGGAAGAAATCTTGAACATAATAGAAACCAAGGCAAAACTGACAGGGCACAGGAGGAGGAAACTCAGAAAAAGCTGTGACAATACAAGGAAAAGAAAGCTTTAAGAAAGCTATAATTAATACCCTCAGGGGGGAAAAAAAGAGAAAATACTAGATTCATTAAATAAGACTAGCCTACTATAAAAAAAAAAAGTTCTTAGAAATTAGAATATCAGAAATAAAAAATTCAGGGACACGTGAGTGGCTTAGTCAGTTAAGCATCTAACTCTTGGTTTTGGCTCAGGTCATGATCTTGCGGTTGTGAGATTGAGCTTCAAGTTGGGCTCTGTGCTGAGTGTGGAGCCTGCTTGGAATTCTCTCCCCCTTTGCCCCTCCCCCCACTAAAAATAAAAGAAAAAGAAAAAAATTCAATAAAAGGACTGAAAGGTAGAGTTGAGGAAATTGCCCAGAAGAGGCAAAAAAAATGGAAAGAGAAATACAAGAAACTTTGAGGCCCAGTCCAGGAGTAAAACATAAAAAAAAAAAAAAAAAAGGAATACAGAGGAATTAGAATGCTATCAGGCTTCTCAATATCAACACTGGAAGCTAAAAAACAATAGAGCACAATACTTTCAGAATTCTAAGGGAAGTTTATTTCTGACTTAGAATTCTGTACCAAGTCAAATTATCAATCAACTATGAAATAAAGTATAGATTTTTAGATAGGCAAGAGCTTATAAATTTGAACAACCATAAGCATTTCTCATGAAACCCTGGAAGGACGTGTTTCATCAAAAATTGGGATAAATCTAAAAAAGATGAAATTATGGGATCTAGAAACAAGGGATCCAACAACACAGGAGAGAGGTTAAGAGAAGTCTTAGGATGATAACAAAGGATAATCCCAGACAACCATTTGTGTGGAAGAGCTAAAAAACAATCAAACTGGAGCAGCAGAAAACTCCTAGACTGAATGTGTACAAGAAAATAAAAAATAGAACTGATTACTGATTAAACTGTTGTGTTAGGGGCCCCTGGGTGGCCCAGTCAGTTAAGCATCCAACTCTTGGTTTCAGCTCAAGTCATGATCTCGGGGTTGTGAGATTGAGCCCCATGTAGGGCTCTACACTAAGCACACAGTCTGCTTAAGATTCTTTTCTCCCTCTATCCCTCCCCATTGCTCTTTCACTCTCTCTTTCTCTCTCAAGTAAATCTTAAAAAACAAAACAAAACTGTTGTGTTAGATTACATTCAGTTGGAGGGTTAGAGATGAATTCTTCAGTTAAAGATATAATGATTACGGGTACCTAGCTGGCTCAGTTGGTGGAGCCTGTGACTCTTCATCTCAGAGTTGTGAATGCAGGCCCTGTGTTGGGTGTAGAGATTACTTGAAAATAAATCTTTAATAAAAAATAAATAAAAGAAATAGCGATTAATACTTAGAAACTCCAAGCAAACCGAGAAAGTGACAGTTATTCCAAGAAAAACAAAAGGCTGTATGAGAAAGAAAAATGAACTAATAATATACCTTGCAGCTTGGCTATGAATAATATTCATATAGCATAAAAATATAAGTACTAAATATTTTAAGATAAAATTGGTACTATATATTAGAGAGATTGGAAAATGGGAAGTATGTGTCGGTGGTAAAAAAGATAACTTATCTTTATCTAAGAGTTCAAAGATAATGTCTAAAATTTAAAAACCAAGAAAGAGCAACATATGCATATTATTAAAAAATGAAAACCAAACACTTGGTGAATTTAAGTGGAGTTAAAAAGATTTGCTGCTATAGTTTGATTTAGAGTCAACTGAGTTTGAAAAGCCAGCACACCTTTCAAATGAACCTGTCAGCAGGAATTCAAGACTGTTACAGAGATTGGAAGAGGAAATATGGTCAGTAGTTAAATCGTGTGAATGGATGAAATCACTGAGGAATGAAAGTGTAGTGAGAGAGGGGGATAAGGGCAGAACGTTGGGGGATCCTTATATTTAAAGGATGAGAGAAGGAAGAAGAATCAGGGAGAAACAATCAGAACATATGAAAAGAAATGGCATAATATAACATTGCAGAAGCCAAGGAGGAGAGTTCTAAGATGGGCAACAGTATCAGTTGTCACAGGAGCTAAGAAAAGATCCTTCAAATCTACTATAGTGACTGAGTGATTATCCATAACTTTTAAGAGAACAGTTTAGTTGAATGATGGGAGCAACACTGAAAGGATTAATGAGTGAATGAATGGGTGGTGAGAAAGAAGGGGATAATGAATATAGCACACCATTCTGAGAAATTTGTCTTTGAAAAACAAAAGAAGAAAGCTTTAGTGAGTAGTCTTTGAAAGATTTTTTAGATTAAGAGATCACTTAAACATGTGCAGGTAGCTAGCAAGGAGTTAATGGAAAAAGCAAGGTTAAAGATGCAGTGTAAGGGGATAATTGATAGAGCAAGGTCCTAGAGAAACTGAAAGAACTGACTTTAAGAGCACAGATGGAGGGATTAATCTTAGTAAGAAATGGGAAAGATTCTCTAAGAGAGGGAAAGAAGAAGTGAGGATTAACTGAAGACAAAAAAGAAATATTAAAGTATAGGGGAAGGAAATTGAAGGGCTGAAAAATCAGGTGACTTCAGTCTTCTCAGCAAAATAGTTTATCTGCTTAGAGTTGTGAGTTGGGGCAAAGGGTTAGTTTGGAAATTTGAGAATGGAAAATGTCTGGGGCAGCTGTTGTAAGGAATGTAATACAAAGTCAGAAGGAGATGACTAAAAGGATTACCCAGTAGCCATGAGCATCCAGTTGAGGTTAGATAGTATGAATTTGTAATAAAGCCAATCAATATGGTTTCTGGACTTCCTCCAAGAACGCTGTATCTCCAAAAGTTGTATTAGTCATCATCTTGGCTGGAGAAGGGTTTCCTTGGAGTGTCTTAGGAGACATCCCAGGGTTCAAAAACTTGAGAACAATCCTTGCTCAAGGAGAGTTAATGCCCAGAAGTACCAAAGTGCAGATTTGCCTGTGGGATACTTCCATCTGTGGGTCATTCAGAAGTCTTTTGGGAAGAATCCTAGGCAACGAAAAAGAAATATATTTAAGAGACTTAAGAGAAGCAAAGCAGTCTGATATCAAAAAGATCTATAGCTGTATGTGTATCTAGTCACAAATCTGAGGGTGGGAGCATGTCGGAGAACATCTGGATTCAGATAAAAGAAGAGCAGAAGAGAAGTGACATCATCATGGGATTAGACTGTAGACTACCTAGCCAAATGGAGATATAGATAAAGCATTTTTGATGCAGATCACAAAACTGGACTGAGTTAGGAGAACATGGTGATAGGGATTTCAAATGTCAAGGCATAAGTCAAAGTCAGATTCAGCCAAAAAGCAGTATACTTGATTAATTCTTTGTTTCTGTTTCTGTTTTTCTGATCATTAAAGAAATACTTGATTATTGTAGAAATGTAGTAGTACAGAGAGGTGTAATGAAGCAGAAAAATAATCACCTCCAAACCCACTACTGACAGCATTCACCATTTATATACTTGCTGTTATTCCTAGTGGGTTTTTTGTTTGTTTGGTTTGTTTTTTTTTGTTTTGTTTTGTTTTGTTTTGTTTCTTTTTGGTGGGTTTTTTTTAGCCTAAACAACAGAAATTTATTTTCTCACAGTCTCTAGGCTAGAAGTCTAAGTCAAGATGTCAGCAAGTTTGATTTCTCCTGAGGCCTCTCTCCTTGGTCTAATATTTTTTTTATAAATGGGTGTTTTTACACATAGTCTAATATATACTATGCTGAATATACATTTGCATAACTTTTTTTAGCATAGAAGCTTTTTCTCATGTATATTTCTCATATATCTCATGTATATCTTCAAATATATCTAAAGTCCTTTTTTAAACTTCATCTTTTTCTTCTTTAAAGTTTTAAATATTGTATTTGCTTTCATGTTATCTTCACCTTATCTAAGAAGGAAGAAATATGAGGTAGGAGTTCTAGATATAATTATAAAAAGTTTCACTCTTTATGGTTTCCTACCATTATTTATATTTTTCTGAAGATTTCAGTCAATATTATTAGGAAAAAACATAAAGACATACAAATTTTAAAGAAAAAGGAAAATTACATTATTTGCAGGTGATACAAATACTTACCTGGAAAGCCCCAAGATAAACTGAAATCTATTATAAACAGCATCAAACTTCAGCAAGAGAATTAAATAAAATATACTAAAACCAATAATTTATTTAGAAATAATAGCCTTTATATATTCAGATAAAAAGAAAAGTCCCTTTTTACAATAACAAGAGAAGATAAAGTACCTAGCAATAAACCTAACAAGAATATGCAAGACTATATGAAGACTTTAAAATGCTACTGAAGAACCTGAAAGAAGCCTTTGGCATATGGAAAGACATACTGCATTCTTGGAAAGGGAGACTTAAAAATCATAAAGTTGTCAGTGCTCCTAATTTTATCTATAATTAACATGATCTCAGTAAAAACAGTATTTTATTTTGCTTATTTGCTTATTTTGTTGAGACAAGCTGATTGTAAAGATTATACAGAAAAACTAAATAGAATAACCAGGAATATCCTGAGAAAGAGAAGAAATAATGGTGCACTAGATCTACCAGATTTAGAATCTATTGCAAAGCTATAAAATTTTATTAATAAAATAGCTAACACAAATCACTATGTTCCAGGTACTGTTCTAAGCACTTTAGATAAAATAATTCATTAATTCTCACAACAGCTCATTATGGTGAATTTGCTCAAACTCACAGAGCCAGTAAGTTGCATAGGTTGAATTTAAACTCAGAAAGTTGGCTCCAGTGGTACATCGCTTCATCACTATGCTATACTATACAAACATTCATTATTGGCACATGAATAGGTAAGTAAAAATCAATGGACCAGAATGGAGAAGCCTCAAAATTGACCCAAATATGGAAATAGTATTAACCTATGTTGGGGGAGGGGGATCATTTTAAATCAATGAGCACAACTAGTAGCCATCTTTAAAAAAATTAAGTTGGATTCCTTCCTCACACCTTATATGAAAATAAATTCCAGATGGATCAAATATTTCAATGTAAAAATTGAAACCATAAATACCCTCAAAGAAACCGCAGGAAAATGTTTTTATAATCTCACAGAGAGAAAAGCCTTTCTAAATATGAATGACAGAAAGCTTGGGATCATAAATGAAGCTCCTGATGTATTTCAATAGGTAAAAAAGGATGAAAAATCTGCTTGATGGAAAAAACCCTATAATGAGGACAAAAGATTAACAACAAATAGGGAGAGATATTTGTAACTTAGAGAGATGAAGGGCTAATTTCTTATGTACAGGTTCCTTAAAAATCAGCTATAAAAATACTACATATTCCATAGAAAATTTAATGAAGTGAACAGAAAACTCACAAAAAAGAATTGTATAAATGGTTCTTTAAAAATTTTTAAAATAATACAGTAAAATATAATTGAGTGCCACAAAATTCACCTATTTATTTAAGATTTATGTTTTTATTTTAAAGAGAGAGAGAGCAAGAGAGCATGAGTTTCAGAAGGGGCAGAGGGAGAGAGAGAGAGAATCTGAAGCAGACTCTATGCTAAGCATGGAGCCTGACATGGGCCTTGGTCTCACGACCCTGAGATCACAACCTGAGCCAAAACCAAGAGTCAGATGCTTAATCAACTGTGCCATCCGAGTGGCCCTATTTTTAAAATTTTTTAAAGTAGGCCCCATGCCCAACATGAGTCTTGAGTTCACAACCTTGGGATTAAGAATTGAATGCTTTACTGACTGAGCCAACCAGATGCCCCCCTAATTCACCTATTTAAAGTGTACAATTCAGTTGTTTTTAATATATGCGTACACAGTTGGGCAACCATCACCACAATCAATTTTAGAATATTTTCTTCAAAAAAAAAAAAAAAAAAAAAAGAATATTTTCTTCATTAACTCCCCCTGCCACCGCAACAAACCCATACTTATTAGCAGTAACTCTAATTACTAATTACCCACTACTTTTCCCCCCACTCACCTATTCCTAGCCCCAGACAACCAGTAATTTACTTTCTATCTCTTTGGATTTGCCTGTTCTGGACATTTCATATAGATGGAATTACACAATATGTGGGCTTCTATGTCTGGTTTCTTACACTTAAAATAACAGTTTCAAGATTCATCCATGCATAGTATGTATCAGATGCATACCTCATTCCTTTTCTGTGGCTAGATAATATTCCATTGTATGGGTATACCACATTTGTTTATCCACTCATCCATAGATAGACATCTGGGTTGTTTCTTCTTTTTGGCTATTATGAATGCTGCTATGAGCATCTGCATTCAAGTTTTTGCATGAGCATATGTTTTCATTTCTCTTGAGTATATATACCTAATTCTGTGTAACTTTGTGAGGAGCTGCCTGTTTCCAAAGTAGCAGCATCGTTTTATATTCCCACTAGCAATGTATGGGTTACAGTTTTTCCAGGTTCTTGCCAACACTTGGTATTATCTGTCTTTTTTAATATGCATCCCAGTGGGTAGAAAGTGGTATCTCATTATGCTTTTGATTTCCATTTATCTGATGACTAATGATGTTAAGCATCTTTTCCTATGCATATTGGTCATTTGTATATCTTCTTTGGAGAAATGTTCATCTACATCATGGTATGTACCATCACATTTGTTCCATTTTTTTTTGCTGAGTAGTGTTCCATTATATGAATATAGCACAATTTGTTTTTGTTCACCTGTTAATGGACATGTGAATTATGTGGTTTTTGGCTACTGTGAATAAAGTATCAAAAATATTTGTCTATAAGACTTTGTGCACATATTTTCTCCTAGCTTTATTGTGATATAATTGACAGGTAGCATTATGTAACTTTAAGTTGTACAAAGTGATGATTTGATATATATGTATATTGCAAAATGATTACCACAATAAAGTTAGTTAACACCTCCATTACCTCACATAATTACCTGTTTTTTGTAATTTGGGGGATTTGTTATTGTTGTTGTTGTTGTTTTGTAATTTTGAGGGTTCGTTATTATTGTTTTTAGGAGTGAAAACATTTACGATTTGCCCTCTTAGCAACTCTCAAGTATATAGTACAGTATTGTTAAGTATAGTCATCATGCTGTATGTTATGTCCCCAGAACTTATTCATCTTATAACTAGAAGTTTGTATTCTTTGATGAACATCTCCTCATTTCTACCACCTCCCATTCTCGGCAACCACCATTCCACTCTCTATTTCAATGAATTTGGCTTTTTTAGATTTGATATATAATTTGAAATCATACAGCATTTGTCTTTCTCTGACTTATCTCACTTCAAGATGCATCCATGTTGTTGTAGAAGGCAGGATTTCCTTCTCTTTTATAGCTGAATTGTATTCCACTATACACATATATTGTATTTTCTTTATCCATTCATAAACCAACACTTAGATTGTTCCATGTCTTGACCTGAGCAAAAGGCAGACACTTATCCGAATGAGCCACCCAGGTGCCTCTTCAGTTTTTTTATGAAATTCTTAGTTTTCAATGTACAGATTTTTTTGCTGAGATAAAAAAATTCTTTGATTAAATTTATTCCTAAATATTTTATTGTGTTTGATACTATTGTAAATGGAATGGTTTTCTTTCTTTTTCAGATAACTCGCTGTTAGTGTATAAAAATGCAGCTGATTTTTATATATTGATTTTGTGTCCTGCAACTTAGCTAAATTTATTTATTAGTTCTGACAGGTTTTTGGTTTTTTGTTTTTTTTTTTTAGATTTTTTATGGGCGCCTGGAGGGCTCAGTCGGTCAAGCATCTGCCATCAGCTCAGATTATGGTCCCAGGGTCCTGGAATCAAACCCTACACCCGGCTTCCTGCTCGGTGGGGAGCCTGCTTCTCTCTTTCCCTCTGCTGCTGCCGCTCCCCCTGCTGTGCTTTCTCTCTTTCTCTCAAATAAATACATAAATTCTTTAAAAAAGGAGATATTTTCTATATAAGGTGATATCATCTACAGAGACAATTTTACTTCTTCGTTTCCAATTTGGATGGCTTTTCCATTTCTTTTTCTTGCTTAATTTCTCTGACTAGGACTCCTAGCACTATGTTGAAAAGGTATGATCTTGTTCCTGCTCTTGGAGGAAGAGCCTTCAGTCTTTCACTGTTGAGTATGTTAGCTGTGGGCCATAAATGACCTTTATTTTGTTGAAGTACATTCCCTTCTATACCCAATTTATTCTGAGTTTTTTCATAAAAGGATGCTGAACTTCATGGACATATGTTTTTATTTCTCTTGGGTAAATATCTAAGGGTGGAATTGCTGGCCGACTTTTCCCAAAGTAGTTGTACTGTTTAATACTCCTACCAAAAATGTCTGAAAAACCCTGGTTGTTAATACATCCTTGCTAACATTTGATGTTTTCAGGCTTCCTTTCTCCCTTAGCTTTATTGAGATATAATTGACATGTAACATTGTTTAAATTTAAGATGTGTTGATTTAATATATGTATATATCGTGAAATGATTATCACTATAAGGTTGTTTTTAGAAATATGGAACACTTCACAAATTTGCATGTCATCCTTGCATAGAGACAATGCTAATCTCTGTATCATACCAGTTTTAACATATGTGTTGCTGAAGTGAGCAGAGACTTTTTAATTTTAGCCTTTCTAGTGAGTATGAAGTGGTATCTCATTGTGGTTTTAATTTGCATTTCCCTGATGATTACTGATATTGAATACTTTTTTATTGTTTATTAGCCCTTTTCTTTGTGAAATGCCTTTTGAAATCTTTTTTTTTTTGTATATGTTTTATTGGAGTTCAATTTGCCAACATATAGTATAACACCCAATGCTCATCCCATCAAGTGCCCCCCTCAATGCCTTTTGAAATCTTTTACTCAGTTTAGGATGGATTGTTTTAATTACCGAGTGGTAGGAGTTCTTTATGTATTCTGGTTGCAAGTCAGATTGCATATTGCAAATATCTCTACTGTTCTTTGGCTTGTTTTTTCCCTTTATGGTGTCTTCCATTAAGCAGAAGTTTTTAAAGTCCATTTGATAAATTTTTTCTTTATGGTTAGTGCTTCTGGGCCCAGTTTTTAAAAATCTTTGCCTATCCTAAGTTTGTGATAGTATTACCCTACATTTTCTTCTAAAAGTGTTGGAAATCTAGCTTTTATGTTTAGGTAAATAATCCATCTTGAATCAATTTTTGTGGGTGGTTTGAGGTTGAGGTCAAGGTCCTCTTTTGTACCATCTGGATAACTAGTTGTTTGTTCCAGCACCATTTGTTGAAAAGACTACTTTTCCCACTTAACTTTTTTGGTTCCTTTGTTTAAAAAAAAAAAAAAAAAAGTCAATTGATTATATATGTATGGGTTCATTTCTAGATTTTCTGTTCTATTCTATTGATCTATATGTTAAACCTTAGACTTGATTACTTTAGCTTTATAGTAAGGTAGTGTATGCACTTCAGCTTTTGCTTTTTCATAATTGTTTTGGTCATTAGAATTCCCTTGCATTTCTATATAACTTATAGAACAAACTTGTCAATTTTTACAAGAAAGGAAGAAAGAAAGCCTGCGAAGAATTTGATTGAGATTTGAAGATCCTGTAGATCAATCTGGGGAGAATTGTCAACTTTATATTATTGAATCTTCCAATCCATGGACATAGTACATTTTTCCTTAGGTCTTCTTATATTTCTCTCAGCAATGTGCTATAGTGTTTAATATATAGATATTATATATTTATTTATTTATTTATTTATTTATTTATTTATTTATTTTTGATCTTATACATTTTATTGAATATCCCTAAATAGTTCGTGTTTTGTGCAAGTATTTTAAATAGTATTATTTTTTGAAGTTATTTTCTTTACCAGTTTTTCACTGCAAGATTATAGACATCTCATTGCTTTTTGTATGTTCCTCATGTATTCTGTGACTTTGGTAAATTCTCTTATTAGTTCTCATAGATTCTTTATAGATTCCTTAGAATTTTCTGCATGCAAAATCATGTCATATGCAAATAGAGGCAGTTTTACTTCTTCCTATCCAATCTTCGTGGGGGTCTTTCTTTTTTCTTGATTGCACAGAGTAGGACCTCATTACAATATAAATAGAAGTAGTCAGAGCAAATAACCTTTTTGGCCTATATCTCCCACTCCCCTTCACCCATTTTTTCCATCTCCCTTCCTTCCTCCCCTCTGGCAACCATCAGTTTGTTCTCTGTATTTATAGATCTGATTCTTTTGTTTATTTATTAATTGTTTTTTAAATTCCACATAGGGGCAAAATTATATGGCACTTGTCTTTCTCAGTCTGACTTATTTCACTTAGCATAATACTGTCTAGGTCCATCCATGTTGTTGCAAATGGCAAAAATCCCATCCTTTTTTATGGCTGTGTAATATTCTATTATACACACATATGATACATATACACATGTGTATGACATCTTTATCTGTGCATTTATCAATAGACACTTTTTAAACATTTTATTTAAATTCAATTAATTAATGTTATTTTATAATGTATTATTGGTTTCAGAGGTAGAGGTCAATGATTCATTAGTCTTATATAATACCCAGTGCTCGCTATATCATGTGCCCTCCTAATGTCCATCACCCAGTTACCCTGTGCCCCCACACCCCTCCCTCCAGCGACCCTCAGTTTGTTTCCTATGATTAAGAGTCTCTTATGGTTTGTCTACCTCTCTGATTTTGTCTTGTTTTATTTTTTCCTCTCTTCCCCTGTGATCCTCTGTTTTGTTTCTTAATTCCACATAAGGGTGAGATCATATGATAATTGTCTTTCTCTGATTGACTTATTTCACATAGCATAATATCTTCTAGTTCCATCCATATTGTTGCAAATGGCAAGATTTCATTTTTTTGATGGTTGAGTAGTATTACATTATATGTATATATCACATCTTCTTTATCCATCCATCCCTTGATGGACATCTGAGCTTTTTCTATGGAAAAAAAAGAAGGTTTTACTATTGTGGACATTGCTGCTATAAACATTGGGGTACAGGTGCCCCTTCAGATCACTACATTTGTATCTTTGAGATAAATACCCAGTGGTGCAATTGCTGGGTCATAGGTTAGCCCTATTCTCAACCTTTTGAGGAACCTCCAAACTGTTTTCCAGGGTGGCTGCACCAGCTTACAATCAACACCAACAGTATAAGAGGGTTCCCCTTTCTCCGTATCCATGCCAACATCTGTCATTTCCTGACTTGTTCATTTTAGCCATTCTGACTGGTATGAGGTAGTATCTCATTGTGGTTTTGATTTGTATTTCTCTGATGCTGAATGACTTTGAGCATTTTTTCATATGTCTGTTGGCCATTTTTATGTCTTCTTTGGAGAAATGACTATTCATGTCTTCTGCCCATTTCTTGGCTGGATTATTTGTTCTTTGAGTGTTGAGTTTATCAATAGACACTTAAGTTGCTTCCACATCTTGGCCATTATAAATAATGTTGCAATAAACATAAGAATGCATATATAGGGCATCCCGGGTGGCTTAGTGGTTCAGCGCCTGCCTTCAGCCTAGAGCCTGATCCTGGAGACCTGGGATCGAGTCCCATGTCAGGCTCCCTGCATGGAGCCTGCTTCTCCCTCTGCCTGTGTCTCTGCCTCTCTCTCTCTGTGTGTCTCTCATGAATGAATAAATAATTTTTTTTTAAAAAAAGAATGCATATATAAAAGTCTTCCTTATTACAAAATTACATTGCAGCAGGGTGCTGGGCTGGCCCACTCAGAAGAGCATGCAACTCTTGATCTCAGGGTCTTGAGTTCGAGTCCCACATTGGGTGTAGAGATTACTTAAATAAATAAAACTTTAAAAAATTACATTGTAGCTAAAGGAACAATTGGGTCTAGGTAAATGGTATACCATTAATGAATGAAAGAAAAAAAACAGAGCATTCACCTCCTGTTTTGATTTAGTTTTCTCAAAGAGGATGCTATTTGGACTGAAAAAGGTAAAATTAAGAGTAGTTTCAGGGAATGAAATCAAACATGACTGGGATTGTAAGAGATCACCTAACTCCTTTAAGTGAACTCAGGTTTCTGGATCTAATTTGTACCATTGCTGTACCATTGCTGGCAGTCTGTAGAAAATGGAAATTGTGTTCATTGTGGGGAAGAGTGAGGGTGGAGAGAAGTTCCAGATTGGAGTCAGAGAACCAATATTCAGAAAGTCACTTAAGGAGACTGAGGTTGGTGACCCTGATACCTGTCTTGAGTGATATTCTTCAACTATTTATTAAAAAGAATAAATATCTGTAGGTATTCAGGAAAGGAAGCTATGGTAACTATAAGCCTATGAGAGTTGATTGAAGAAGAAGCAAGGGGAGAGGACCAGGGGAGAGGATGAAGGGAGAGGAAGGGAGGGGAGAAGTGAAGAGGGTAAAGGGAAAGAGAACCCACACTTTGTGGGTAAGGAAGGCCTGCTTTCAATCCCAGCTCTTTTACCTCTTGGTAAAATGATATCCTTGAGAATAAGCAAAAGTAATATAGGATGGATGATAAATAATTGGTTGAACAATCATACCAAAAATGTGCTAATTAATGGGTTCATATCATCCTAAAGGGACATCTCCAGAAGTACGATTCTGGACTATGTCCTTAGCCATTTTTCTTTTTTTCCCTAATCCATTGTTTGAGTGAGAGCATTGATGGCAAGCTAATCAAAGTTGGGAGAGATAGCTAATAAGCTGCCTAAAAAAAACAAGACCTGAAAAAAGATAGTATAATATAGTGGAACAAATATGGGTGTGGTATCATTGGGTCTGCAACCAGTAGCTGTGTGGCCTTGAGTAAGTTAAGTAACCACCTAAGTCTTTGTTTCCTCAGAATACCACTTATCCCGTGGTGGTTGTAAGAATAAAATATATGTGTTTCTGTGTGTGTGTGTGTGTGTTAGTTATCTATTGCTATGTAATAAATTATTCCAAACTTGGAGGTTTAAAACAACACTATTTCACACAGTTTCTAAGCATCAGGAATGTAGGAGCAAATTACTTGGATGGTTCTAACTCAAGGTCCCTCATAAGTTGAAATCAAGACTTAGATTCAGCTGCAGTCATCTGAAGGCTTGAAAAGGACCTTAAGCTCACTTATCACTGTTGGCAGGAGGCCTAGGATGTTCACATATTCCTCATGACTATGGCAGTGGCTTCCCCAGAAAAAGTGATCTCAGAGAGAGAGAGAGAACAAGCAAGCAGGAAGCCAAAGTGCCTTTTATGACTGAGTTTCTGAAGTCACAACTGTCACCTTTGTTTTATTCTGTTTATTAAAAGTGGATTACTAAGTTTAGCTCATACTGAAGGGGAAGGGACTTAGGGTCCATCTTTTGAAGAGGAGAGTATCAGGAGATTTTTGTGGACATGTCTTAAAACCACCATAATATAAAAAGTACCCTATATAGCACTTAACACTTAGTAAGTACCCCATAAATGGCACTTATTATATTGTTCTTAGTATACACTTAATTCTTGTATTTTTTACTATAGAGCCATTGTGGACAGAACAAGAAAACCTCTTGATTTTTCGGATTCTTGGAAAATATAGAGAAAGAAGCACTGTCTACCACTATAATTCATTACATGTTTTGTAAATTAAAATGAATGGACTATGTCGCATTAAGAGCAGTACTAATAAACATGCATTTTAATAACACTTAATGGGTGTACCTAAAATGCATAGTAAACCTGCAAAATACCAGTGACATGGATAATTTCATGACAGTTAATCCAAAAATTGATTTTGTTTTTTTGTTTTTGTTTCTTTAAAGATATTATTTATTCATGAGAGACACAGAGAGAGAGGAAGAGACATAGGCAGAGGGAGAAGCAGGATCCCTGCAGGGAGCCTGATGCGGGACTCAGTCCCAGGACCTGGGGATCATCACCTGAGCCAAAGGCACACGTTCAACCACTGAACCACCCAGGTGCCCCTTGTTTGGTTTTATTAAGGATTTTATACTTAAATGTAGATATGGCTCATCTGAGAATTCATTGAATTTTAATTGTGTAATATACCAGCTTGTCTTTCTGAGTATCCTGTTCTCCTTTCCATTTAAGAATGGGCCACAGCTAAAACAGAGAGGCCACAGTCTACAGCAAAGATAAGATTTGCTCTTCACATGCCTTCCCTGAGGCCAAGGAGCAATTATGGGGAGAAATAACCCACAAACAAAAAAGTATTTTATCAACAAAGGGCTCAATTAAGGAGGAGAGTTAATGTTGTGAGTAAAAATGTAGAAACAAGAATTAATAAGGCTAAATCACTGGGTAATCTGGATTTCCTTTGTTTATGTATACATTTGTGTACATACGGGTATAGAATGTCCATCATTAGCCTCAAGGATTGTCTGATGTTCATTGTAAACAAAAACCTAAAAACTCCAAATCCAAATGGACAGAGTAATTTAATGGGGCACTTTGATAAGATCATTAAATAGAAGATATTGTCATACCTTAAACTTATTAATTTTCTAGTGTTTTGATTTGCATTGAACATTAGATCCTCAGGGTAGTGTCAGACATGGTTGAACTCTCTTTAATATCTTACCAACATAGCAATCAAATTTCTAAGGTGTTCAAAACAAAGCCACTAGTTTGAAGGTAAGTAAAAAACGGTCCCTGAAGAGACAGTGTGTACAGAATTTATATGTGTCTTTGTAGGCAAGGCAGGAAGTCTCCTAAGAGTTTCACAGGGAGCCTCTTACAAATGCATAAACTTCAAATACAGATCAGGTTATCAATTGCAGATTTAAAAAAGTAGTGAGAGTGGTCTAAAGTATTGTTAGCCTTAGCTCACATAGCAGCGTGGCTTCCCACAGAACACCAAGCAATTCTTAGACACCAGCAGGGTGTCTAAGAATTCAACTTAATTCAGCTCAATTCTGATACCATCAACCTGGAGACAGCATCTGATTCCACAGGATAAGGGTTCTGGCCTAAAAGATTGCCCCCCATCCTCCCATCCTGGCCCCGCCACTGCCCTACTTTAGATAGCAGTAGCAAGCCCTGGTTGTTGCCTGTACTTCTGACCAATTAACTATAAATCCAAAGTTCTCAGTACTTTCTCCCCAGGTTTGAGTAATTTGCTAGGGCAGCTCACAGAGCTCAGAGAAGCATTTTATTTAATAGACTACCAGTTTATTATAAAAGGATATAATTC
This sequence comes from Vulpes lagopus, assembly GCF_018345385.1. Lineage (NCBI taxonomy): Eukaryota > Metazoa > Chordata > Mammalia > Carnivora > Canidae > Vulpes > Vulpes lagopus. The sequence continues at coordinate 66,062,491 of NC_054834.1, read as the reverse complement.
AGGAATAGCCTGATGGAAGAGATATGTAAGGCAAGGTATAAGGTATGGGTAAAGAGCACAGGGCTTCCATGCTCTATCCAGCTGCATCACTCTTCCCAAATCTCCATGTGTTCACCAACCCAGAATCTCTCAGAACCCCATTCTTTTGGGTTTCTATGAAGGCTTCATCAACATAGGCATGGTTGATTAAATCGTTGGCTTTTGGTAATTGAACTCCATCTCCAGGCCCTTTTCCTGCCCTGGCAGTAAGGAGATGGGGCTGAAAGTTCCACCCTCTAATCACAAGATTGGTTCTGGCAGCCACATCCTTATGTGCTTTCAGAAGTCACCTCGTTCACAAACAAGACAATTTTACCAGTCTCAACACTTAGGAAATTCCAGGGGCTTGGAGAGCTGTGAGGTAGGAACTGTGCCTAAATATATGAGAAATATATTTTGGTCATCCTCAAAATATATTTTTTATAAATCACAATATCACAGCCACACACCAACAGTCATGATAAATGTTATCAGAAAAGAGAATCACTAGAAAGCCAAATAGTGAAGAGAAAAATCTATATTAAAAACAGTATTTTAAGGTCATTTACCATGTAGGGGACAAATAAATCATTTTATTAACCTTTTTGCTTTTTTTTTATTTTATTTTTTTTAAACATTTTTTTTTTTAATCTTTATTTATCTATGATAGTCACAGAGAGAGAGAGGCAGAGACACAGGCAGAGGGAGAAGCAGGCCCCACGCACCGGGAGCCCGATGTGGGATTCGATCCCGGGTCTCCAGGACCGCGCCCTGGGCCAAAGGCAGGCGCCAAACCGCTGCGCCACCCAGGGATCTCAGCCTTTTTGCTTTTTTGAGGATATCTTTCTTTTTTCTTTTTTTTTTTTTTTTTTTTTTTTGCAATTAGCAAGAGGGTTTATTGGACGTTTGCGCAAACGGGCTCTCCGCCTCCGAAGAGGAAGAGAGCCCCGATTAGCAATTACAGGTATCTTTTAAAGGCAAAAGGAAAAAAAAAACCGCTTAAAGACAAAAGAACCTCGGGAGTCGCATAGCATTCAGGTTATTGATTTCACAGAGGGTCAACATGAACCTATTCAGGGACATTCCAATCAGGGTGTGGGGGGAAATGGTTTTCTTATTGTAAACAGAATGCTTTTAGTTGCTGAAATTTCAGGAAGGCACCTGGATGGGCTGCCTCTGGATTAGGGCTGGCCCTACTTACAAGGGGGGAGGTTTCTTCATTCCCTCCTCTTGTTTGGGCTGATTTTAACCTTAAAATCTTAGGGAACATTTATTTCTTCAGTTTGGAGGGCCCGACATTGCTGAGTTAATACCAGAGCTTGGGTAATAAGCAATCTTTCTCGGATGAACTGGAGCGGCCAGTTGAGGACTCAGGGGCCGAAAGTTAGCAGCAGGAGCAGGATAACTAGAGGGCCCATAATGGTAGAGATTAGGGTGGTTAACCAGGGAGACTGATTAAACCAGCTTTCAAACCAGCCCTGCTGGGCCTCCCGGTCCCTTTGTCTTTTATTTAACCTTTCCCTGAGTTTGGCCATGGAGTCTCTGATGACTCCAGAGTGGTCTGCATAGAAACAGCATTCCTCTCCCAGGGCCGCACACAGGCCTCCCTCTTTCAGGAGTAGTAAATCCAAGCCTCTCCTGTTTTGAAGTCCTACTTCTGAAAGTGAGGTGAGGGACTGTTCTAACTTAGAAACGGACTGCTCTAGTGTCCGTAGATCCTCATCTACAGCTGCCTGGAGTTCTAAATAACGTCGTGAGCCCTGGATCAGAGCAGCTGCGCCAGTACCCACCCCAGTAGCGACCCCTAGTCCCAACATAACGGCTAGGGTTAGGGAGACAGGTTCGCGCTGAAAACGGGTGGGATGTTCATTATACTGATTTTCTAGAGTTTCAGCAGGGTGATAGAACACCCTGGGTATGATCTGCACCATGACACAGAAGTCGTTTGAGCTATTTAGAACCTTAGCTGACACACAGGGGGTGAGGCCTTTGTTGCATGCCCACCAAGTTCCCGGCTGGGGCTCCAGGTAAGTCAGTCCCTAAAATCGGGGCGGTAGTATTGCAGAGTTCCTGGTAACCCTGGGTGAGTATAGTTAGCCTTGACAGTGATGTAATCCCAGGAGGAGGAGGGCCTCTCATCCTGTGTCTCCCTAGTCTCGCACCCCCAATTTTTACAATAGAAGTATTCCCCTCCTCCACAGGTGGGATTTAGCCTGCGATCTCTGTGGTACCCGGGACAGACATAAAAGGGAAGAGTGCTTAGCATGGCCCTTCTGTCAGGCGTGCCACATCCTCCCCATGGGTCTAATCCCAGTCGCCCTGGAGGGCTTTCTCGGTTAGAGGCTCTAGAGGTGTCGAAGTATCCCTCTAGGTCCCATGGGCTAGGAGCCCCTATGGTTAGCTTGCATAGGTCAGGATATAGGTTAGGCCACCAGGTTCCCATAGGGGCGGTCTTAGTTATAGACCAAACCTCGTCACCCCCAGACGTTAGTACCTGCCAGGTTAACCTTTTGAGGGCATGAGGGTCACCTTTGGCGGAGGTGAAGAGCGCTAGGAGAGGTAGGAATATAACAACTGTCATTGAACAATTTTTTGAAAGTGTTATCTTGAGCGGGTTTTGGGTGCAGTGGAGCTTCCATTGGAGTGGCTCGTCCGGTCCGCCTGGCTGGCGTCAGCGGTGCTTGTTGATGGTGTGAGGCGTGGACCCAAGCAGCAATGCCGTCTACCTTTAAGGCGGTTGGGGTGGTCAGTAGTACAGTAAATGGGCCCTTCCAGCGGGGCTCAAGCGTCCTGGACTGATGTCTCCTGACATAGACGGAGTCACCGATCTGGAACAGGTTGTGTCTCCGGGGCGGTAGACAGCTGCAAGGGGTTTCCAGATCTGGCCCTGGATAATCTGGAGCGCCTTTAGCCTGTCCTGTAAACCGGGAGTGTTAGCAAGAGGGTCAATAGCAGAATCTAGTAAGTCCGTCACTGGTGGGGGACCTCCATAGAGAATCTCGTAAGGAGTTAGCCCATGGCGCGCGGGAGTGTTCCGGACTCGGAACAGAACCATAGGGAGGAGTTGGACCCAGTCTCTAGTGCCAGTCTCCAATGTCAATTTGGTTAGGGTCTCTTTAATTGTTCTATTCATTCTTTCTACCTGCCCTGAGCTCTGGGGTCTGTATGCACAATGTAATTTTTAATTTATCCCCAGTAATCTGGCCACCAACTGACTTACCTGGGAGACGAAGGCGGGGCCGTTGTCCGACCCTATTACCTTGGGCAGTCCAAACCAGGGGAAAATTTCTTCTAGGATTTTCTTGACAACCACCTGGGCAGTTTCTCGTTTGGTGGGGAAAGCTTCTGTCCATCCTCCTGTGGGCCTAGTGCAGCGGTTCGTGCTGTTTCATCGGCCATCCTGTTCCCCTCTGCTACTGGGTCGTTGCCTCGCTGATGCCCCGGACAGTGAATTATCTACCACGGCCGCCCCGGCTTTACGTTCACCATTTCGTAGAAAGCTACTCCCCTCGGTGTACCAGGTTGCTTCAGCATCTGGCAAAGGCTGGTCCGTCAAGTCCCCTCTGGTGCCATGGACCTCAGCTAGGATCTGGTGGCAATCATGCATTACTAGGGAGGGGGACTCGGTTTCTGGAAGCAAGGTGGCCGGGTTTAGAGATGTAGCCGTTCCAAACCGTATCCGCTCGGAATTCAGTAACATGGCCTGATAATGGGTGACCCGGGCGTTTGAGAGCCATCGATCAGGGGGCTGGCGGATGACTGTCTCTACGGCGTGGGGGGGCCACCACAGTGAGGGGTTGGCTGAAGGCCAACTTATCTGAGTCTTTTACCAGGACTGCCACAGCCACTATTATTCGGAGACATGGGGGCCATCCTGCAGCCACTCTGTCTAATTTTCTTTTGAAAAGTATGCCACGGGCCTTTTCCAGGGTCCCAGTTTCTGAGTTAGGACCCCTTTGGCTATTCCTTGGTGTTCATCAGCATATAGCGCAAATGGCTTGGTTACATCTGGGAGGCTTAGGGCAGGGGCAGTCAATAAGGCCCTTTTTATTTTGTCAAAAGCCAATTGTTGCTCCTTTCCCCAGTGGTAGGGGGTGTTGGATTTCGTAAGAGGATATAGGGGAGCCGCCAGCTCTGCAAACCCGGGTACCCAGAGGCAGCAGAACCCAGCACTGCCGAGGAACTCTCGTAGCCCTCTGGCATCAGTGGGTGCTGGGATCAGGGCTACAGCCTTTTTGCGGCTCTCTGTCAGCCACCTCTGGCCTCCTTCCAGGAGATATCCCAGATAGGTCACTCGTCTCTGGCCTATTTGGGCCTTTTTGGCGGAGGCCCTATACCCCAGTCCTCCCAGTCTCTCGAGCAGGGCCCCCGTACCTTTTACACAATCCTGTTCTGTCTTAGCCGCTATGAGCAAATCATCCACGTACTGCAGGAGAACGAGGTCCGGATGGCCAACTCCGAATTCTGCCAAGTCCTGATGCAAGGCTTCGTTGAACAAGGTGGGGGAGTTTTTGAATCCCTGTGGTAGCCTTGTCCAAGTGAGTTGTCCTGAGAATCCCGTCTCAGGATCTTTCCATTTAAAGGCAAAAATAGGCTGGCTTTGAGAGCTTAACTTTAGGCAAAAGAATGCATCTTCTAGATAGAGCTCAAGGGTCCTTCTGCCTCAGTTAAAACTGAATGTTGAGCTCCCGTAGCAACCAGGAAGGTCACTGGTTGACCCCCCCACTTTAAGGGTTATCCGAGGCTGGGGGGGGGGGGCTCCTGGCCCTGACATCCCTAATCTTCATCCTCTAGGGACAGTACGGGAATGGGCTTCTTAGGTCCCTGCGTTTGGCCCTTCTTTGGACAATCTTTAACCCAATGTCCTTTTTCCTTGCAGTAGGCACGCTGGTCTCGTTCAACCCGTGGTCTTCTTGTCTCCCAGGTCCTTACTCTGTCCTGACTTACTCTGCCCTGAGCCCTGTACTATGGTGGCCAGTATCCCAGTCAGTTCTTTATTGCGTTTCCTCTCTCTCTCTCTCTCTCTCTCTCCTCTCTCTCTCTAAGTATACATACGGTAGCCTTCCATTAATCTTTCCAGAAAACCTGCACTATAGCACGTACCTTTGCCAAATTGGTGGGGCGTCACCCTGCCCCTCTGAGACCCGCTAGGAGTACCTGGCGATAGAGACGGAGCCGCTCCCTACCAGCAGCAGTGTCGTAGTCCCAGGTCGGGCGAACCAAGGGGAAAACGTCCTCAATTTCATTAGGCAGCTGGGTCGGCCTCCCATCCGCCCCGGGGACGTTTTTCTGTAGACGCGCTGTCTCTCCTCCGTGGTGAGGAGAGTCTGCAGGAGCTGATCAGGGTGCCCATGGGGTCCTGGCTGAGAGACCCGGGCCTTCACCTCCTACCGGTCTTAGGATTGAGCCTGGGGCGTCTCGGATCCCGGACGAGCCCCCAAATGTTGGACCCTGGCTCACGGGTGCCAACGTGTCCCGGCGGACGCCCCAGAGACTCAGACCCCAGACAGGCAGATGCAATTAGCAAGAGGGTTTATTGGACGTTTGCGCAAACGGGCTCTCCGCCTCCGAAGAGGAAGAGAGCCTGAGGATATCTTTCTATTATGCTCCAGGACAATAAGCCATATTCATAAGGTTAGAATGATGAAGCAAATGGTAACTCTGTTCACTATTATCTTATTGGTAAGACAAGGAAGTTTGTGATTCAGTTTAGAGACACTTCCAACAAATATGCATAAAATTGGAAAAAAATGACAATTGAGTAAGCTTTACTTATTATCTTATATAGAATGCACATAGAAGAAGTGAATCACTAGAGGCCTCTGGAAATGCTGTGTACTGGGAACCCTGGGTGGCACAGCAGTTTAGCGCCTGCCTTTGGCCCAGGGCACGATCCTGGAGACCCAGGATCGAATCCCACGTCGGGCTCCCGGTGTATGGAGCCTGCTTGTGTCTCTGCCTCTCTCTCTCTCTCTCTGTGACTATCATAAATAAATAAAAATTTAAAAAATTTTTTTAAAAAATGTTGTGTACTGATTTAGCATCACAATGGTTGTACATCCTGTGAATAATAAAATAATTTATAATAACAACCATCATTTAAATGTATCAGGAACTGTGTTAAATCTTTTAATCCATTATAGTATTGAATCTTCTCGGCCACCATTTGAGTAAATATTATCTCCGGTTTAAAGACAAGGAAATTGAAGCATAGCAGATAAATAATTTGCCTGACATTGTTTAAATAGTAAGTAGTAGAGCCCAAAAGGAAAATGAGGTCTGAGAATCTTCATCCAGCTTTATTATCTTAGTCTAAGTGTTTATGGTGATGGGAATACCCTTTCTAAGGAGGAATGATAGTGTACCTTCTAATATATTTTCAAAGAATAAGTGAGGATCCTCTCCTTTATATCTTATTGTTTATATGACCCTTTGTTTTTCTCTCACCCTGTGGTAAACCGAATAATGGCCCCCAAAGATATTCAGGTCCTAATCCCTGGAACCTGTGAATGTCATTTTATATGACAAGAAGAATTTTGCAGATAAGGCTAAGTTAAGAATCTTAAGATGGGAGACATTATCCTGGATAATATAATCACAAGGGTCCTTGTAGGAGGCAGAGAAGGTTTGATGACAGAAGAGGAAAAAAGCAGTCTGAAAGCCAAAAGCGTGGGAAGAAAGGACCATGAGCTGAGAAATTGAGATAGTCTCTAGAAAATGAAAAAAAAAAAAAAAAAAACAAGGAAACAATCTCCCCTGGAACCTCCAGAAAGAACCAGCCCTGCTGACACCTTGGTTAGCCCTGTAAGACACGTTAGATTTATGGCCTCCAGAACTGTTAGGAGAATAAGCCACTAAGTTTGTGGTAATTTGTTACAGCAACCATAGGAATCTAATATATACCCCATATTACTGGCTTCATGGCTAATTTGCTAACTACTTTGTTCTTGTATTTTTCCTGCACTGTAATTATTTGTTACTTTCCTGAAGTCAAGTATAAGGTGTGAGAATAACATATATGTAAAAGCACTATTTCAGATAAAATTGAAAGAAGAGTGTAGAGAATTGAGCTAAGCTACCACATGCTATTGCTGCCTCAACATCCATTTTATTTGGTCTGCAGGGACTTTAAACTGACACTAGTCCCCTCATGCAAGTGAATGCTCTAGATAACAGTTGGCAGGGTCACAAGCTTGCAATTGAGTTCCTAATAAGACTTCCCTAACAACCCTGTGATCAGCAGTCTCCCCTACCTCCCAGGGCCTACCCCTTGTGCACCTCTTAAAAAGACCCCTGTGGAGCTCACTAAAGCCTTACTCTTTATTATTTTTTTAAAACATTTTATTTATTTATTCATGAGAGACACAGGGAGAGAGAGAGAGTGGCAGAGACACAGGCAGAGGGAGAAGCAGGCTCCATGCAGGGAGCCCGATTTGGGACTCGATCCCCCAGGACTCCAGGACCACACCTGGGCCAAAGGCAGACGCTAAACCGCTGAGCCACCCAGGGATCCCAAGCCTTACTCTTTAAAAAAAAAAAAAAAAAAAGTATTTATTTGAGAGAGAGAGCACAAGTGGCAGGGAGAGGGAGAAGCAGGGCTCAATCCCAGGACTCCGAGATCATGACCTGAGCCAAAGGCAGACACTTAATTGACTAAGCCACCCAGGTGCCCCTAAAGCCTCACTCTTTTGGTTTGAATTGACCAATCCAGCCTTAGCCTGGAAACCTGAAAGCACTCCACACACAGACCCTGATAAAGGCATGTTCTCCCAGGCCCTGTCACTCTCTCTCTCTCTGCACCCTGCCTTGACCTCCCCACGTGGCCCCTAGTGCTTTGTGCTTCTTCCAGGATCTGTTGGAAATAAATAAACATATCTATTTCAGTTTGTCTTGTGGTCTGCTGTTGAACCAAGACTCACCATCTGGCGTCCTGTGCGCCACTTAATAAATGTTAATTTAACAAAGTCATAGCAAAGAGATATTGTGAGAGAATATCCTGTGGCTATTCCATATCCCAGCCTTTCCTATGGCTGCAAAGGAAAAGGGAAAGTATTACTAGGTATAATAATGAAAGGAAATCTTTCAAGATGAGGGATCAACACACTTTCAGAAAAATGTCGAAGAATAAGAGTCAAATCAGTTAATCATTTTTTTAAATAAATTTATTTTTTATTGGTGTTCAATTTGCCAACATACAGAATGAGCCAGTGCTCATCCCATCAAGTGCCCACCAACCAGTCACCCCCACCCCCCGCCCACCTCCCCTTCTACCACCCTTAGTTCGTTTCCCAGAGTTAGGAGTCTTTCATGTTCTGTCTCCCTTTCTGATATTTCCCACTTACTTTTTCTCCTTTCCCCTTTATTCCCTTTCACTATTCTTTATATTCCCCAAATGAATGAGACCATATAATGTTTGTCCTTCTCCGATTGACTTATTTCACTCAGCATATAAATCAGTTAATCATGATTCACATCTCTGAATAGAAATGCTGTAGGTTTCCCCTACTCCCATCAGTCCTCATTATAAAAAATTTCAAACCTACAAGAAAGTTATGAGAGTATTATAAAGGCACCCATTTGCCCTTTACCTGGATTCACCAAATGCTAACATTTTGTTGTTTGTGCATGATAGATAATTGATAGATTGATCATTTGAAACTAAGTTACAGGAACCCTGACACCTTACCTTGACATACTTCTAGGAGTAAGGGCAATCTCTTAGTATCCTGCACAACCCCGATGTTATCACATTTAGGAAAATGAATGACAGAGACGCCTGGGTGGCTCAGTCAGTTAAGCGTCTGACTCTTGATTTGGGCTCAGGTCATGATCTCAGGGTTGTGAGATCAACCTGGATGTGGAGCCTGCTTAAGATTCTCTCTCCATCTCCCTCTGCCCCTCCCCACCTCTAAAAAAAAAAAAGAAAAACAATTCCATAACATCATCTGACATCCAGTGCAAATTATAATTTCCCCAACTGTTCTCAAATATATTTAGCTGTTTGTTTTCTGACCCAGGATAGAATCAAAGTTTACACATTGTACTTGGTAACATCTCTTTAGTTTCTTGTAATCTAGAATAAGTCCTCTACTATTTTGTTTGTCGTGACATGTTTTTCTTGTTTTGCCTGACCTTCCCTGCACATGTAAACACAGGGGCAGGGATTTGGGTCCCTTTTGTTCGTTGCTATGTCCTCAGCATTGAGAATGGTGCCTGACACATATTAAGACTTAGTAAATATTTGTTGAATAAATAAATGAGTGAATGAATAAGTGACACAAGTATAATGAATGTCATGCAAGATTATTTAGAGGATGCCAAGGGGACTGAGAAGCTAATCTGTTGTTTGTGTGTAACTCTTACCTCTGTGTTCCAGTTAGACATGTTCTGGGCTTGAGCAACAGGCTCATTTTTACAACTAAAATGGGAAAATATAAAATAGTAAGTATTTTTAAAAAATTTTTAAACACCCAGTTGAAAAAATTGGCCAAGCAAAAGAGCCATGATAACATGCACCTTAATAATAAGACTACAAGAGACTTGAATTGAGTCCTTTTTTTAAGCTTTTACTTATTTATTTGAGAGACAGTGTGCACAAGCAGGGGGAGGGGCAGAGGGAAAAGAAGAAGCAGACTCCCCGCTGAGCAGGGCTGGGGGGCTGGGGCTCCATCCCAGGACCCTGGGATCATGACCTGAACCAAAGGCAGATGCTTAACTGACTGAGCCACCCAGGCACCACTGAACTGAGTCTTTAGCAACAGGATGATGTGACTCTCAAGAAGCTAAATTAGCCTTAGATTAATACAAAAAGAACAGAGGCCATAAAGAGAAGGTGTATGTTCTGCTCTATGTATTCATTCTTTCATTCAGCAAGTATTTATTGAGGGCCTACTCTATGTCGGGCACTATTTTATAGATTCCTGAAGGTTATCTTTTTTAGCCGTACACTAATAGTAGAAAGATAGTTTCACTTTGGAATGAAGGAAGGTAATTGTCACAGAAATAAAACTATTGTGTTATTTGGAGATATTTTAATTGCATTACTGACTTAAAAACTGCTTGTTTGGTCAGCCCGGGTGGCTCAGCGGTTTAGCGCCACCTTCAGTCCAGGGCCTGATCCTGGAGACCTGGAATCGAGTCCCACCTCAGGCTTCCTGCATGGAGCCTGCTTCTTCCTCTGCCTCTGTCTCTGCCTCTCTCTCTCTCTCTCTCTTTGTGTCTCTCATTAATAAACAAATAAAATCTTAAAAAAAAAACTGCTTGTTTTTGGGACGCCTGGGTGGCTCAGCGGTTAAGCATCTGCCTTCGGCTCAGGGTGTGATCCCAGGATTCAGGATCAAGTCCCACATCAGGCTCCTTGTGGGGAGCCTGCTTCTGCCTCTGCCTGTGTCTCTGCCTCTGTGTGTGTGTGTGTCTTTCATGAATAAATAAAATCTTAAAAAATAAAAATAAATAAAAATTGCTTGTTTTCAGCTCCTCACTCTAATTAGAGAAATACATCTCTGAGGGGAAATGGCCCACCAATGGGCATGACCATGACAAAGTACAGTAATCATTGTATCTTTTTCCTGAAAGAACTTTCCCATGATTGTTTAGATCAGCCCGAAGAGCCTTTTGTGACACTTAAAGATCACTAAAGGGGAACAAAAGGGACTATGGTGGATCATTTTTTTAAAGGCTGTAAGGGCTGAGTCCTTTTTTATCTATGAACTTTGTTCTCTTGTCCAACTCCAGTTTCCACAGGTTTCTGTTTTCCTTTGCTCTCCAGTCAAAAGGAAAAATACTAAAAAAAAAAAAAAAAAAAAAGGAAAAATACTCACATGATTATTAGAAATACTGGAGCAGTAAATTGTTTGAGGGACTTGAAACACCCTTTTCTCTCTCCCTTCAAAGCCTTAAATGATACTTGCTTCACTGAGGCTTACAGATCATTAAAAACAGGCCTGCCAGGGTGATGTAATACATGTTTTAGCTTCCAATAAAATTTTTTAAAAAAGAATAAACAAATAAACTCTACTAATCTTTGAATCTGAAGAATTTTTTCTTTTCTAATTTTAGTGTTTTGGAACGTTCTAACACTTTTTTACCACCTGCCATATACAAAACTCCTGTATCTTCCTTGAGCCAAAAGTGAACCTGGTGTCACCTCTAACAATTATGAATTCCTAACCCGTTTCAGATGTTATTTGTTCACTTTTTTCATTGCAGAGCAGCTCCTGAGTGTCCTGGAAAAACAGAAATAACACAGAAGAACAGTAGTTATATGGACATCAAGAGTACTATTACAAACCTGAATTTTTGGCATCTTTGTGGCTTCAGTTTAGAGTAACTGTAGATTGGCAGAGACCAGGCTGTCTCCAATTTGACCCTTGGTTAAGCTAAAAACTGCATAACAACTAAGGATACCCTACTTCCTGTTACTTACAGGAAAAGAAACATAAAAGGGCCAGACTAACAAAAAAAAGGAAATAACATTTATTGTGCGCCTTCAGTGAGGTAGTCATTGTGAAAGGCACTTTTTAAAGTTATAGTTCATACAGTATCACACTTAATCCTCATCATAATCTGCGAGATGTTACAGTAGTGCCTTGTTAGGTGTGGTTTTGCTTTCCACAGTTTCAGTAACCCACAATCAACAGGGATCCAGAAACAGAGGATCCTCCATCTAACAGATAGTCAGAAGGTCAATAGTAGCCTGACACTATATCACAATGTCTTTGTTGTTCACCTCACTTCATCACATTTTCTTATCTTACCATGTAGGCATTTTATCATCTCACATCATGACAAAAAGAAGAGTGAATACAGTATAAGAAGATATTTTGAGAAAGATCCCACTTTCACCTAACTTTTGTTACAGTTTATTGTCATAATTGTTCTATTTTATTATTAATTGTTGATCTCTTACTGTCCTAATTTATAAACTTTACCATAGATATGTATATATAGGAAAAGCCATATATAGAAGTTCAATAGTATCCCTGGTTTCAGGCATCCACTGGGGGTCCTGCAGTGTATCCCATGTAGATAAGAGGGGGGCTACTATATTATTCCTGTATAATAGACAGGAAAACTGAGGCTTACAGCTAATTTGTTCAAGAACATAGAATAAGTAGTGGAGAAGAAATTCTAAAACTGATACTATTTAGCTTCAAAGTTATACCCTTTCCACTACTACTTCCTTCCTCCTTCTCTGACCAATCCTTCCCATTGTTCCTTGTTCCTCAGCTTAAATGTTGGAATTTCCCAGATTCCATACTTGGCTAATTACTTTCTCACTACATATAGCTACTGAGCAGTCTTATCTCTTTTTACTTGTCCCACTACATTAGGCAAATGACTTCCAACTCTATATTTCTAGCCCTAAATACATACATCCAAGGTCCTATCAGGCTTATACATCTCTACTTATGTGTCTGACAATTACCTCATTTCAACATGTCAGAAAGAGAACTCCTCATCCTCACCCTTGGATCTGCCTCTCCTCCAGGCTTCCCCATATCAGTTCCCAGAGCTATACTCTTTTCATTCTAGTCTCCTTTTCTCTCCCCCTTCCCATGCAGTCAGCTGACAAGTCCCACTGATCATACCTTCAAAATAGTTTTTGGATCCCTGACCTTTCCCTTTGATTCCCATTATCATTACCCCAGGTCTTACTTGTACATTTACAATCTTTCCTATCCATTTTGTTGCTTTAGAGTCAAGTGATTTTTATACAAAGAAAATCTAACTGTGCTGCTGTTCTTCTTTTACTTAAAACCATCTATAGAATGAAGCACATAAGGCTTTTTATGACCTGATCTCTGCCTCCCTCTTCAACCTCATTTCTAGCAACCCCTTGCCTTGAAATTTACTCTTCAGTTTTATTGCACTCAACTGGTAGTTCCCCTCATCTCACATGTTGTTTCCCATCAGGATGCCTTTGTTTAGCCTCTGACTGTAGCACTACTATGCCATCTTTTCACTTGGATAAACCCCCAGTCCAGTACTCATTTCAGGTAGCACCTTCTCTAGAACACCTTCCCTCAGCATCCCTCTATCTCAGCCTACCAAGTGGGCTAAACCTTGTCCTGTGTGTTCTAAACTCCCTGTCATTACGTTTATCAACATGTTTTGAAATCAGTTGTTTGTCTTCTCAGTTAGACTTTAAGTTCTTTTGGCACAGAAACCATGCCTTACTGAATTTTGTAATCCTAATGTCTAGCCCAATGTTTGGTACTCTTAATAACTATTGAACTGTAATCGAACAATAACATGCTATCTCTCAAAAATGCTTCTATACTGGAGATTCAAACCAGACCCTTTTCTAGGTGAATTAAATCTGAAAACAATTAAATCAGTTAAAAAATGAGCAAAGAACTTGAACAGACATTTCTCCTAAGAAAATGTACAAATCACCAGTCAGTCATGAATGAAATGAAAGGATGCAATGAAAAAATGCTTAACATCACTAATTGTTAGGGAAATGCAAACCCAAACTACAATGAGATACCACTTCAAACCCATTCTGATGGCTACCATTAACAACAACTATTTTTTTTAAGATTTTATTTATTTATTCATGAGAGATAGAGAGAGAGAGGAGAGAGGCAGAGACACAGGCAGAGGGAGAAGCAGGCTCCACGCAGGGAGCCTGACGCAGGACTGATCCCAGGTCTCCAGGACCATGCCCTGGGCTGAAGGTGGTGCTAAACCGCTGAGCCACCAGGGCCGCCCAACAACAACTATTAACAACAACAACAACAACAACAGAAAATAATAAGTGTCACCAAGGATGTGGATAAACTGGAACCCAGGATCCCTGGGTGGCTCAATGGTTTAGCACCTGCCTTTGATCCAGGGCATGATCCTAGAGTCCTGGGATCGAGTCCCATGTCAGGCTCCCTGCATGGAGCCTGCTTCTCCCTCTGCCTGTGTCTCTGCCTCTCTCTCTCTCTGTCTCTCTCTCTCTCATGAATAAATAAATAAAATCTTTTAAAAAATAAAAATAAATAAACTAGAACCCTATGTACATTGGAGAATTGTAAAATCATACAGATATTATGGAAGAGAGTATGGTTGTTCCTCAAAAAACTAAAAATAGAATTACCAAGTGATAAGCCAGCAATTCCACTTCTGGGTATATATTCAAAAGAACTGAAAGCAGGGTCTCAGAGAGATACTTGTATATCCATGTTCATAGCAGCTAAAACATGGAAGCAACCAAGTATCTATCAGGGCATCAGTGGATAAGCAAACTGTGGTATATACATACAATGGGATTTTATTCAGCCTTAAAACAAAGGAAATTATGACATATGCTACAACATGGATGAACCCTGAGGACATCATACTAAGTGAAATAAGCCAATAACAAACAGAGAAATACTATATAATTCCAATTGTACAAGGTACTTAGAGTAGCCATAATCATGAAGGCAGAAAGGAGAATGGTGTTGCCAGGATCAAAGTGGGAATGGGAGGTTATTGTTTAATGGGTAAAGAGTTTCAGTTTGGCAAGATGAGAAGAGTTCTGGAGATGGAGGTGGTGAAGGTTGCATGACAATGAGAATGTACCTAATACCACTGAACTGTATGCTTAAAAATGGTTAAGATGGTTAAATTTTTTGTTTTATGTATTTTACTAAAATTAAAAAAACTTGAAAAAAAAAGCAAAAATAAAAAAACACAGGGAAAAAGTGTAAGGGTTAGTAAGCTTCTTGAATTGGCACCACTCTATCCCAATACAGACAGTGTCCAACCATGCCTTCATGAGCCTAGCTTAGGATCCAGTAATTCCCAAATAGCCAGTCTGGGATGTGGCAAAGGAATCTATAACTTTAATAAGTACCTCAAGTGATTCTGATGAACAGATAAACTTGGGGAAATTTCTAGACCACATTATTATAAAGGAATGATTGGAGAGCCTTTATTTGGATATTTTTTAAAACAAGACAGATCTTTTTTAAAATTGTGGTAAAACATACATAATAAATTTACCTTTTTAATCACTGATAAATGGACGATTCAGTGACATTAAGTACATTCATAATATTGTGCAACCCTCACCACTATCCATTTCCAGAACATCTTCATCATCCCAAAGTGAAACTCTATATCTATTAAACAATAACCTCTATTTCTCCCTACCACACCCCTAGCCCCTGGTAACTTCTATTCTATTTTCTCTTTATATGAATTGACCTATTCTAGGTACCTCATAAAATTGGAAAGATAATTGATTTTTTAAAAAATACTTATTTATTCATGAGAAACACAGAGAGAGAGGCAGAGACACAGGCAGAGGAAGAAGCAGGCTCCATGCAGGGAGCCCGACTTGGGACTCCATCCCAGGTCTCCAGGATCACACCCTGGGCCAAAGGCGGTGATAAACCACTGAGCCACCCAGGCTGTCCGATAATTGATGTTTAATGAAAGTTTGTTTTCTTGCCTGGAGGCATGAATTTGGGTGAAGGGAGGCAAACATTAATTGGGTACCTTGATATGATGAGCCAAGGTCACATTCAGATTTACTAGATTTATCTCATAAAAATTAATAAGCATCTTTTTGAAAAAAAAATTTTTAAAGCATCTTTTTGAAAATCCCTTCTCAATTATATCATTCAAGCTTGATATTCTGGAGTATCAAGGCCCAGCAGAAAAAAATAAGGAGATTACTATTAAAAATAGTTCCAAAGTTAAAGAAGAATTAGGACTTTCTAGTGTCTTTTTTTTTCTAGTGTCTTTTTATTAAAGGCTCTACCTCAAGCCATTGCAAATTTGAAATTTCTTTTTTTTTTTAATTTGAAATTTCAAATCATCTTATCCACAAGATTTAATACTTGACTGAGTCCCTTTTGGCTTTGTCTAGATGTCCAATGAAGCAAGGAACTTCTTTAGTGCCCAGCATATTACTCTGGGAAAAAGGTCTCTGCATCTTGTCTACTGTGGGACTTCAGATATCTGTGCCCAGGAAAGACTTGCCACTTGGAATATGGAGCAAAGGAAATGATTGTTTTCTCTATATTTCTGAAACTTTTAAGGGCAACTATCTGTAACCTACTCACCACTTTCACTGACTGACAGTATGTCTGACCCATCAGTAATATAGTATGTCAGCACCTAATTATATGTGTTGTGCAAAACTTTGGAACAAATAGTACTACCTGTTGTTTACTTAAACCTTGCATTGTAATACTGTTTTGTTTTGTTTTGTTTTTTATCTATTCCCCGAGGTTGGACTACTGTGTTGTGTGTGTGTGTGTGTGTAGATTTTATTTATTTATTCATAAGAGACAGAGAGAGAGAGAGAGAGAGAGAGAGAGAGAGAGAGAGAGGCAGAAACACAGGCAGAGGGAGAAGCAGGCTCCATGCAGGGAGCCTGATGTGGGACTCGATCCCGAGATCCCGGGTCTCTAGGATCATGTCCTGGGCCAAAGACAGCACTAAACTGCTGAGCCACCCAGGCTGCCCTGTGCTGTATATATTTATCTAGGATATCTTCCTACTCATTACTATTCTCCATTAAAAGAAAAAAGTCTTCTCACTTCTATTTTTCAAACCTCTGAGGGCTCTTCTGATAACTTAAATCTATCACTGTTTGAAGTTGACTCCTGGAGTCTATGCCACTCTGTGTCACAGATCTACTTTGTAACTTTGAGCAAATTATCTTAAACAGCTCTTCACACTATTGTTCATTAAGCATTAAAACCAGATAATAATACCATCTCTAGAAAAAAGAATTAGTGAATCAGTGGGTCTGTTTCCTTACTTATATCTGGATGGGAAAATGCCTTCTTACTTTTCCTTCTGAATTCTCCCTTTTGGGCCCTGGCCCAAATGAAGAATTGCTCTTCCTGGCAGCATCTATTGTTGCCAAGAGGAACTTTACCACACTGCCTTTGAAGTGGTGGAGCAAAGCTTTTACCGGGGTGCTTGGAAGATCTGGCTCCCTGGAGAATCCCCACCCACACCCTCTTTGGGAGGTTCTTTTCCTAAAGTTGTATTCAGACTTACATCAATGTGCAAAGGAGACATCCTTCCTATGAAAAGCTTGCTTTTCCTTCCACAGCTGGGGGGAAAGTGGTGAAGGGGAAGTGGGAACTGGGTATAATATTGGCAAATGTTTTGAACACTTCAGATAAAAATGTCTGATAAGTACAGTCTTGTTTTTATTGCTTTATACTGCTCATTGGAGAATGTGTTTTCTTTGGTCACCTGCCAATGAAAAAGATTAGCCTTTTCCTGAATCTAGGATTGTTTCTTTAACTAGTTATGTTGGTAGAACAAGAGAGACAAATGCTGCTGACATTAACAAATCAAGATCGGAGCATGGTCATGCTCATTTCTGCTCACTGCCCTTTCCAGTTCATTGACAGCTGCTGCAACCAATGTGAACAGTGGTTTGGGTGGAGCTCTCTCTCTGCTCACCTCTCCCAAGCTGGAGTATTTTCTTTCTTTCTTTTCTTTTCCTTTCTTTCTTTCTTTCTTTCTCTTTCTTTCTTTCTTTCTTTCTTTCTTTCTTTCTTTCTTTCTTCTTTCTTTCTTTCTTCTTTCCTTCTTTTTCTTTCAGCTGGAGTATTTTCAGTTTAGTTCCTTTGCTGTGATGTCCAAGGCTCTAAAGGAGTTGCCCCACTCCCCAATTTGTTCCTGATTTATGGCATCCAGTAGGAAATGGTTTTCATTTAAATGCCTCTTCTGTAACACAAGAGTCAATCTTTAGATTTCACACCTTGTAACTTCTAGTTTCTATTTTAGTCCAAGCTTCATTTTCTTTGAGACAAACTGAAGTGTTGTATGTTTGCTTCTTTTGCCATCTCTCAAGTAAATTTGTTCTCAATTTTGTTCCTGGCTTACAGCAAAAAAACACTAGCATAACATTGCTGTATCAGAAGCAAGTTGAGCTAAATGCATATACTTTGATCTTTGCCTTGATGTGTTTGTGTTGATCTAGGGTGTATCTTTTGGCTCTGTGCATTCTGAATTAAAGTTAAAGCCCTTAACCCTTAATTAGGTCATTTCCATCTCTTCAAACAAAAAGGAAACTAACTTCTATCACAGGGTGAAGGACTGAGGTCACACATGAGGGCGAATTTATTAGAGATGATGTTACTTAATGTCAGCCTGGGTTCTTAAGCACTATAACAGAATACCCTTCTCTGAAGTTCTTTGTCTCGGTTTTAGTAGAATAGAGTCTGGTTATGAGGAATGGATTATGTACAGATCTATTGAAGGCATGATAGACAAGTTATCTCTTAAAGTCTCTTACTCCTTAGAACAAATACGTTTTTTTTGTTCTGAGGTAATTTTAACACTGATTTAATTGGGAGAATTAAATGAGCCTGAAGCCAGTTTACAGAGGAGAGCCCTGTAGATAGTATTTTTTATTTGGTTTGCCAGCCACTAATTCCAACTCAGTTATGGTGAGTTTTAAGTATAGATAGTTCTAAGATGTGGTCAGTTTCCATGACTGCTAAATAAAATGTGAACTTCTCATGTTCCTTGAAGACTACTTGTGGGAGGTCTTGATTTGGGTCTTTGCAGCTTGTGAGGAGTGGATCGTGGTTTAATACATCTCATTTGAACCCTGCAAAGAGGGATCCCTGGGTGGCGCCAACGGTTTGGCGCCTGCCTTTGGCCCAGGGCGCGATCCCGGAGACCCGGGATCAAATCCCACATAGGGCTCCCGGTGCATGGAGCCTGCTTCTCCCTCTGCCTGTGTCTCTGCCTCTCTCTCTCTCTCTCTCTCTGTGTGACTATCATAAATAAATTTAAAAAAAAATTTTGAACCCTGCAAAGATGGTGGTATTCATCTTAGAAAAGATAAAAATGTGGGTACCTACCTATGCGGTGTTCTATGCCACTTTAAGCCATTTACTTGTGAAACAGTAACCTTTAGGACAATAGCCTGAGGTCACTTCAGTTCTCCCCGTTAGTCAATTCTTATCTCTTTACACATTCTTTTGCTTTTCTGCTGTTAGAAGGAGAAAAGTGGCTGGCAGAGGTAGAACAACCTTTATGAACATTTCTCTAGCAGAGCACCATGATCCTAGAAAGTAGGAACCAGAAGACATACATAGGGTCTAGGAATCCTCAGAGTAATATTGCATGACAACTAAGATGTTTACATGAAGAAACTGCAATCCCTGTGACCTAAATTAAGCTATTTAATTGCTTATGTCATCATTTCTCTGCTTGTAAAAGGGAAATAGCAATACCAGTCACTATCTTCCTCTGGAGTTTGGGAGAAACTTAATGAGATAATGAACTTAATTCTACTCTTACAAGGGAATATATTGTTGACTTTTAGAAGAGTGAACTATTTGGGGGTCCCTAAGGGACCTGACAATCTATTGCCTCTTCCCACACTCAAATAGAACTATTGTAAAAAGCTAATACGCTGCCAAAAAGTAAGCCATTTATTCTGTGGATAGATCAAGTCCAGTGTGAAGGGGGAAAAAAAAAAGGATTTTGATCTCTTCTTTGGAAGAACTATCACTGTTAGGCACAAAAATGTCCTTTTTTTTTCTTTCTTTTTGTAAAATCAGAACAGAGGTGTAATTGTGTTTGATAGTTCACTTCGGGAGAATGTTAGGTTCAAACTCAGACACATTAAGTCACATGATATACTTTTAAAAAGTCTCTAGAACATGCATTCTCAATGGTAGCAATATTGCCCCCAGAGGGGGCAATTTACTCTCTTTGAGAGTAAAATTCATGAGGGGTAGACAGTTGGAAAAAATGCCTATGAAGGCTAAAAGAGGGGGAGTGGGAGCAGGGGGAAGGCAAAATGTAGGGGAAAAAAAGTTGAGAAATACTGCTATAGTCAATTATTTTTCCAGACATATTTGTCCCTAAACATAGGTGAACCAGAGATTGTCAGGTTGAATGTAGATTGCTATTGATTCCTTCAGTCCAACAGCAATGGAGTTCATACAAAACTTGAGAGAGATGAAATTTATACCCTAAGGGATAATGATCTCAGACAACCAACTCAAACATAAAATCTACCTGTTAGAACCAATACTTTGTACTTAAATAAATGTGGTTAAATCTTTAGGGTAAGATATTCCTTTTTTCTCCTGCTTCTTTAGCCTTACAGAAAGGCACATAAAGGGTAGGAATGATCTTCAAAGTACTTCACTGAAAAAGCCAGATTGGGAGAAAGGAGAGGGTGTGGACCCCACAGGCAGGAGGAAATAATTATCTAAACAGTAATATAAAGTGCAAAGCAGTGAAGATAAGCAATGCAATGGGAATTGGCATTTAAGTATTTAAGAAATTTTAAGTTTGATGTTGCTGTATTTATATAACTGAAATATTTTTCCCTCCATCCCCTCATATGTCATATATTTCTTTCTTTCATACCTTTTGAATGGATGGGACAACCCAAAATTGACTTGGTGTGTGCTAATGTAATTTGAAAGAGGTCCTGTGTTCCATTAGGCTTAGCAGTCCTGAAACAATAGAATGGCCATTTAAAAATATATATATTTTCTTGCATCCTCTGACTCTTCTTTGCTTAATCATCCTATTCTTTAATAGATATAACCATGACTTAGGGGGGAAAGAAACAGTGATTCTTCCTCCCTGCTTACCCATTTCCCAGTAACACTCTGGACAACAAGCAAGTACTCTTTGTCTAAGCCAAGCATTGCTAAGCATTAGTTGCTCTGGCATTTAATTGCCTTACAGAAATCTACCCCAATCCCCTGTTTGTTGATTTCTTAAGATCACAGAAGAAAATGAAATGAGCTAGAGAGAAGCCTTCAAGCCCCCTGACACACATGGGGCCCAATCATCTCCACTCCCACCCCAATTCCAAAATCTAACATATTGCTCCTTTCATGGTTCCTCGGATCCCTGCCCTTCAACTTCTCTTTGTTACCCCCTGGGTGGGTGTAACCAAACCTCAGTCATACGGTGGCCCCAGCAGCTGGGCTTCTCTCTACACCATCACATTGCAGACATTCTTTTCACATCATTTTGTCCTCTCTGCTGCATTCCCTCCATTTGGCATCATTCCCTCTGTGCAAACTTCTGTTTCAAGGGACAGGAGTTTGCCAGGGAGATGCTGGCAGAGAGGGTCCAGTTCTTTCCTTTCTATCTGAAGAGCCCAGTGTCACTCATTAGCATATGAGAAGAATGGTTGTAAATAAACATCAAATGAGGTTAACGAGCTGCAGCTCATCAATATTAATGAAGTCCATCTCACAGCCTCGGAGGGAAGTACTGATGGCTCTAATCACAAGAGGGGTTTCCTAAGGCCCTCCATTACAGGGCAAGAAGGGTTAGATTCAGTCTGTTGGAATGTTTGTCATTTTATAACCCTAGGAATGCCATAGAGAAAGGCTGTCTGATACCAGATCTGTGCTTGCAAGGCCCCTCTTATGTTCAGATTACATCTGTTTGTCTCAACAGGTGGAAGCCTAGAGGAAGGAGGCTGTATCTGCTAAGCCAGACTCGGGTAGGAAAGCCCCAGGCCAATCTTCAGTTCCCAAGTCCAAAGTGAGGGCCCCAGAGTACTTGGACTTGATGTCTCATTGCCCTTTCATCAGTAACCCCCAGAACTCAAACTCTTGTTGCCAGTGCATGAGGAAAGGTCTGGAGACCTTCTAAGCCCAGCCTCATAAAGAGATGAAAAACTCCCATTTTATATAGCTCATGTGCCAACTGCCAGTCAGGTCCCTCCACAGAGCCATGTTGAGTGCCTATTTTTAGAAGATTCAAAGAGTATAAGTACAGCTGTCATCCACTGAGCACTTACTGTGTCCCAGGCTGCACTAAACATTTCTGATACGTTGTATAATCCTCGAACTAATCCCATGAGTGTGAATCCATTTCATAGGTGAAGAAGTTAAAGCTCCTTGATTTTATGTAACATGTCTTAGATCATAATGGTAGCAAGTGACAGGCCTCAATCTGACAGCAGGGCCTATGCTCTTCATCATTGCATTCTGTGCCATCTCAGACTCATGCAAAATGTGTGAGCTTTTGTGCTCTTCCTTCTTTTTTGTAAGATGTGTGCCCTTTCTTCTCCGGTTCAAGAGACAAAACACAAAGTGGTTCTCTGAAAGTAGAATCAGAGGATTTTAGAATTAATTTTTCAAAAATCAAAGTACCTCTTTGAAATTATTTTTCAAAAGGAAACTTTCACTAGATGTGTTTTCCTTTGTATATAAATTTGGGGTCAGTGGGATATGTGCTTTGAAGTGTGTGTGTGTGTGTGTGTGTGTGTGCGTTTGTGTGTGGTGTGGGGGGGGGGGGTTGGTTGGTTGGTTGGTTGGTTAGCAGTGATACCAATTATCCACCTCATCAGGCCAGTTCCTTTTATGATTAAGCACACACCTTGCATGAGGTCAGTGACTGTAACACAAAGAAGCGCCTGGCTCTTATGGCTGACTTGAGCCTGTGATCCTAGCCTCAATCACAGTTTCAGCAACTGAACTGTGGCTTACTACTTAAAGTTCATTCTATCCACTTTTTTATCTATGATTTCACTGGGGGCAGAAGGAGAACCTGATGGTTCACCCAAATTGTTGTTGTCACAGAAGTTACACTTGATTATTTAAAGAACAACTCATAGTGAAAGGATCAGAGAGTGAAACAGCCACTATCTTTCTTCTCCTTTCCTCCCTGAAAACTCAGGGACCATACTTGGTAATTTTTACGTAGGCTAAACGCCCAGGAATGTTTCCACAGAATGGCACCCAAAGGCCACCCATGCAGGAGCCCTTCCTGCCACCAAGGTAACCAAGACTGGGAAGCAATTGAAACTGGGCCTTCCTTTCCCAGGCCTGTGGCTGTCAACTTGGCTCAGAAAGAGGCAGACTGATGACTTTGTCTCCTCACCCAGTCACACCACTACACAGTTCTCGCTTGAGCCTGAAGTCACATGGGTATGCTGCTATGGCCAAACAAGGATGCGCTGTTTCCAGTTCTTTGCACCCTGGGTTTGGCCTGGGCATCCTTAGTTGAAACCACCCGGGCCCCCAAACCCTGAAGTTTTTCCAGGGACAAATTGCATGCAGTGGTGGAGAGGAGGAGCTGAGCTGTGCAGTGGAGCAGCGGATGGTGTGCAGTTGGGATGTTTGCGAGAGCCAAGGGGTTAGTTCATTGCTGCTTTGTATACTCAGGCACACCAGAAAACTCAGATTAATAGGCTGTTTATTCTTCAGCATGTTCCTTGAATCAAAGGCTCTGGATGGTATTATTAAAGAGTGTTTGTGAGAGCGCCCTGGAACACTCCTTCTGGGCTCCGCTCACTGAAGAGGAACGATTGAGTCCTTTCATTTCCTGGGCAGCATCCCTCACGCTCATTGCTCACTGTAGTATAAAGGTCTGCAGAACCTTTGTTAGAAACAGGATCTTTTGTTCTGTCTTTCTGAGGTCCCATTACCTACAGCACCTTGGTCTGTTAGAGTCTAATTATTAAATGTTCTCATCTTTCGAGCTACCTGAACCTAATGAACATAGTCCACTGTATCTCAGGGAGGTTTTTTTGTTTGGGGTTTGGGAGAATTTGTTTTTGTTTTTGTTTTTGTTGGCTCTGTTTGGCACCAATTCTCTGTTTGGGCAGTACTGTCGTCTTTTTTTTTTTTTTTTTTTTTCATGGCTGTTTAAAGGAATTTTGCCAGGAGGGAAGAAAACATCCACCTGAACCCTATTCTGTGAAGCAAAGGATGATGTTTTTGGCCCTTCGAAGATTCCCCTGAAATGTAATGAAAAGTTTCTTCAAACCTTGGAATTGAAATGTATTGAATTATGAAAAATGGGCTTCTTCCACTACTACTCCCTGCAGTAGAGATTTATATTGGAATAGGTTAAAAAAATTAGGAGGGAGGGATCCCTGGGTGGCGCAGCGGTTTGGCGCCTGCCTTTGGCCCAGGGCGCGATCCTGGAGACCCTGGATCGAATCCCACATCGGGCTCCCGGTGCATGGAGCCTGCTTCTCCCTCTGCCTGTGTCTCTGCCTCTCTCTCTATCTCTCTGTGACTATCATAAATAAAAAAAAATAATAATAAAAAAAAAAAATTAGGAGGGAAACTGCTTATCAACCACCCCGCCCAGCCCCCTTTCAGCAGCAGCATGCTGTCACGTGAGTGATGTCTGTCCCCTGTTCCCTCTGGCAGTTATAGTTTTCCTGTGGCCTGGAAATTATTGTACTTCAGGCCTTCCACAACTTCTGTGTGTGCACGCACACACACACACACACACACACACACACCCCACAGCCACACCCCTTGTGGGCATGCCTTCAATACAGAGGCAGCCAGCCTATTGCAAAGGTGCTCAAAGCTCACTAATCACTGTAGACAGTGCAACACTTGGCATGTCACGGGCGCCCATGTCTATCTTATACAAATCCAGTACACATCATAAACAATAGCTTTGAATCTGGCAAACCTCTTAATTACTGCAGCCAAAGGCCAGAAAATGAAATTGGGGTCATATATCTGGGGTTAGAACTGTAGAAACCATCTGGCATCCCACAGCCCAGAATTTCCCCAAGGAGGTACACCTTGGAGCAACAGGAGTCCTCTCATCCAGAAAATACTGTCCCCTCACTTCTCTCCACAACCAGCACAGCTGTGTGGTGAGGCCTATTTGCCATATATACACTGAGACCAAGATCTATATACACACCCTGGCGTTCCGCCTGAATCCTTCCACAAAGTCCATCTGTTTATCCAGTTCCAAATCCCAGAAGGCAGTCACCAAAAAGTAAATAGTGAGAAGGGACAGGTTTTTTTTCTTTCTTTCTAGATAAACATGTTCCAATGAACAAAACAGATTTTGCAAACACATTCCATCTAGTAAATCTTACCTAACAGCTGTGTGAGAAGGGCTTGGAAGAGAGAAGGATGAGGCGTGGGGGGTCTCGGGACTTGGGTAGGAGACTTAGAAAAAGTTCAGAAATCCACAAGGCAGAGGCAGTTGAGTACTATCCACTTCTTGTTAAATGGAAATACGCTTCTTTCCTGCATCCTATCCCATCATGGCAAACCTAGGATCTGTGATGGGCTTGCCAGAGATCGAGATCTGGCTGCAAATATCAGCTTCTTCAGCTGAAAACCAACCCATCAAAACTTTATGTACTGAAGACGTGGCCTGTGTTTTTGACGGCACCCTCTCCCTCTCCCACTGGCCCTGCTGTCCTCTACCCCAGCTGTAATGCTCCTCTGGAATCAGACATGAGGTATTAGCCTCGAGCAGCCCATCCAGCCCACCTCTACTTCACATCTACCCCTTTGGCTGGAAACATGAAGAACTGAGCATAGATCAAGAACTTGGATTCTGAAGAACAGAAGACAGGGACAAGCTCAAGAAATTGACCTTTTGCCTCAGAGGTGGCTGGATATTTGTGTGTCTCTGTTCAATGTCGAATTGGCTCACCGTACCATTCAGGAGTTGTTTTTTAAAAATGTTCTCCTCGCTCCTCATTTGTGGGTCAGATGCTTTGGATAATCCAGTGGAATTCTCTCTGCTTCACTGCTGGTTGCTGCCAAACACAGAGTGCTAAATCCTGTCGATTGGTGACTTAAAATGATGTTGTGTGAAACAGCACTGTGATTTAGACATCCTGCGCCCAGTCACACGGACTGCTCTGCCAATTAACCATAGTAGTGAGATGCAGTAACTCATGGGGTGGGGAAAGCAGTTTCTGCAGCCCCTGCCTTATCTTGACTCTGGGATCAATGTCCCTGCATCTGTTCCCACCCTCCCCCAGTGCCAGAACATGTGTCCAGTAATCAGTGCACCTTGGAATTTCATTTCGCTCAATATTTATTATTCCTTTCCCTGGCCTCAGCAATTTCTTTAGCAGATTATAACATGTCAGTGACAAAGAAACAGCATCTGTGTGCAGAATATGCAAGTGGCAAGCAAAACACTCCCGCTGCCGGGTCCCACCTCCTGATCTGCATTTCCCGGATTGCATGCGTGCGTGACTCCTCCTCCAGTGAGGTCTCGGCTCAAAAGGCAGCTTCGGAAAGAGATTATCCTTGACCACCCCATCTAACGTCCATTTGCAGTCACTCCATGTCACACCACTCTCTGTTATGCATGTCATTGCTCTTATCGCTTTCTGCAAGTATTTTATTTGTTCCTGTTCACTGTCTACCTCTCCACCCACACACACATACCCATGAAAATAGGGATTTTTGTCTGTCTTATCCATTGCTGTTCCCATAGAACCTAGAATTGCCTTTGGAATACAGTTGGCACTTAATATTTATTGACTGAGGGATCCCTGGGTGGCTCAGCGGTTTGGCACCTGCCTTTGGCCCAGCGTATGATCCTGGAGTCCTGGGATTGAGTCCCACATCAGGCTCCCTGCATGGAGCCTGCTTCTCCCTCTGCCTGTGTTTCTGCCTCTCTCTGTATGTCTCTCATGAATAAATAAATAAAATCTTAAAAAATATATATTTGTTGACTGAGTAAATAGATAAGAACGGAGCCATAAGAGCTCCCCAATATGTGGTTGCTCTCCGGAGATGGTAGAGGCAAACAGACATATAGTTTGACAGGACGCCTGGGTGGCTCAGCAGTTGAGCATCGTCTGCCTTTGGCTCAGGGCATGATCCCAGGGTTCTGGGATCAAGTCCCGCATCGGACTCCCTGCATGGAGCCTGCTTCTCCCTCTGCCTATATCTCTGCCTCTTTCTCTCTGTGTGTCTCATGAATAAATAAATAAATCTTAAAAAAAAAAAAAAAAGACACAGGGCAGCCCGGGTGACTCAGCCGTTTAGTGCCGCCTTCTGGCCAGGGCCTGATCCTGGAGACCCGGGATCGAGTCCCACGTCAGGCTCCCTGCATGGAACCTGCTTCTCCCTCTCCTTGTGTCTCCACCTCTCTCTCTCTCTCTCTGTCTCTCATGAATAAATAAATAAAATCTTTTAAAAAAAGACATATAGTTTGAGGAATGGAATAAAAAATACAAGGTTTCTCCTGGTTTTCATATTTTTAATTGTAAATTGAAATATTGAGTCAAAGATCACATAAATTGAGTCGCTTTTCATTCTTCTGTCTCAGAGGAAACTGTTTCCTATTGAGTCGGTTAAGTTAGGGTCACATAGACCAAGTAACACACTCTTCCTTGCCAAGCTGGCATAATCGAGGCCACAAAGGATGCCCACTTCCAGATTTCCACTGGACAGTGCCTGGCATTGCTTTCCGTAGGGCAGGTGCCAGAGGAAACTGGCACAACAATTTAAAGCAATTTAAAGCCCAGTCTGGCTATCTTCGTCCAGCCTTCCTTACATTCTTGCCTGGTTCCAGTTCCCAAAGAGACCACATTCCTCTACACAGCTCTGGTGCTCTGCAGTTCTTTTTGTTAGGAGGGCCATGGAGGGTGGGTAGATATGTCTTAGCTTTGACCTGCCCAGCTATGAGACAAGATGACTGAGAGAACTTGTCCTTTTAGCCTGACAGACATATGGCACTCATCTCCTCAGAGGTCCTTTGCCCAAACAAGAAGTATTAGCTCCTCAGAAGTTATCCTTTGTCTTGTTGGGGCAAGATCAGTGCCTAGTGTCAAGAGAGGGAGATTAAAGATTAAAGAACCTCCACCAGGAAAGGGGATAGTTTTGCTTGAATCTCTTAATTTGTCTTCTCCCCCCATACAAGTGCATTCATGTTGCTGGACTCCCAGGTTTACTCCCTGGTGGTTTGTAGTCATTATTCTCATGATTTTGTGGTCTCATTGATATTAACATGTGTTTCAACTGCTGTAGGTGACGCTTCCATGCTCCACTACTTTTTGTCTTATGTTGCTAATGACTCTTCTGTTGGTTTCAGCCTTTAGCCAAACCCACCCCATCCACACCCTACTCTTTCCATCTTTTATTGATGCCGTGTTGACTTTGTGTGTCTCTGTTAGTTCAGTTTTCTAAGCACCTGAAGAGAATTAACCAACTTTACTTGCTACTGGGGATCACCTTTGATTGATTTGATTTCTGTGCTTTGGGAAATGTTGAAGGACTCACTCTAAAACCCCACCAAAGTACATAAAAAGTGCTATAGTCCCTGTAGCCTGACCTTCCAGACTAGCTCTGCATAGGGACCAGAAGTTATTCATGTAAATACAGATGTGGATACCATCCGTTAAATGTTTACTATGTGCTAGGGATGCCTGGGTGACTCAGTCAGTTGAGCACCCAACTCTTCATTTTGGCTCAAGTCATGATCTCATGGATCATAATATCATGGGTTGTGAGAATGAGCCCCGCATTGGGCTCCCTGTTCAGCAGGGAGTTTGCTTAAAGATTCTCTCCCTCTGCCCCTCCTGCCCACTCATGCATGTGTGCTCTCTCTCCCTCTCTCTCTAAAATAAATAAATAAATATTTTACAAAATAAATGTTTGGGATCCCTGGGTGGCTTGGTGGTTTAGTGCCTGCCTTCGGTCCAGGGCGTGATCCTGGAGTCCTGGGATCAAGTCCCACGTTGGGCTCCCTGCATGGAGCCTGTTTCTCCCTCTGCCTGTGTCTCTCTCTCTGTCTCTCTCTCTCTCTCTCTCTGTGTCTCTCATGAATAAATAAATAAAATCTTCAAAAAATAAAAATAGGGCAGCCCTGGTGGCGCAGCAGTTTGGCGCCGCCTGCAGCCCAGGGTGTGATCCTGGAGACCTGGGATTGAGTCCCACGTCTGGCTCCCTGCATGGAGCCTGCTTCTCCCTCTGCTTGTGTCTCTGCCTCTCTCTCTCTGTGTGTGTCTCTATGAATAAGTAAATAAAGTCTTTAAAAAATAAATAAATAAATAAAAATAAAAATAAATGTTTACTATGTGCTATATACTGTTCTAAATGTTTAACATGGCTGTCTTGTTTAATCCTTACTTGTAGGCCTGAAAGGCCAGTATATGAACTGGCCTCAGGTATTTCTCTAATCTCATTTCTTACTCCTCATTCTCTTGACTTCGGCTACACTGGCTTCTGTGCTATTCCCCTTACCCAACAGACATGCACCCTCCTTAAGGCTTCTGCAGTGGCTATTTCCTCTGCTTGGAATGTTCTCCCTTCATCCCTTAGATGTCTACCTAGGTTACTTATTAACTTTCTCCGAATCTTGGTTTAGGTGTTACCTTCTCCATGAAACCTACCTAGATCACTTCATGTAAAATTGAAGGTGTACCTGGCTGCCTCAGTCAATAGAGCATGTGACTCTTGATCTTGAGGTTGTGAGTTCAAGCCCCACATTGGATGTAGAAATTATTAAAAAAAAAAAAAAAAAACTGTTAAAACTGATAAAATTGTTTTACCACTGCCACCTCACACCTATTTGACCTGCTGTGTTTTCTACCTTTTTCCATTATAGGTATCACTAATGTAATATATAGTATATTTGTTGTGTTTATCATTTATTATCTGCCTTCTCAAACATAGGTAGGCTTCATGAGGGCAAAGAGCTTATCTGTTTGGTCTCTATGAATCCTAAGCACCTAAAAAACAATATCTGGCACTCAGCAGATGCTCCATAATTCCTGGTCAGTGAATGAATTTTGTCCCTTCAAAAACCCTCTGAGGTAGGTGTTTATATTATCCCCTTTTAAAGATGATGGAGGGCAGCCCGGGTGGCTCAGCGGTTTGGTGCTGCCTTCAGCCTAGGGTGTGATCCTGGAGACCCAGGATCAAGTCCCACGTCGGGCTCCCTGCATAGAGCCTGCTTCTCCCTCTGCCTGTGTGTCTGTCTCTGTCTCTCTCTTTCTCCCTCTCTCTCTCTCTGTCTCTCATAAATAAATAAATAAATAAATAAATAAATAAATAAATAATCTTTTTATAAAAATAAATAAAAATAAAATAAAGATGATGGAATTGAAGCTCAAAGAGTTGAAATGACTAACTTGCCCCAGATCATTCAGCTAGGAAGTGGTAGAGCTGGGATTGACTAACTCCAGAGAATGTACTTTCAACCAGTGGGTCAATAGTTCTCAAACTTTAAGAGTCACCCAAGGTGTTTGTTTAAATGCAGGTTCATATACCCTGACCCCGAGGATTCTGATTCTGATTCTGTAGGCCTGGGACACAGATGATCCATGAATCATACTTGGAGAAACATGGGGATATACTACATTGCCTTTAAGGTTTGGAATCTGCATAGGGAGGCATAAGATAAAATCCATTGAACATTTTTGGAGTGCTGCTATGTAACCAGTCCCTGTGGCATAGAAAAACAAGTAAAATGAAGTCTTTACCCTCAAGACTCAATGTGTTGATGCTGATGTGACAAACAGATACATATATCATAATCAGATCATTGATAGGGACACCTGGATGGCTCAGTGGTTGAGCGTCTGCCTTCTGCTCAAGTCGTGATCCCAGGGTCCTGGGATCAAGTCCCGCATTGAATTCCCCGCAGGAAGCCTGCTTTTCTCCCTGTTTGTGTCTCTGCCTCTCTCTGTGTCTCTCATGAATAAATAAAATAAAAACTTTTTTGAAAAATAAATAAATAAATCAGACCATTGATAAATCGTGAGATGCTTAAAAGCACATACTTTGGAGTCAGGCCAACTGACTGAACATGCTCCCACTACTTACGTAACTGGGTAGATGACTTAACCTCCCTGTGGTCTGCAAGTAAAAAGAACAACAATATTTATCCAGTAGGACTGTTATGAGGACTTAGATGAGATGAAGGGTGTACAGGAAGGCAGCTTAAAAACACAAAACAAACAGCAGGAGGCAGTGCACAGTGTATAAGAAATGATAAACAAATGGCTGAGAGACAGTAAATATAGAAAATCTCAGAAGAGTTCTACAATTTCACAACCTACCGTTTTATAATTAAAGTTTGGGTACCAATTTTTTGTTGTTTTGAATATAACTTACATTGAAATATTTTCAAAATATATTTAAATATACATGTAATACCCCTCCCTGAATTTATGAATATAATTTACCTTGGCATCCAAGTATCATCTTAAACATAAAGTATTGTACTATGGTGGGAAACACAATTGCCTCCAGAGTTTGTTGAAGTGTACCCTAAGTGCATTCAGATTACACTTAAAATATTTTTTCCTGCTTCTATGTTCATATCATACTGTGAATGCCTAATTTCTAACTGTCGTCCTTGCACCTGCCTTTTGTAGTTCCTTTTTCATTCCCAGTTTAGTGTCTGGTCTGTGTTGCAAATTGATGGCCTAGTGTATTAATATGGTGAGTCTAATCAGAGCTTATCTTAGAGGCCTGTAAGTTAACCACATGAGCTGTGTGAACTCTGTGACATCTGTTTGCCTACTTAGAGACTTATTGGCATTGAGATATTTGAGATTGCCTATTAATTCAGTTTTAAACACATTAGGTATTATTCTGCAGACTACAGACGCCTGCAGAAACCATTTTCCTTGTTCTCAGCGTTGCAAGTTAGTTCATTCTGTGGCTCCACAACTTAAAAGAGCCTTGGGAATCACAAAATCATAGATCTGGCCTTTTTGCTCCCAAGTAGACAACTGATGGTTATTTCCATTCTACAGATGGAAACTTCTACTGATGAAGAAACTAAGGCCTAAAGAGTAAGTAGCTTGCTCCAGTGAGATAATCCAGAGAGCCAAGACGGGGTTCTGAGTCTCCCCGGTCTCTGCTCAGCCACACTGTTCCCAGAAAGAAACAGAGAATCATCTTGGGCTGTGGAAAGGAAGGAAAGCCATCCACAAATATCACTAAAAATCAGAAAAATAAGATCTTATTAATATTGCAACTAATCAATTTTAGCCTTGACTTCGATAAGTGTTTTTACTCTCCCCCCATCCTCATTTGAAGGATGTATAACTTTATTGTGCCCCCAGTGAGCCTGAGCTGTGAACATATATAAGGAAGAGCAAGGGCATTATAATAACATCCAGAAGTGTACAAAGGATTATAAAATGCAATCATCAGCTTTGTACCCTCTTTTCACTGTAGACAAAACAAGGTGATTTAGAGGGGGAACATAGAACCACTGAAAATGGGGACATGAAAATCAATTTCTTTTTTTCTATAAGATTTTATTTATTTATTTATTTATTTATTTATTTATTTATTTAAGAGAGAGGAGTACACAAGCAAACAGAGGAAGAAGCAGACTCCCCACTGAACAGGGAGCCTAATGCAGGGCTCAATCCCAGGACCCTGGGATCCTGGGACTATGACCTGAGCCAAAAGCAGGTGCTTAATGGACTGAGCCACCCAGGCACCCCATCAGTTTCTAAAGGAAGGCTCCATTTCTCCAGGAAACTTCCTTCCTTTCTTCCTTCCTACCTACCTACCTACCTACCTTTTTTCCTTCCTTCCTTCTGCCACTTTATTGAGATACAATTTTCATACCATAAATCTGGGTACTATTTATTCATTCATTCTTCCTACTGTAAGAAAACACAAAGCACCCATAATCCCCAAATGCAGAGTCAACCACCATTATTCACACTTTGGTATATACCATTCTTTTTCCTATGCAAGTTTATTTCCTTTTGTTTTCTTTTAAAGCAAAGGTGTAATCATACTGTACTCAAGAATTTTTATTTTGCTCTTTCCCCTTAATGTTATGAGGACATCGAAGTTTATATATTTTAATGTTAAACTTATTTACCCATGAATTAAATCCTTATTTTAAATACTTCTCCAGAGAAATTCTACATCTGGGGTTGAAAATTAAGGTGCCAGCAACAACCAGATAGGTAATGGAAGAAGCCTAGCTGTCATTCAGTGCACCACAGGGGGGCCAGGGAAGACTTACAGGGATAGCTTCTGCCTCAGCCCCAACTCCTTGAGGCCCTGCAGGAATGTTGGCCCACTATTCCAAGTCCTCTGATTTGTTAGAAAAGAGATATCTGGAATTTAGATTTTATCGTAGGAAATGTCTTGACTTTTCCAGTGTTTTAGCTCCGAATTTATAAAAAAGATTCAGTTCAGGGATACCTGGGTGGCTCAGTCAGTTAAGTGTCTGACTCTTGATTTCTGCTCAGGTCATGATCTCGGGGTCGTGAGATTGAGCCCCACATTGGGCTCTCCGCTCAATGCAGAATTTGCTTATTCCCCTCCCACCTCTCCTTCTGCTTTTCCTCCCCACCCCTCTCACTCTCTCCGTGTTTCTAAATAAATAAATATGAATCTGTAAAAAAAAATACAGTTTAAGCTAGACAAAATCTGTCAGCCGATTTCTGTCTTGGACAGGGAGTGTGAAGAGCTTCATAAGCAGTAGCTCACTTAATTATCACAGCCGGTCCTGTTACTCTAACAGTTATTTACTGAGAACCAGCAATAAATAAAGGAAGCAAAATCTTTGCCCTCTTGGAGCTTACATTCTAGTAGGGAGACAGATAATGTAGTTTTAAAATATTCAGTAGATCATACAGCAATAAGTACTATGGAGAAAAACCAAGCAGGAAAATGAGGGAGTAAGGGGAGCACTGTTGTTTTAAATATTACAGCCAGAAGTGGCCTTATGTATCATGGCATTTGAGCAGAGACCTGAGGAGGAAAGAGCTATATGGGGGTTGGGGGCGAAGGGAGAGAAGATCTAAAAGCCTGAGATAAGAGCATACTTGACGCAGTCAAAGAATACAAAGCCAGTGTGGCCAGAATGGTCTGAGCAGGGAATGAGCAGAAGGAGAGGCAGTTAGGGCAATAGCAGAGGTCCCCGTTGTAGAGAGTCTGAGAAAGAAGTATTATCCAATTTTATAGATGAGGAAACTGGAGCTCAGAAAAGTTTGCCCATGCCACATAGCTGGGAAATAACAAAGGCATTTTTTTTTCCTAGCCTCAATAATATATTTTTTTCTTGTGTCTCTGACTTTATTTTTTTTTGGCACTTTTTTTATTAGAGTTCGATTTGCCAACATATAGCATAACATCCAGTGCTCATCCCATCAAGTGCCCCCTCAGTGCCAGTCACTCAGTCTCCCCGTCCCCCCACCCACCTCACCTTCCACCACCCCTTGTTCGTTTCCCAGAGTTAGGAGTCTCTCATGTTCTGTCTCCCTCTCTGACATTTCCCACTCATTTTCTCTCCTTTCCCCTATGATCCCTTTCACTATTTTTTATATTCCCCAAATGAATGAGAGCATATAATGTTTGTCCTTCTCCGATTGACTTACTTCACTCAGCATAATACCCTCCAGTTCCATCCACATCGAAGCAAATGGTGGGTATTTGTCGTTTCTAATGGCTGAGTAATATTCCACTGTATACATATCCACATCTTCTTTATCCATTCATCTTTCGATGGACACTGAGGCTCCTTCCACAGTTTGGCTATTGTGGACATTGCTGCTATAAACATTAAGGTGCAGGTGTCCTGCTGTTTCACTGCATCTGTATCTTTGGGGTAAATCCCCAGCAGTGCAATTGCTGGGTCGTAGGGCAGGTCTATTTTTAACTCTTTGGGGAACCTCCACACAGTTTTCCAGAGTGGCTGCACCAGTTCACATTCCCACCAACAGTGCAAAAGGGTTCCCCTTTCTCCACATCCTCTCCAACATTTGTTGTTTCCTGTCTTGTTAATTTTCACCATTCTCATTGGTGTGTGGTAGTATCTCATTGTGGTTTTGATATGTATTTCCCTGATGGCCATGATGCAGAGCATTTTCTCATGTGCTTTTTGGCCATGTCTGTCTTCCTTTGTGAGATTTCTCTTCATGTTTTTTGCCCATTTCATGATTGGATTGTTTGTTTCTTTGCTGTTGAGTTTAAGAAGTTCTTTATAGATCTTGGATACTAGCCCTTTATCTGATACGTCATTTGCAAATATCTTCTCCCATTCTGTAGGTTGTCTTTTAGTTTTGTTGACTGTTTCTTTTGCTGTGCAGAAGCTTCTTATCTTGATGAAGTCCCAATAATTCATTTTGCTTTTGTTTCCCTTGCCTTCATAGATGTATCTTGCAAGAAGTTGCTGTGGCCAAGTTCAAAAAGGGTGTTGCCTGTGTTCTCCTCTAGGACTTTGGTGGATTCTTGTCTCAGATTTAGATCTTTCATCCATTTTGAGTTTATCTTTGTGTATGGTATAAGAGAATGGATCTAGTTTCATTCTTCTGCACGTGGCTGTCCAATTTTCTCAGCACCATTTATTGAAGAGACTGTCCTTTTTCTAGTGGATGGTCTTTCCTGCTTTGCTGAATATTACTTAACCATAGAGTTGTGGGCCCATTTCTGGGTTCTGTATTCTGTTCCATTGATCTATGTGTCTGTTTTTGTGCCAGTATCATACTGTCTTGATGATCACAGCTTTGTAGTACAACTTGAAATCCGGCATTGTGATGCCCCCGGCTCTGGTTTTCTTTTTTAATATTCCCCTGGCTATTCAGGGTCTTTTCTGATTCCACACAAATCTTAAGACTGTTTGTTCCGACTCTGAAGTCATGGTATTTTTATAGGGATTGCATTAAATGTGTAAATTTCCCTGAGTAGCACTGACATTTTCACAATATTAGTTCTTCAACGGAGGCATTTTGAACCCAGGCCCACCTTAATTCGAGATCTCCTGTTCTTAGCTACTACATGTGCTACCCTAGAATGTAGTCACATGGATTTGTAACATTCCCATTCCTCTAGCAAGTTCTGTGCTACCTGTATTCAAATCATGTCCTACCTGTCCTTTGTGCTCTTTCCTCAACCACAGAGAATCACAATGAAAGAATCCTAGAATCTTAGACTCAAATAGAACCCTGAGGATTCTTGAGACAAAAAATTTACACTTTCGTTTATAATTCTAAACGGTTATGTTTTTTTTTTAAGACTCCTGGATGTCTTCCCAGTGCTTATTATACTTTTGCTCTTTTCATTTTTTCAAGTGGGTTATACGTGAAGGTGACAAAATTCAAATATTTATTTTTTTAAAAATTTTATTTATTCATTTGAGACAGAGAAAGAGAGTGCATGATTGTTGAGGGGTGGGTGTGGGCAGAGGGAGAAGGAGAAGGATTCTCTGCTGAGCAGGGAGCCCTACCTGGGGCCCAATCCTAGTATCCTGAGATCATGACCTGAGCCCAAGGCAGACCCTTAACCATCACAAACCACCCAGGCGCCCCTATTTATTTATTTTAGGGAAAGGAAGAGAGTGCCCACATACAAGCGGGGGAGGGGTAGAGGGAAAGGAAAGAATCCACAAGCAGAATTTTATTTATCCATTTGAGATGGAGAGAGAGTGTGCATGATTGGGGCGAGGGGTGGTAGAGGGAGTGGGAAAAGGGTTCCGCACGAGCACAGAGCCCAACAAAGGATTTGATCTCAGAACCCTGAGATCATGACCTGAGCCAAAATCAAGAGCCGGCCACTCAAACTGACTGAGCCACCCAAGCGCAGTGAAAGTGACAAAATTCAAAAGGCTAAAAGGGTATACAATCTTAAATACTTTAAAGTACATTTAACTTAGTCTAATCGACCCTGACCATTTACATGTGAGGCGTGACAGAAGAGGAAACTGAGACATAAGGAGCTGGTGTCCAATTGAAAGCCACTGATCAGTGAAGAAACCAGGAACTTTATCCAGACCCCAGTGAGTAAGACCAGACTTTGTCTTTTAGAATCCTCGTGCATGAAAGAACATGGGCTCATCCTTTGATACTGCTGGGATATTTTTCATCTTTTTCCTTTCTTTCTTTTGTATGCCTGCCAGTCCCACTAAAAGATAAGGATCAGGGTTCAGAAAGCCTCACCATTGTGTCATTTCCCAGGATGCAGAGCCACTGTCATTTGGTTCACATTTTTATTAAAATAAGATGAGTGATTCACTCACATTACAGGCAAAGAATCTTTTACCAGGAAAACCATACTTTGAAAAACAAAGCTGATGGCTTTAAGGAACAGTAACTGCTAATGTCAATTTCCTTTCCCATCCCAGTGCCATTTCCAGTCCCAAAAAAAGTCAGGCACTCTTCTGTCTTTAGCTGCCTCTTTCTCTTAGCCACACATATACATATAATTATAGATAGGGTACATTATATATGCCCACAAAAGACAGACAACAGCAGGAAAGTCAAAGGTGGATTCATTTGAAGAGATGTATGTGTTTATCTATATCCAACCCTCTCTCTGGTTCCTGCTGTTTTTGTTTCTTAAGTCTATTTTTTTAGTTGATGGGTAGCCATAAATCCATCATCATTGGTGGAAGTTAGTGGATTCTGACGAGGGAACAGGCTGTGGTCTTTGTAAATACGCCTACATGCTGGCAACAGCCTTCCCCAACTCACACAATCATCGAGAACCAGGAACTTAGATTGTTTTTTTTTTATTTTTAGTCTGTCTTGGTTCAACTCACTCTTAGTGAGTAACTCTGTTAGCCACTGCTTCCTTTTATATTTATTTAGAAGAGAAGGAAAATGCATTTTAAGCAAATCAAATGCATAATCTGTTCCACTTCCTATTTATTCTATGGCGACGTTGGACAGTGGAAAGCCCAGAGAAATACTTTTGTTGGTTTTTGTTTCCTGTGGCTTGCTTTCTCAGACAAGTCATCAGTTTTGCTGATAGCTTTTTAAAATTCCATCCCAGGGGCACCTGGCTGGCTCAGTCAGAAAGTGTGACTCTCGATCTCAGAGTCAAGAATTCAAGATCCATGTTGGCCATAGAGATTATTTAAAAATAATAAAAATATTAATTAATAATAATAAAATCCCATCCCAACTGTCAGCTTGGTTTTTTAAAAGATTTTATTTATTTGAGGAGAGGGGGAGCATGAGTGGTGGGGAGGGGCAGGGAGAGAGGGAGAAGCAGACTCCCCACTGAGCAGGGAGGCCGACTCAGGGCTCCATCCCAGGACCCTGGGATCATGACCTGAACCAAAGGCAGACACTTAACCGACTGAGCCACCCAGGCACCCCCATCAACCTCATTTTAAACTGGAAAGGAAAAAGATAGTTGGAAGCATTTTTGTGTATACATTAAATATACTTTTCTCTTGCAAATCTGTGTTCAGTCCTGTTAAAATTACAGATAGAGGCCTATTATAGCTTCAAATGTTTATTATTTACATTGCTTCTTCTCTATTTTCTTATAGAGATTAGCAGCTAGTCACCTAAAATAGAAAGGGTCTGTCAGTTTGTTTTGGGGGCAGCAAGAAAGTCAAGAGCCAGGGAGACTACATCTGACCCTGGAGCCAGCCCAGGAGAAGGATGAGAGAAAGAATTGAACTAGCTGGTAGCAGATTTAAATATTAACAGTAATACTAACAACAACAGCAGTTACAGCTAATATATACTACATTCTCATTATGGAATTCACTATGCTGGCTGTTTTTCATCCATAGAAGACATAAAAGGCTGAGGGCCCAGGAGCCCAGCGGCCCAGGCACCATATAGCAAGAAAGAAAGAAAGGCTCATGTAGTGGAAAGAGGCCTTGATCTAGAAGGAGAAGGCTTGGTTAGATCCTGCCTCTACCATTTACTTATCCCTTATTGAGCCTCATTTTTCCTTGTTATAAAATGGGAGCAATGCCATTTCCCTCTCCCCACCTCTCAAGGTTCTTACCAGAATCAAAAGTGATAATGCATCTGAAAATCGTTTTCATGATTGTACAGTCTCTCTATAAATATGACTCATCAGTACTTTCAGTATGAGATGATAGAGGATTGGCAGTGCATTGACTCTCAAGGAAAGTGGTGTGCACCACCTGCCTTCAGGCAAGAATTCTGTTATTCTCTCATCAATAAGAACAAACGCAAGATAAAACAAACACGAGATAAGGAATAAGATTGTTTTAGCCACCCACTGGCTTGAGCTGGAGGACTTGGATGAATTGTGCCTTTTGTTACACAGGTGCCATCCCACCTGTGTGCCTCAAAAGCAGAAGCATGATAAGAGCAGGTACTATTTATTGAATACTTACCCTGGGTCATATACTTGCACTTTAAATTTACTATCTCCTTTTTTATTGGCTTTATTTACATATAGTTAACACACAATGTGACATTAGTTGCAGGTGTACAACCTAGTGATTCGACATTGCTATACATTATGCTATGCTCAACCCCAGTGTAGCTACCAGTCTGTCACTTTTTTAAAACCAACTATTTTAATCTTAAAAACTCTTCATAGGGCAGCCCAGGTGGCTCAATGGTTTAGTGCCGCCTTCAGCCCAGGGCCTGATCCTGGAGACCTGGGATCGAGCCCCACGTCAGGTTCCCTGCATGGAGCCTGCTTCTCCCTCTGCCTGTGTCTCTGCCTCTCTCTCTCACTTTCTCTGTGTCTCTCATGAATAAATAAATAAAATCTTAAAAAAAAAAAAACTCTTCACAGAGTCTTACTATCAGTCTTACTATCATATCAGTATTATACGTAGTCTTACTATCAGTATTGTACATACGGTTATTATCATTGGTACTAGTATTAATATTTACTCTCATTTCTTTTTTTTTTTAAGATTTTATTTATTTATTCATGACAGACACAAGCAGAGGGAGAAGCAGGCTCCATGCAGGAAGACTGATATGGGACTCAATCCTGAGACTCCCGGATCACGCCCTGAACCAAAGGCAGACACTCAACCGCTGAGCCACCCAGCAGCCCTTTACTCTAATTTCTAATTGGCTTACTCAGTGTCACATGGCTAGTTAGCTGAAGAACCAGGATTTGGATCCTGGTTGGCCGATCCAGGAGGCTGTACTACTTAAGTAGGCACTTAGGGGTTTGTGGGTCAGACCCATGTTGAGTTAGAGCCAGGACTTTTTAAACCATCCTCAAGTGAGCCCTAGAGTTTTAAAGCAGCCTCAGGTTCCTCCCAGCCACTTCATCCCTTGCATCTCTAGCCTAGATGAAAAGAAGGTTGGGTAAGAAAGGCTTTGTTTGGGGTATCTGAGTGGCTCGGTTGGTTAAGTGTCTGCCTTCAGTTTAGGTCATGATCTCAGGATCCTGGGATTAAGCCCCGAGTCAGGCTCCCTGCTCAGTGGGAAGTGTGCTTCTCCCTGTCCCTCTGCTTCTGTGCCACTCCCCCACTTGTGATCATGCTCTCTCTCTCTCAAATAAATAAAATCTTTTTTTTTTTAAGGCTTTGTTTTTATCTGCACCATAGAGTTTCCTTATAAGATTTCCATTGAAAAAAAGTATATGTTTTAATTTTTTTCAACCCTCACATAGCACATCTTTCTTATTTAAGGTGAGATAATGGAGGCCCTCAAGAGTTGTACCCAGAATAACGTGGTTAGTTCTTTGCAGAATTCAGGTTTGTTCTTTTCTCTACGTCATATCATGTCAGTGAGAGAACAGACTTTCCCCCCTCCAAAACAATGTGAAAACCCTCATTCTGGTCAGAACCATGTAAGGAAATTTAAAATACTGCCTCTTTTCAAAGATTGAGTGAGGTTTTCTAGATACACCACCATTGCAAGGGCAGGATGTTTCCTTTCACTGGCAGTTACCATGAACATGGACTGAAGTTCTGTCTCCACCTTACCTCATGTGACTGTTTAACCATTTCTGTCAGTTCAGAACAGGTTTGAGTCACAGGCACTTGAGACAGCACTTGCTTCTTCCTGGACAAGAATTACACCTTGGCTCTGAGGTCTCTGTTTCAAAGAACACTTCCTAACTTCCTATTTCCAACAAAAATGTAAAGTAACAACACCTAGTAGAGCTGGACTTATTGATATCTAATTAAAATGTGAACGGGTACAGATACTATGCTTGAAATGGCTTCTATGATAAGCTACTCGGCCCTCCAAGAGGTTATAGTGCCAAGGTCCTGCTGCACATTTTGCTGTTCAAAGCTGCCTCCCGTTTCCTCAATAAATTGTCAGAAGACTGTGCTTGTCCCAGAGTGACTAGTCCTGTTGCTACTGGAGAGAGGCCTTTATTTCTCCTGGCACCAGTGCCTCCTTCCACAATGCCATATGGCTGCCCACCCTGGGCCTGTGCAGCCTGTTGTGGTTCATGTCATCAAAGCTGTCTAAGACAGTGTCCTCCGCAGAACCAACCATTGCCTTGGTCCTCAAACTCCCAACATCTCCATCATGATGGACCCAAGAGAGGGTCTAACATGGTATGCAGGAATCTTATCATACCAGACCTCTGGTTCAGTCCCACAGTAGGAGCTCGGGATGGCCATGGTTAGCCTAAAAACCAGATCAGATTGCCATGATGTGCCATACACAATCCCCTATGGAAGAATGTTCAGATCCTGATTAGAAATGTTCCCATTTCTTTAAATCTCTGATAATATAAACAATTCCTGAGGAGTCTCTTTTGTTCTTTCTAAAAATTGCCATATAATTGTTACTATGTTTGATTTAATTCTTTGCCTAGAATGCATACACTGGTCAAACAGAAATAGTCTCTTGATGTTGGGCTTAGTCATAATAAAGAAAGAAGGAATCTGGCTTTCTGCCCCTGTTTAAACACACTAAACATGCTCTGGGGAGTGATGGGTTGGCAAAGGATAGTGTT
Organism: Vulpes lagopus; assembly: GCF_018345385.1. NCBI lineage: Eukaryota > Metazoa > Chordata > Mammalia > Carnivora > Canidae > Vulpes > Vulpes lagopus. The sequence continues at coordinate 66,021,149 of NC_054834.1, read as the reverse complement.
AATAATGGCCCAACTACTTTACCCAACAGGTGTCGATGGAAGCCGATGGAAGCCGGTGTTTCTCATTCCTTTTGTAAAATCATTTCCTTTTCAATGAACTAATTATCATTTCCCCTGAATTTATAATATAAAACAACAGTGCTGTCAAAAAAGACAGAATTCAAGAAAACAGCCTGCTGTTTTTCTGGGGCTCTAGGATGTTAACTATCTTCCTGTGACTTGTGGGACCACACGCTACATGGAGATTGAAGCTGTCAGATATCTTACCTCCTTCCCCTCTTCTCCTCCCCACTCTCCCTCACTCCCTTCCCCCACCTTGCAGAGTAGCACTGAGAAGTATTTACTCAGCTGCGGACTGGTACCAAAGCCTCAGGGCACTGGGGATAGGAAGGGGCGGTGTGGTCATGCCCCAAACTATCCATGTCCTTCCGAGCATCTCTTGGCAGAGCAGGCTGGCTGAGGGTGAGTGCCATTTAGAATGAGCATTCACAAGCCCTGCATAAAAAGAACATAAAAACAATTGCAGCTGAAAATTGGAGAGTCCACTCATGGGCTGTGGTGTTCTCTGGCCTCTGTGGCCTCCCACTGAGGTTATGCAGCCAACCAACTAGAGGTTGTTCAGTCCACTGGGATTCCCCATGGCTTGGGAGCATTTCATTTTCTCCAGCTCTTGTCCTGACACAAGCTTACCCAGCCATCATCTCATCCTCCATCCTTTTGGAGCTAAAAACACTTGATTTCAGCTTTGGGGAAGGCTCTCTCTGAGTAAGGGACAAAGATATGGCCTTAGTTCCTTCTGTCTGGCACTCCTCACTGGTCTCCTTTAATGACACCACTCTGACCCTTGGAAAATGCACCATTTCCCAGGAAGAACAGAGGTGTCTGAGTCTATAAGCACACACTACCACAGTTCTGAGCAAATGTGTGGGCACACATGGTGGTCTCCAAGGAGGATATAGAGATGACTAAGCTGCCCCCACAGAGCTTCAGAGACAGGAATTTCCACAGCAAGAAAGCAGACCAAATGTAGAAAAAATGTAGATCTTCAGCCTTCTTTTCCAAGAAAGAAGAAGGTGAGAACAAGTTAACTTAACCCTGATTATTTCTTTGCCAAAATAACCTCACCTGTCTCCCTCTAGGATTAGAGTGGAGATAACCAACAAAAGAATATTCTGAGCCAGGCCTGGTTATCCTGAAAACTACAGTATTCATGCTCAACTTGTAACAGTGGTAAAGTGAATTAATAAGAAGTAACCGCTAGGCTTCTTCTAATTTTCATGATAAAAATGGCGATGTATTCCTGTTTTAAAAAATATTTTATTTATTTATTCATGAGAGACACAGAAAGAGAGAGGCAGAGACATAGGCAGAGGGAGAAGCAGGCTCCATGCAGGGAGCCCAACGTGGGACTCGATCCAGGGACTCCGGGATCACGACCTGAGCCGAAGGCAAACACTCAACCACTGAGCCAACCAGGCATCCCGTGGTGATGTATTCCTATGAAAACAAATACTCAAGCCGATTGGATTGAGCACCTGATAAGAAGGTGCTAGGAGTCAGTAAGCACATGAAAAGTAGTCCACTTGCCAGGTTGTATTGTGCTCGCTGAGAGTTTTGGTACCTAGGACGTTTTCCGTTTCCAGCACTTTACAGCTCCTAGCATCTCACATCCCTCTAAATTTGTAGACATGCCTCCTGTGCCTGGTGAGTCCTTATCTCTGTGTTCACACAGTGACCAGAAATTTGTCCCTCTGGATTTTCCTCTGGGTCACAATGTAATGCATGTTTTTATTCATTCATTCCTCCAACAAGTATTTACTACTATGTGCCAGGCATTGCGCTTAGGGCTTTAAGTTATGTCTAAAGATTCATTAATTTCAGGACTTCCAAGTTTTAATCAGATAATAATTATAAAAGAATCCTACCATTATTGAGCACTTTGATTTTTTTTTCAAAAAAAGTGCTTTTTTATTTTTTAAAGATTTTATTTATTCACGAGAGACAGAGAGGCAGAGGCATATACTTTTCTTGGGGAAAAGTGCTTTATATTTAAATTGCCTCGGGGTTCCTGGCTGGCTCAGTCCGTAGAGAATGTGACTTTTGAACTTAAAGATGTGCATTTGAGCCCCATATTGGGGGTAGAGGTTAATTTTTAAAGTGATCTCTATTATTTAAATATTATGGCTGAGGGTCACATTGAGCTGCAAGGTGCTGCAGGGGTGTCCTTAGAGTCAGCACCATGGCAGAAGACATCAAGTCCAAAATCAAGAACTACCAGACTGCCCCTTCCCCAACCAGAACCAGACTAGGAACTGCTGGCAGAACTACCTGGACTTCCACCGCTGTGAGAAGGCAATGACTGCTAAAGGGGGTGATGTCTCCGTGTGCGAATGGTACCAGCGAGTGTACAAGTACCTCTGCCCCATATCCTGGGTGTCGGCCTGGGATGACCGCCGTGCAGAAGGCACATTTCCTGGGAAGATCTGACCTGGCTCCACCCACCTCTCCTCTGTCCTCCATCCTTCTCCCAGGGTGGTGAAGGGGGACCTGGGTACATGGTGATCCCCACCCTGGGATCCTGAATCATGGCTTAACTAATAATAAATACTCGTTGGAAAAGTGTAAAAAATATATATATATATTATTTAACCTCTATTATTTTTAACATTTAAAAAAATAATAAATTGTCTTTATTTTTACAACAATTGCATTAGGTAGGTACTGTGGTTATTCACATTTCTAAGAAGAGGAGACCAAGATTCAGAGAAATTGTGTAACTTATCCAAATCATGGTTAAGTAGTAGAGTGGTTAAGTAGTAGAGCTAGGTTTTAAACCCAGGTGTCTGATTACAAAGTCTAGGCTGCGGATCCCTGGGTGGCTCAGTGGTTTAGCGCCTGCCTTCGGCCCAGGGCGTGGTCCTGGGGTCCTGGGATTGAGTCCCGTGTCGGGCTCTTGCATGGAGCCTGCTTCTTCCTCTGTCTCTCTGTGTGTGTGTCTCTCTCTCTCTTTCTCTGCGTTTCTCATGAATTAAAAAAAAAAAAGTCTGGGCTCTGCACTAATACAACTGCCCTGGGCCATTTAATGTGGCCCACCTGGAGGGTATCTATATGTTTAACTTCAATAGAAAGTCTGTCAGTCACCTGGTGTGAAAAGTCCTACCTACCATCAGAGGTCAAGTCCTCCACAAAACAGCTGGATCCCACTTGCTGGAGTAGAACTTGCAGGACCTTTGGAGTTAGACAGGCTTAGGTCTGAATCATCATTCTCCCTCCTCTGACTCGCTCTATTTCCTTGAGAAGGCAGTTAACCTTAGTTAAAGAAACTCTAGTTTCTCCATTTGCAAAATAATATTAGCAAATACTAACAGCACTTTTGATGGGCCAGACATTGTTCCAAGTACTTTACATTAACTCACAACAACTGCATGATGGCAGTACTATCACTATCCTCATTTTATAGATAGGTAAATGGGTAAACTGAGGCACAAAGAGCTTAAAGGTCAGTATCAAAGCTGGGATGTGGACTCAGGCAGGATAACTGATGTCTATGCCATAAGCCACAGTGCTACGCTGTGCTGCCTCTGGAAAGGAGAGAATCAGGACATAAAAACTCTGGTCCAGAGCCAGGCCCACAGTCAATGGAACTATTACAAGGTGGAGAATAAGAACATTTAACAGCCCTGACCACCCACAGAAAGAAAGGCACCAATTTGTGGAGAGTATTCTAATTTTGATCTTACACCAAAGCCTTCTTGTGCCTTTGCCTTTGAACTTTTAGGACCTGCTGGCTAAAGCTTTCCTAGCTGGGGATGTGGTATTCCTTTGGAGAAGGCATCTCTTGGTACATACCACTTACCCTCCCTGCACCTGCCAGGATGAACAGTGGCTGGCAGGTGGGTGGGGATGGGAAATGGCGGCCTGGCCAGGAGCACAGGTGTACTCATCCTCCGCCCTCCCGTGGCCTCTGGCCCAGCACAGGCAGTGCTGCCGGTGCTTATTGTCTTTCCTGTTGACAGTAATTAGAACCTTTCAGACTAAATTTCTTACAGGAAAAAAAATCCCAATTCACTTGAATTGTCTCCTTGATCCAGTTCACCTGGAGCTATTTAGTTCCTGCAGTTTGTTTGGAGGGAAAAACAAGCTCTTAAGCCTTCACACATTATGGCTGATAAGATCAAGGTGCTGAAAATGTTAGGTAAATGTTGGAACCTGACTGAGTTTGAATTCCAGTTCTACTTCTTAGGCATACACGATCTGAGTTTTTATATCTGTGAAATGGGGATAACCATAGGGAAGATTAATTAGACAACATAGGAAAACCCTTGCAAGAGTAGTACTTAGGGGGCACCTAGGGGAGGGAGTTCAGTTAGTTAAGTGTCTGCTTTCGGCTCAGGTCATGATCCCAGGGTCCTGGAATCAAACCCCACATCATGCTCCCCGCTCAGTATAGTCTGCTTCTCCCTCACCCTCTGCATCTCTTCCCCACTCGTGCTCTCTCTCTCAAAGATTGGCTATCAATATTATTAAGCCCAGCCAGCCCTCACCCCTCCTTCCCTCCCTGCCTAAGATTTTGCTCTGGGAAGCCATGTTCCCTTACTGTCCCCCAGGCTTCAGACCCCTCTTTTCTCACTCACCAGATAGATGTCAATTGACCCTTGAACAACATGGGTTGGAACTGCCCAGGTCCCTTTGTATGTGGATTTTTTTTTCAACACAGTATTGTAAATGTATTTTCTCTTCCTGATGATTTTCTTAATATCATTTTCTCTAGCTCACTTTATTGTGAGAATACATATACACAATATAAGTTAATTGACTGTGTTATCTGTAAGGCTTCTGGTCAACAGTAGGCTATTAGTTGTTAAGTTTTGTGGGGGAGTCAAAAGTTATACATAGATTTTTGACTGCACAGGGGGTTGGTGCCCCTAACTCCACATTGTTCGAGCGCCAGCTGTATTTCATCTCTCTAAGCTTTATCTGTGAAGTGGGACTGGAAATAATGGAGGCTCCTTCATAAGGTTGTTGTTGAGGTTAAGTGAGCTAATTCAAGGCTTGGTAACTATTTAGTCTCATTACCGTTGTTCCTGAAGCTTAAAGGGTTGCCTGAAAAGGCCTTTGAGATCTTGGAGAGCTCTTAGAGGACCCAAAGTAGGCATTTAGGGCTAACTAGGGTCTGAGTGTAAACCTCAGAAGCTGGGGAAACTGCTAGCTTGTTCGTTGCTGTGATACAGTGCCTGAAGCTGAGGAGGCCCATGGTAATAGTAAACACATGAATACTGCAAAAGAGTATTTAAAAACAGATTTGGCTCAGGGGCACCTGTGTGGCTCAGTCAGTTGGGCGTCTGGCTTGGGTCCTCGAGTGGAACTGTGTGTCAGGCTCTCTGCTCGGTGGGGAGTCTGCTTCTCCATCTCCCTATGACCCTCCCCTGCTTGTTCTCTCGCTCACTCACTCTGTCAAATGAATAAATAAAAAATCTTTGATAAAATAAAAATAGGGGATCCCTGGGTGGCTCAGTGGCTTAGTGCCTGCCTTACGCCCAGGGCGTGATCCTGGAGTCCCAGGATCAAATCCCACATCAGGCTCCCTGCACGGAGCCTGCTTCTTCCTCTGCCTGTGTCTCTCCTCTCCCTCTCTCTTTCTCTCTGTCTCTGTCTCTCTCTGTCTGTCTCTCTGTGTGTGTGTGTCTCATGAAAAATAATAAAATATTTTAAAAAAATAAAAATAAAAACAGATTTGGCTCAGGCAACCTGACAGAGAATTCTAAAGGCATACCACTCCTGGGTGTTTAAGCATTTAAACTCAGCAGGGAACACTTTCCTCTTCTCTATCTTTGCCCCCAGAATTTAAATACAAAACTACAATATCCCCTTTGTTTGATGTTACTGTTTTCTAGACATTCTGCTACCTACTTTACAGACATCATCTCTTTTAATCTTGATTTCAACCCTGAAAGGTAAGTATCATCATTCCCATTTTACAGATAAGAAACTGAGAGTTAGAGAGATTGAGCAATTTGTCCAAGGTTGCATAACTGGTAAATTGCAGAGCTGAAATATGAACCCTTGCCTGAGGGACAGGATGGGACAGCTCCTGTTTGCTCATCAATGTTCAGATTTTGGGACAAGTCTTATCACCCACCATTCCCCCAAATACCCACTATACAACTGAGGAGTGTCTCCAAGTAGCAGATGCCTCTCCCTCAAAATCAGGTGGCCTTGGTATTATCCAGCCACTGCATTAATAAAAGTGGAACTACTGTCTTTGGGGCACCTGGGTGGCTCAGTCAGTTAAGCATCTGCCTTCAGCTCAGGTCATGATCTTGAGGTCCAGGGATTCAGCACTGTGTCCTTAGGCTCTGTGCTAGGCAGAGAGTCTGCTTCTCCCTCTCCCTCTGCCCTTCCCCCTGCTTGTGCTCCTCCTCTCTCTCAAATAAATAAAATCTTAAAAAAAAAACAAAAAACAAAAAAACCCTGCTGTCTTCCACAATTAAGGTGGCAAAAATTCTCTATTTGCCTGGACTTTCTTTTTTTTTAAGATTTTATCTATCTATCTATCTATCCATCTATCTATCTATTTGAGAGAGGAAGACAGAGCACAAGCAGGGGGAGCAGCAGGCTCCCCACTGAACAAGGAGCTTGACATGGGGCTCAATCCCAAGACCCTGGGATCATGACCCAAGCCAAAGGCAGATGCTTAACCGACTGAGCCACCCAGGTGCCCCTGCCTGAACTGTCTTCTCTTTATCTGACTATCTTCCTCATTTTACATTTGGGAAAGTCAGTTCCAGAAGTGGTGAACAAGGTGTATTCTGTTATTCTGATGTATTTAGTATTTCCAAGAGCTGTTGTTGCATTAGAGAAATGTAGAATGATTTTTGTAAATCATTCTTCTGCCTTGGAAGCAAGTATTTCAGGCATGTGAGTTATAATATCATCAAGAACCTAAAGAGAGCTGAGGGTCTGGAAACCGGGAGGCTGAGATTGATACCCGACCTTGTCTTTCTTGATTAAATATGGTAGTTACACAGTTCTCTAGGCTTCTTATTTTCCTTTATCTTGTTTATCTTCCCAAGGACATCTTGTAGGTAATTTGGGGGGACAAATGTGGATTTCTGTGAAACACTTCAACCCCCAAGAATAGTATCAGATACATCCACCAAAGCTTAGCCTAGGAAAGCAACGATGATTCAAAGATAGAACTTTCCTTTGCAGGCACGTTTGTGCTTCCCCAGTGTTGCATTTTTGTGCATATTTTGTGCATGTTTGTGGCAACCCTGGGTTAAGCAAGTCAATCGGTGCCATTTTTCCAACAGCATTTGCTCACTTTGTGTCTCTGTGGCATGTTTTGGTAATTTTCACAATATTTCAAACCTTTTCATTACCATTATGGTGATCTGTCATCAGTGATTACAACTTGCTGAAAGCACAGAATGATGATTAGCATTTTTTAGCAATAAAGTATTTTTAAGTTAAGGTGTGTGCTTTTTCTTACACATAATGCTATTGCACACTTAATAGATTACAGTTTAATGTAACCATAACTTTCACATGCACTGGAAAAGCAAAAACTTAGTTTGATTCACTTTATTGATATGTTTGCCTTATTGTGGAGTTCCAAACCAAATCAATAGTATCTTCAAGGTATGCCTGTATTTACTTCCTGCCAGAAATTACTCCTCTTTATACAGGGAGTTCTAGAGTGAGAATAATGTGGGAACTCATTAGACTCAATAGCTTTTCTCCCCTCTGTTCACCTTTCCTGCCCCTTACCTAAAATCTGCAAAACCACGAGTGGCTATTCCTCTGTCCCTTGAAGAACAAAACCTCCTACCAGGCTATGCCCGAGGTCAGGCAAGTGAGGAGAGGAAAGTGCACACCCCATTGTGGCCAAGACCAAGGCCACAAAAGCCATCTTGATCCTTTGACCTACATTGACGCTGAATCTGTTGCTTTGGTGTCCCTGACTTTAGCAGTGTGGTTAGTCTAACTCTCTGCCTCCACCTTGAATTAAGCTTTGATGAAAAAGTAGTAGGAGCCCAGACCTGTCCCTGGAGATTTGGGGTTTTTATCTTGGAAAAACATCAACCAAACTAGCAGGGCAGGAGATCTGGATTCCTGTGGCTTGGGCTAACTTAGGTCCAAAGAAACCAAGTGCCTATGATCATCATCTTCATTCCCCAAATGTGGCCATGCCCTCTGGATTCCCTTCTCTCACTCGTTCTCCCAGTTAGGATGGCTTCCAGGATGCCTGCTCTTGCTTTACCATTAGCTTGGCATTTCCATATTTGAAATGCTTCAGTGTACAAAATACTTGTGGATGGCTACTGCCTGGCTGATCTAAAATCTTTTGGCTTTGGTTCATGCAGTAACAAAAAAACCTTTACACATCAGTGTATTTTCTCTCCCTTGGGATCCTATAGACCTCCCCGAGATTTGCCTCTCTGGGTTTTCTGATGGGCCAGAGAGCCTCATCCTGGCTCACCTCTCCCAGAGCACTACTTCTATATATCAGGAATCATTTGGTTGCCTTGATTGTATATCTTGAACATTTGTCTTGGCTTTCTATAACAGATTGACCAGATTTGTGTGCAGGCATCTAAACGAAGCCTACCCATGCAATCCTGGATGACAGAATAATAAGGTCTGTGGGTTGCTATGATGTATTCTTCTCCATATATTGCAAGACTGAGTTTGCCTTAGTAGTGCTTCCAGATATTCTGTGGATGGTCTTTGGGCATGTTGTGGTGGATGTTACCATGCCAGAGAATTTCAGCAGATTTAACCAGCTTTGAAACGACTCATTCTTGTGGATTTTCATGCACAAGGAAAACCAAACTAAGAAGGCTGCTCAAGGTACCCCTCTTGTTCCCTTCTCACCCGACCATTTTTCAAACCATTGGATGTGGCTTGTGGCAAGATATTGTAGCAGGCAGGATAGCTTCCACCCAGGAAAAACTTTGTAGAAACAGTGATCTTAAAATCTCACCTCCAGAGGTTAGTGGCTAGCACACCCATAACACTGACTCACCTTTATAAGAGTAGCTCTACTGAGACGATGTCTGAAGCCCAGAAAATGGCCAATAAGAGAGCAATCAGTGCTTTCCCACACAGAGACTTAATGTGTTCCTCTCTATTTCAACTTCAGATTTGCTGACCATGAGAGAATATCACTGTCTGCTGCAATTGCTGTGCCCAGATTTCCCGCTGGAGCTTACTCAGAAAGCAGCCAGGTATGTATGTCCCCTGGGCTCTAGAAGCCAGTTCAGCCCTCTGTGTACCAGGGCTTCTTAAAGAAACCTGAAATGTATACAAACTAACAAACCATTAGGAAGACTAAAAAAACCATTAAAAAGAAACTGGCATTTGGAGAGGGGTCTATTTGGGATTTGCCCCAAAACATAATACTTTCTGCCATTTCCAAAGGGAAGGCAAATGATCCTTTGTGGTTTCTGTGGGGAGTCTTAGGGTCTGCAGATAGAGTTGAGGAGTGGTGAGATGAAGAGGCAAACACATACACACACACACACACACACACACACACACACACACACACAGAAACCTCTAGAGGATGTTCTGAGAAGAGAAGGGACAAGAGTTGGCAGCAACCAGTGAAGGAGCAGATTGAGATTGGAGACTGGAAAGGCATGAAGGTGATAAAGCCCAATTGAGGGAAGAATAAATCATATTACTTATGCTAAAAGATTTTCAAGACCAGTCCAGAACCAGGAAGACTTGGCAAAAGTGGTTTAGAACCCCCTAATTTCTGAGTTTGGTTTCATAGTCATTCACATTTTTAACCAAATGAGGTAGTTGGACTATGCCTCAGTTAACTTTTCCTTAAGGCAGAATTTGAGCTAAGGTGGCAAATTTCAAAAAATTGTGTTGTCTGAAATTGCCAAAAAAGAGGATTTTTAGGAAAATACCCTGTATTGTAGTATATGTGATAGATACATTTCCTTATGCATTTGTCTAAAGCTATGGAATATACAACACCAGGAGTGAAGGGTAATATAAAGTATGGACTTGGTGATAACTCTGTCAGTGTAGGTTCATCAGTTTTAACAAACATTCCACTCTGGTGCACCGTGGGATGTTGACAATGGAGGAGGCTGTGCATGAGTGGGAGTAGGGAGTATGTAGGAAATCTCTGTACCTTCCCCTCCATTTTGCTGTGAACCTAAAACTGCTCAAAGTAAAGTCTCAGTAATATTTTTTAAATGCCCATCTTACCTAAATCATAATGTATGCATATTTATCTTCATTGTTTCATTTAAATTCACTTACTTTAATGATCTCAATCTTTATAAAAACTGTTACCTTCCTATTTTACTGAAGAGGAAATTCATATAACTCAATTTAAAAAAAAGAAGAAGTGGAGGCTCAAAGAGGTCAAGGATGTTGTCTGAATTTACTGATAGCTTTTAAGTAGCAGAGGCTTGACTTGAACCCAGAGGCTGCAGAGGCTGCCTGAATTCAGAGACTTTGCTCTTAACCTCCTTACACTCCGATTTGCTCATATTGTGAAGTTATTTCTGCGTGGTGGTCTGACCCACTGAAACCATGACTGCACTAATTACACTACACCAAAAACCATTGGGTCTTTCTGAAATGAGCCAGCCAGCTCCCCCGTCAACTAAAAAGATGGGAAGTCCTCTGCTGCCAGCAACAGGCACCGGCCTCATATTGGAGCAGGCTGTTTTGCAGCTCACAGCTCATGCACTGATTTTGCTGATCATGTGCAAAACTTGCTTACTGACCACGCACTCAAATCCTTTTTCCCCCTCATTGTTCAGTGGATACTTACCTCCTCCAGGGGCAAGTGGCCACTGGTGAAAGCTACAGTTCAGGTTTTATCATTTTAACTTACCTGCTATCCAAAGAAGATTTAGATTTGTTCTTCTTCCATAGTTGAAAATAAAATGTGGGAGATTATTTTAAAAGGTGTTACCTGGGCAGCCCTGGTGGCGCAGCGGTTTAGCGCTGCCTGCAGCCAGGTGTGATCCTGGAGACCTGGGATCGAGTCCGACATCAGGCTTCCTGTATGGAGCCTGCTTCTCCCTCCGCCTGTGTCTCTGCCCCTCTCTCCCTCTGTCTCTATGAATAAATAAAATATTAAAAAATAATAATAAATTAAAAAAATAAAAGATGTTACCTTCAGATTTCCAGTGATAATTCCCCTTGGGGTCAGTTCATTTTAAGGAAGCTTCCACCCCAAAATTTTAAGGGGAAAACTCCATGCTCTTAAAGACTGTACCATTATTTCTACATAGCTGAATAATAAAAATCAACTGTGAACTCTAACTAAAGAATTCTTAGAGAAAAGGTACAGTAAGTGTGAGTATGTGTGCTCCACGAGGGCAGGCGTGATCTATACCAGCCTTGTTTGCAGCTGGATCACTGTCACTCAGTACAGTACCCGGATGCATGCTACACACTCCAGAAGTGTCTCCTGATTGGGTGAACATATGAATGATATCCCTTGTCAGGCATTTTACATGGTTCTAATAGGCCATGGTTCTAAGTAATGCTACAAACAAAAATCAGCAACTGTATCCTATATTCATTTGTTCATTCCTTTATATATTCATCAAAAATTTTCAGTGTTTTGGGATACAATTCACATACCATGTAATTACCTACTTAGAGTATAAAATTCAGTGGCTTTTAGTCCTATCACAGAGTATATTCATATCGATCACCATGATCCATTTTAGCACATTTTAACTACCCCCAAAAGAAATCCTGCACTCCTTAGCCGCTACTCCCGAATCTCTCTTCCTCCTCAGCCCTGGGCAAGCACTGAGCTGCTTTCTATCTCTATAAATTTGCCTCTTCTAGATCTTTCAAATAAATTCAGTCCAATAATATGTGGTCCTTTGTGACTAATTTCTTTCACTTAGCATCATGTTTTTGAGGTTCACGCATGTCTTACCAGGTGTCAGTAGTTCATTTCATCAAGTATTTCTTGAGTGCTGATTTTGTGCCAGGAGCTCTTATGCACACTGGGGATACAGTGATGAACAGATAGAGTTCTGCCTCTCAAGGAGCTTAACACTGGGCTTAGGAGAGGATCACCTAGGCTCCAGTCACTGCCTGCTACCACTCTGTGACATCTCCCCTTCATTTCTCTCACTCCAGAACAGCCACTGTCCTCCTTTTCTGAAAGGTAGGAGGCAAGTTAAGGAGGGTGACCTTCTGTATGATTTTTCAACCCCAGAAGCCACTGCACTTGCCCCATCCATCTCCCATGCCCTTCTGAAAAATCTGATATGCCTAAGCACTGAAGATTAGACTAGAAGTAACATAGTCCTATAAAATTCACTGATTCTGGGGCATCTGGGTGGCTCAGTCGGTTCAACATCTGTCTTCAGCTTGGGTCAAGATCCTGGCATCCTCAGATCAAGCCCCAAGTCAAGCTCCCTCCTCAGCGAAAAACCTGCTTTTCCCAGTCCCTCTGCTGCTCCTCCTACTTGTGCTCTCTCTCTCTCTCAATCAATCTCTCTCTCTCTCTCTCCTGGAAGAAAAAGTAAAATTCACAGATTCTTACAATTATTGTTACTAACAGACTTCTAGAATGGTATTCCTGTAGCTGTGGCCAGAAGAGAAGCTTATCCCCTCCTTACCAAAATACCTACTATTTGATAGAAAAGTCAAACCTTTCCATTTGAGGACTATAGCCAGTCCTTGTCAGTAGACATGTGAAGAGATGATGGGAATGCAAGTATAAACAACAGAAGGGCCTAGGGCAATCCTCAGGATACTGGCTATAAAATTAGAGGTGAATTCAAAACTGGGGCAAGTTTGTTTGCTCCCTGTGTATCAGGCTTCTGTGTCAGCCCTACCTCCCCAGTGCCATTCTTTCCCCACTCTACTCCAGCTGGTGTGTGTATAGAAAAATTATATATATCCCATAAAGTATTCTCTAATTGTTTAAGCTATTCCTATTTTGTCCTGAAGGCCAAGATCCCAGCTTCCTCACACACAAGACCAGACTTCTGATCAAAATTACCCTGGAGGTAGTTAGGCCTCCAAGGCAATCACTATTGCTAGAAGAGGCTTTGCACTCTCCCATCTCATGACTGGGCTTGCTTTATGCAGGGCCCTGAGGTCTGAGGACAGGCTGCAGGAGGAGGCTCCAGTCTGTGATGATGTGTGCAGAGAAGAATGTAACCCACAGGCAGCTGTACACCAGAGCCAGTTCAGGAGCATGGCGTCTCCACATGTGCCTGACTTATGGACTGAAAGCACTGTGGCCAGGCCCTGGGACAACAGGTGTGAGCTGGAAACACAGGAGAGGAAAGAGAGCAAATGGGCTGAATGGCAGGCCTAGCCACAGATGCCCTCCACTTCATGTATTTCCACAGCAGTAGGCATCATTAAGTAGTCTTATCCTAAATGATTACCACAGCATCTCCGCCTCCCTCCTCTGTGGACTGAGAGGCTTTCCTGAAGGTGAAGAGCATGTAATCAGAGCCAGGTTTCTTGAGTTCAAATCCCAGATTCAGTTTCCCAGCTTGTGCCCTTGGAAAAGTTATTTTTTGAGCCTCAGTCTCCTCATCTGTCAAATGTAAATAGTAATAGTTGTAATAATTGAAGAAGTATGTAATGTGCCTGAAGTAATGCCTGGCACAGAGCAAACTTTGAGTGTTAGAAGTAGTAGTATTAACCCTGACCTGTAAGAGCATGGGCATCATGGCCTTGGAAACACCGTGAGGGTCCATGCCACTGGTGCACTATTCACTGGATGACCTTGAGGATTTCTCATAACTTCTCTAAGCCTTATTTCCATATCTGTACAATAGGGAATAATAATAACTAACTCATAGGGTGGTGTCAGTTTCAACAACCACAACAAAATACGTATATATTGCTTAACACATTGTAGACATTCAGTATATAATAGTTTCTTGCTGCTAAAATAATATTGGCATTATTATTACCAGATTTTAAAAATATAAACGAGAAGTTCCTCAGCTCCCTAAGGCAGTTGTTTCTGGCCTTTTTTCACTTCAGAACACTCAGAAAATAATAAACATATAACAAAAAGTCAGTAAAGATAGAACTGCCTGTGATTAGCCTGCAGGCTCTGGCTTCTTCCCTGCTGGGCCAAGAGGATCATCCACCTGTAACACATTCAAGGCACAAGTGACACAAGGTCCCCTGCAGAGCTTATTAAATCCCAGGTGGCTCATTCCATCCCCAGAGTTAGGTGGATCCAAGGTAGCATTCCAAAATTCATATTTTCAAAATTTTCCCATGTGATGATGGTCTGGAACGACAGTTGGAGAAGTACTGATTAAGGGCATCGCAGGCAGTCTCATCCTGGCATTTTAGAGTTGACTGCATCAAAAGGAATTACATTTCCTTCTCTCTCTCTCTCTCTCTCTCTCTCTCTCTCTCTCTTTCTCTCTTTCTCTCTCTCATCTAGAACACCATTTAACTCATTTCTACCTCACTGAAGGCCAGATTCTCCAGTGAGTAATACATGTTTACTAGGGAAAGTTCTTCATGGTTATATGCTAAATACAGATAGTGACTTGAAAACACATGAACCCCTAAGGAATCTGGTTGTAGATGTAGCAATTCACCCCCATTTAAGAGAGTCACTTTTCAGCTAGCCCCTGTGTCACAAAGGCCAGATACCTAATAGTGAAGGGACTCAGGTGCTGGAGCCAGATAGCCCTGGATGGAAATCCCAATTCCTTCATTTACTGGCCTGTGACACTGAGCAATTTCTCTAAGCCTCGATTTTTTTCATCTGTAAAATAGAAATAATGATAACACCTTCCTCATAAAATTTTTAGGATTTAATGAAATAATGCATGCAAAATGCTTGTCACATGGCCCTCAAAAAATTACCAATTTTTAAGAATTATAATGAGCAAATGGGGAGTGATTCCCATATTCATTTTTTTCAGATATTTCCTGAGTATCTAGTATCTGCCAGACTTCATGCCATGCACTCAGGATACAGTTATATGCTTTCTTGGTATTTGTCTCTTGTTATGCCTCTCCCTGGTAATATCATTCTGCTTCAATATCTTTCCTAGCTCTGACTTGCATCGAACAGCACCACTCTTGGCCCAAATGGTCTTTTGCCAAAACAGACCATCCCTTCCTTCTCTATTCTTTCATTCACCAAATATTTATCAAGTGCCTTTTATGTGTTGCTGGTCATTACGCTTGTGGAGAGGCTAACAGTAAGCAAATTAGATGTCATTCTACCCCTCAAGGAACTTACAAACTGATAGAGCCACAGACATTAAATAAATGAAGTACCAAGTGCTATAGGAACATATAAACAGGAACCTAGACCTAACATGGGGAATCATGAAATGCTTTTCCATGAGGAAGAGATGTTGAGTTTGGAGCCTAAAGGATTAGTAAGAGATGAACACACACTTTACAGTTCACAAGACTTAGTTACCAGGCCCTTGTAACTAAGATAGTATGGTCCTTGAGTAAGGCTAGACAAACACATCATAGCAGACAGACCAGAGAGACACACACATTTATAAAAACATGATATGCAGAGCAGTAGGGAAAGGGATGCTTCAATAAGCATTGATGGGGCAATTGGTTATTTACATAGGAAAAAAATAAAGTTAGATTCCTACTTCATATCATATTCCGAAGTCAATTTCATATAAATGACAGACCTAAGTGTGAAAGGCAAAACTATAATATTCTAGAAGAGAAGAAAATATATTTATGGCTAACAGTAAAAGAATCCTTAAGATACAAAAAGCCCAAGGGGCACCTGGGTGGCTCAGTCAGTAATATTGTGACTCTTGGTTTTGGCTCAGGACATGATCTCATGCCTCCTGAGATTGAGCCCCATGGGGGACTCTGTGCTCAGTGGGGAGTCTGCTTGGATAGCCTTCCCTCTGCCCCTCCCCCCCTTCTCTGTCTTTCTGAAATAAATATATCTTTTTTAAAAAAAGAATTAAAAATTTCTGTTCAACCAAAGATAGATAAAGTTGAAAGATAAGCCAGAGACTAGAAGAGGATACTTATGTGTATAGCTAACAATAGATTGGTCTGCAGAATTTTAGTCTAAAACATTTTTTATAAAGAACTCCTACAAATCAATAAGGAAAAGATGAAGAATCTTAGTAGAAAAATAGTCTAAGGATGTGAGCAAGCAATACACAGAAAACCCTAACAGCTCATAAACATATGAGCATATTTTCATGCCCACACTCACTAGTAATCAGGGAAATGCCAATTAAATTGAGATGCCACTTCACATAAAATGACAAAAATTTTAAAGTCTGATAACACAAGCATTGGTGAGGATGTGAACTCTCATAAAGTGCTGGTGGGAGTATAAATTGGTACCATCACTTTGAGGCAATTCAGGCAAATCTAAAAAGTTCACAGTTATACCTGGTTATAAGGAAATACACAGCACTATTTGTAATAGCTATCATTGGAGTGCTCTGCATGCCCCCACTGTAGAAGAAAGGACAAAGTGTGGTATCTTCATACCACTCAATGCTATACAGAACGAAAATGGGTATAGGTAGCAATATATGCACCAACACTCTTATATCTCAGAATATACATAAAGTTTGAAAACAAGCTGATAATGTTTTACAAATACAGGCATTTGTGTGAGTTATTATAGCATAAAAAATGTGCAGAGGGGTGATAACTGCCAATTTTCCATGGTGCTCCAGAGGAAGAAGGGTTGAGGGATGGAATGAGGGAGAGGTGAGCACAGGTGGCTTGAACGATATATATAATATTTTACAAAGCCTTTACAAATTGAAGCAAGGATGGCAAAATGTCAAGGTTTGATGAAGTTGGCTAGGGGTACACAGGTGTTTATCATGTTCTGCATAATTTTCTGAAGTCTTAAATATTTCATTTAAAACAAAAAGGATGGGTAGGATCAAAGTAGAGAGTGATGGGCAGGAAAAGCAGTGTAAGGGAAATAAGCAGCCTGGAAAAGAAGCCAGGCTGTCACCAATAATGACCTAAAGAAGCTTCAAGAAGCCAGTGGTTCTGGAGTTTGAGGAGTTTGGAGACCAGAAGGGAAAATGAGGGTCTCAGGAGGCCATGAATTGGGGTTGATATTTATCCTAAGAGCAAGAAATAGTTGGCCCCTGGTTGTAAGGATTCTTAGGAGAGGTGAGGGTAATGGGGTTTAAATGGCTGTGCAAGGGCCTTCAAGCTCTCTGCAGGGAGAAGCAGCATGGAGCCTCAGCTCCTGAGCCCTCCTGGGGGTGGGTACCCTACATTGATAACAAATTCCAAGATTGGGAGAAGGGAGAGTGCCACCAGGAAGGTGTTACTGTCCCACTAGAGAGCACAGGGCCTCCCTTTTCTTTCAGGTGCAGCTGATTAGAGTCAGAGAGACCTGTGTTTGAATTACAGCTCTTGCAATCTCCCTATAACCTTGGCCATGTTTCCTTTTTTTTTCTTCTTTTTTTAAGATTTATTTATTTATTTTTTTATTTTTATTTTATTTTTTTTTAATTTATGATAGTCACAGAGAGAGAGAGAGGCAGAGACACAGGCAGAGGGAGAAGCAGGCTCCATGCACCGGGAGCCTGACGTGGGATTCAATCCCGGGTCTCCAGGATCGCGCCCTGGGCCAAAGGCAGGCGCTAAACCGCTGCGCCACCCAGGGATCCCAAGATTTATTTATTTATTTATTCATGAGAGGCAGAGACACAGGCAGAGAGAGAAGCAGACTCCATGCAGGGAGCCCAATGTGGGACTCGATCCCAGGTTTCCAGGATCAGGCCCTGGGCTGAAGGTGGAGCTAAACCACTGAGCCATCTGGGCTGCCCCTTTGGCCATGTTTCTGAATCTTTCTGAACTTGTGTGTTCTCAGTGAAGATATCCACTGAGCTTACCTCATAGGATTATTATGAGAAGAAAATTAAATGATGAATGTATGTTACTTGTCGACTCAGTAAGCCCCCAATGAATATTAACCATTGTTGTTTGATTTTCTGCACTCTCTGGATCAGGCTGCTTAGGCACTACAGGGCAAGTGGGGTTTGGGGTACACTAGAGGTGTAGGCTGAAGCCAGGGGAGAGCGATGACCTGGACATCCCAAGCTGCTCTGCAGGCCTGGACTTGTGGCAGTTCGTGCAGCATGAGGGTGCATCTCACACAGTCCAGAAGAGGGGTGACCCTAAGGAAGCATCCCAGGAAACCTCAGAAGCAGCCTCTGCCCCCACCTGCAGAAGGGGGCCAGCACCTGGTTTTATCCTCACTCATGGCCTGATACAAAAGCACAGCCCACGGAGGCACATGGTGAGTCCACACACTTGGGGATTCACTTTGCCCATGAAGGACCCCGGTCCTGTGACCTCCCAGAAGAGGTGCAGTCAGGGAAGGTGCCTCTTCCTTCTGGCCCTGGCTGAGGGCTGGCTTCCCCCCAGAGTGGGCTCGAAACCAGATAGCTGGCTTCCGCCTGAGAGCCTCTTCATGGTTGGGTGCTGGTAGCACTCACTTCCTCTGAGTTTTATTTTTACTTGCTATTTTGAGCTCCTCTAGCACCTTAAGCCAACTAGAATACACTCATTGATAGTAACTAATGCTTATTTTGAGTGCTCATTGTACACTAAACACAGTACATCATCATATGGACTTCTCACAAGAATCCAATGAAATAGAAACTATGATCATCTCCTCTTTTCAGACGAGGACACTGAAGCTCAGAGAAGAAAAGACACCGTGGCCAATGAGTGGTGCAGCCGGAATTCGATCCCAGGGCTTGCTAACGCAGAACTGCAGGCAGTTGGATGCAGCTCATGCCATTTGCCCAGGGACACTGACCCATGGGATGAATAGAAAGTTGGCGAGTCAGTAGGTTCAGACTGGAAGCTATCGCTTCCTTGGCACCCAGCTAACTCCCAGCCAGCCAGCCCATCCCAGCTGTTGGAAGTGGGCAAGAGAGGGAGAGAAGGGCCAGCCCCCTTGGGATTAGCTCTGACCCTGCCAAGTGTTCTTTCTTCATTCCAGTTGCCTGCCCTGGACTCCACCCTCCACATGGTTCTACTCAGGGCCGACCTGAACTGCACTGCCTTGACTTCTCTCCCACAGTCCCTCTCTCTAGTCCTGAGGCATGGCCTGCAAGGATCCTTCCATGATCCAACAGATTTTTACAGACTCTTGTTGGCAACAGTTCCTTGTTGGCTTTACCTCAAAGCAGTGGCCGCCAGGCTCCTCCAGGTGTCAGAAGCAGCTGGCATGTTAGCAGGAGGCCTCTGGCAGCAAGGGGTGCTGAGCCAACTGCCATCAATGGAAACAGCACATGTGGATGACCTCGTTTCCAAGAGATTCCTTCATGAGCCCTCTGGGAGTGGTGACAGGTTTGAGTTCAAGATGAAGGAGCTGCCTGGGGAATCAGGGCCTACAACCTGGGGTTGTCCCTGCCACCAAAGGCAAAGACAGACCTGTAGCCTCCTGTCTGCCTTTTTTGCAGCTCTGCCAAGATTCCAGTGCCAGTTACCTAGAACTTTTATGGGCCCAAGCGTTCTTTTAGAGATGGACAGTGCAACATATGATGTTTCTGAAAGCATTTTCCTGTAAGTCTTTCAGACTTTTCTGCATCCACTGTCCTCCAAACAGCAAACTTCAGAACCAGCACTAACAGAAAAGCTGTCAGTTCTGTCCCACCCTTGGGACAACACATGCTGTCAGAGCTGAAAGATGCTCTTTCATACTTTTGGGAAGTACGAGCCTTCTGCTTAAATATCTCTAGCAACAGGCAGCTCACCCCTTCACAAAGTAGCTATAATCCCAGGGCTAAGCAGTTTGAAGGTCTTCTAGAGCCAAGCTTTAGATCCCTGTTACATAGCCCTCAGAGGCAGATCTTTAAGAGTTAAATCTCAGGGAGACTGGGTGTCCAACTCTTGATTTCAGCTCAGGTCATTGTACTTGGGATTCTCTCTCCCTCTCCCTCTGCCCCTCTGCCCCAACCCTGACCCCGAAAAAGAAGAGTCAGGTCTCGGCCCACACTTCCTCCTTAGTTTTTTCCTCTAAGCTAAAGGATCTAAGTGCAGCCATTTGTATGATATCATGGTTTGCAGACTCACCACCACTCTGACTCCCTATTCCATGACTCTAGTTTATTCCTCTTAAATGGACTGTCCAGACCTAAATGTAAGTATCTTAGTGTCACCTGGCCAGGGGAAAAGAAAAGAGTACTGTGGCCCCTCTTATCCATCTATTCATGCTTGTCCTCATGCAACAAATATTTACTGAGCACCTGCTATGGGCCTGCATGGGCCAGACCCTGGAGTCAAGCCACAGGCTGAGAGACAGAGGCCTCACCTGGTGGGTCCTGGAATCCTGGGGCAAAGACAGACATGAGCAGTATGAAGAGGTCACAGAGAAGTATGGAGGCTGGTAGAAGAGACAAGCATGTCTGCTTTGTCTTGGAGGGAAAGGCTTCCCTAAGAGCTGCTCTTTGGGCTATGATACAAAGAATGAATAGGTGAGGAGGGTGGCATGAAGGGTGGGGAGCATTACAGGTAGGGGGACTGGGTGGTCTGAAGGCCATGAGGAAGGAGGGAGCATTGGGAATATTGTTAAGGGTCCGTGTGACTGGAACACAGCTGAGGAGGCTGCCTGTGGCCTCCAGTGCATCTACAGGGATGAGGGGAGACAGGGAGCAGATTGTGTGGGCTCATAAGCCAGGATAAGAATGGCGGATCCTGTTCTCAGGTCAATGGGAAGCCCATGAAGGGCTTTAAACAGATTGTAAAGTGGTCAAATTCACATTAAAAGAAAAAGTTTTTGTGACCACAGTGTGGATATTCAATTAGAAGGAGGCAAGAGTAGTTGCAGGAAGCTGGCCAAGAGGTCATCCGGTAGCCCACAAGAAGGACATGGAGGTGGGCATCATAGGTGGCTGTGGGAGTGGCAAGCAGTCAGCAGATTCAAGAGGCACAGTTAGGGTGGCATTGCTAGGACCTGGTGATTGATTACTGAGGGGCAGGCAAGGGAGGTAATTTCCAGGAAGTCCAGAGGACATAAGGCCTCTGGGTGAGAAGAGTAGGGGGTGGTGTTGCTGTTCATGAGAGCTGAGGTCCACCTGGCTCTTTTCGCAGCCAATCACACTGCCTACAGTCAAGAAAACCCCTCCATCCTTTGCACGCATGCAGCTGGGATCCAGCCACATATCCCTCAGAAAGAGAAAGAGATCCCCTGGCATGGTCTGCGTCCCTAACCACCCTGCTGATCCCCCCTGACCAGTGCCAGTTTCAGCTCACCAAAGAGCCCGAGTGGAGACCAGAGCGCACACTGGGCCACCTAGCTCCCATAGAGCCTGCCACGTTCACATAGTGGGTCTCCTGCCCTCTGTCAGGCTGCGCTCTCCCCTTTCCCCAGCTGCCCATCTTGAAAAAAGCTGCTAATGTTCACAGTTAAGAATGGCCCCAACAGAAAGCTGCAGGCCAGTTCTGAAGCTGGAATAGTGAGCCCTGTTTCAGCTTCTAGTCCTCTCTGTGGCTGAGAGAGGAAGATGCTTATGGCAATTGGCTTCAAAGGCCTGGTGTGGCAGGGCCTGTCTCCGGAGCATGCTGATTAGCAAGAATTACAACTTCTGGAATTAGACAGTGGTGAGGGTTGCACAACTTTGTAAATACACTTAAAAACACTACACTTTTAAAGGGGAATTTTATGGTGTTTGAATTGTATCACAATATAAATGAAGAAATAGATAACAAAAGAAAGAAATAGTCCATGGAGGTAATTACTATAAACAGGAGCGCTGGGTCCAGGTTGATGATAAAGGAGAGAAGCCAAGTAACATCTTCAAAGGCTTTGGCTCCCCTTCGTGGTTTCCTGCTTGGGGACATTCTCAGCCCAGTGCTCTTCCATAGTAATTAACTTCAGGCCATTTGGGTTCTTAGCTGTCCTGGGAGTAGGGCAGGAAGGAAAGGTCACTGGCTTCCCTCCACAGGGACCTTTTTCTTCTCTACTTGAGCCTGGGCTGGAAAAGCGTTGTGGAGGCTCTACCCCCCCCCCCCCCCGCCCCACCCCCACCCCCACCCCCACCCCCAGTGCTCTGGGAGTGCTCACTCATCTGGAGTTTGGGTGTCTTTGCTAACCAAAGTATGTCCTACCTGCCCCTTCTCTCTGCCCTCTGTCGCCTCTTCCTCCCCATCCAGATATCAGAATCTGGGCTTTGTGCCCTCTCTCTTCCTTTTTGCCTGTCTGGGTTCTCCCAGGGTTAGGAGAAATGGGGGCAACTACCTGGCCTCTGGCTCAGCATTTCGTCCAGGAGCCGCTGATGGAGGGACCAGGGCGCCCTCCTGTGGCCATAAGCAGCACTGCTTCCCGCCATCGGGCCTTGAAATTTTTTCCAACTGGAATTTTAATGTTCAACTCTGGTAGTTGGGCCACAAAGAAGATAAATTAGCCAGAAGATTAAGAAATAAAATGTTGGTGTTTATATTCTGTATCTTTATTTTAAAAGAGGCAGTGTGGGGCAGCCTGGGTGGCTCAGCGGTTTAGCGCCTGCCTTTGGCCCAGGGCTTGATCCTGGAAACCTAGGATCGAGTCCCATGTCAGGCTCCCTGCAGGGAGCCTGCTTCTCCCTCTGCCTGTGTCTCTACCTCTCTGTCTGTCTCTCTGTTTGTCATGAATAAATAAATAAAATCTTTAAAAAAAAAAAAAAAAGAGGCAGTGTGAGGGGCACCTGGGGGCTTAGTCAGTTAAACGTCTGCCTTGCCTTCTGCTCAGGTCTTGATCCCAGAGTCCAGGGATCCAGCCCCACGTTGGGCTCCCTGCACAGCAGGTAGTCAGCTTCTCCCTCCCCCTGTGCCCCTCTCCCCTGCTCATGTGCACTCTCTCTCTCTCAAATAAATCTTTAAAAAATTAATAATAAAAAATAAGAAAAGAGGCAGTGTGACCTAATGGAAAGCAGTGTGAACTAATGGAAAGTACCATGGCCTATGGAATTGAGCAAACTCCCCAGCTATGTGGTCTCAGCAAGCCAACTTCTCTGAGACTTATTCCTTCACATGTAAAATGTACATCAATGTAAGTAAGACCTACCCCCTAGGAATGTTGTGGAATAAAATTCAATATAGTTAAATACCTTGCACAGTACCTACCATGAAGTAGGTACACGTTCCCTGCTTCTACTGTTGTCATGATTACAACTGAAGACTAGCTAGGGGAGCACTTTCTCTCTTCGGGGAGATCAGAGAGCAGAGCCAGCTGCCTCACACAACTGTGGGGGCCCCTTACATTATATTCTCTCCAAAGCCGCTTTCCCCGAGGTGTGCAGTTCCGGCTGTCTTTGGAGTTGATCCAGGTGCCAGTTCGGGGATCTTCTGACACAAGGAGGTAGAGAGAGGTTTAGAAAAATACACGAGTGAACAGAATAAAACAATTTTGTAATAAATGAAAGATAAAGCCAGAAGAGCCAGTCAGAAACAGATTGGGCGCCCCGTTCCCCTCCAGTAGATAAGTTTGGCACCCTGCCTGGCACCTGGATAGAGCCCAGCAAGTGCTCATTTCCTTCCCTTCCTGTGCCCTCCTGCATGAGGCCCTGAGCAGAGTATGAACATGGCCTTGGTCTGTTCATTTAGTATCAGATGTTTTTCTCCCTATGAGGTGGGAGGGCCTAGAGAGGAACACCCAGGGGGTGGTCCACTTGTGGGAGCAGACAGCAAGTAGGGGCACGGCCACCGTGGCGTCACAAGACGGGGTGTGTTCTCTGACCCTCTCAAGTGCCGAGTCCCCAGTAGCTCTGGACCCTCTTCTCTTGTCTGCCATCTGTGTCTCAGGACGGAGGTGCCTACAGTTCCTGGGGCCCTTGGTAGCTTATTAAATCTCAGTGCCACTTGCCAAGACCTCTTTAAGCTTCCTGGCTGTTCTTTTTTGCCTTTTCTGTTCAGCTGTATTTATTCTGAACTAAATGGTCCTCACTGCAGGATGAAAGGATTTACTGCTTAAGTATATGAAAAGAAATCTTGGCTGCGTTACAGTTGCGCCCTCTCCTTGCTGCCCTCCCTCCTCCCTCCTCAAGCTCTGTCCACTAGCTGGTGCCACAGAGACTGAACTGGGAGCCTGTCCTTGGTCGTTTGGTCAGCACCGTTTGGTGCCAGAGCCCCACTCATGGGGAAGCGAGGTGACTGGGAGGAGTTGGCTTTGGGGATCCTTCTCCTGAATGTCTTGCTGTCCCAGGAAAGACTGGAGCCCCAGAAACAGCTCACTTACATGCTCCCCACCCACACCCATATATACATTCTCTCACATTTTCTCCCTCTTTCCCCCTCAGGATTGTGCTCATGGATGACGCCATGGATTGCTTGATGTCTTTTTCAGATTTCCTTTTCGCCTTCCAGATCCAATTTTACTACTCAGGTGAGAGTCTCCTGGGTCCCATGTGACTCCTGTCAGAGCCATGTCTGCCTTTGCTACCCTGGTGCCCTTTCCATCTGGTGCCTGGCACACCCATGTCTCTCCCCAACTTCCTTTGGTGGTGTGCTCCCCCATGGGCCACTGACAGGATGTCTAGTTCCCACTGGCGGTCACAGATTCAGTGTGCACAGCCTGGTCCCTTAGCCTCCTCAAGACATCGAAAGCCACAGGGCTTTCAGTCAGCGGTGAGGGAAATCCATCTAAGTGCCGGTGACCATACCTAGAACAGTGCACGCCGCTGTGACAGCACACGACACGTTCACAGGGTATCAGTGTGCCAGGCCTAGCACTGACTTCCATGCTTACAACAGCCTGAGGAGACAGGGCCTCTGAGACAGGGCCTCAGCTTAGAGGGAAGGAGCCAAACCCACAGAGCTAGTAAGTCGTAGAGCCCAGACCTGCACCGAAGGCTCACTCCAAAGCCAGTGCTCTTAGCCCTCTGCCGTGCAGGGCTCCCCGCCGGCCCTGACTCCTGTGTGTAGGCACACATTTTCCCGCCCACACAGCTTTGAAGAAGCAGACAGCTATCTCACACGCCTGTCCTACTCCCCATCCACACCAGATGGATCCTCAAATCCCTTCTCGAATCAGGTGTAATAGAAACAGACGAATAAACACAAATGCACACTGGCTCACACAGTGCACACAGCAACATCAAATGGAATGTTGGGCTCAGAAATTGCTGACTATGTCCATAGACAAACTCACTTAAAATGGGCTCTTCCAGTAAACAGGAGGCTGTCCTTGGAACCTGGACATGGCTCCCCTGCCAACCGGTGACCCCAGCCAGCCTTAGCCTCTCACAGGCGCCACATTCTGTTTTCGTGATGGCAGCCCAAGGGCCTGGTCCGGTGGGGGCTGGAGCCTGGGGTCTTTCCACCTGCTCTGAGCAGCTGCAGGCATCTACTTTCCATTTCTCTGAAGCTCCTGGGCCCTGGAGAAGGAGCAGCCAGGTCTAAGAAAACCTTCTCCTCCTGCCTTTCAAATGTGTCATAAATTAGCAACTTGAGGCCTTATTCCACCGTGCTTTCTTGAGTCAGAGAGGCAGGTGGCCTCACAAGTGAGAAGGGGTTTACCAGCGCATGTGTGCACACGTTCACTCTTTAAAAAATATTTTTAGCACATAACATGTGCCCAACACTGTGCTAGATACTAAGGCAGAAAGGTTGACAAGGCACAATCCCTGCCTTTGTTCAAGAATCTTCCACTCCAGCAGGACGGAGAGCAAACCAATACTTATCCAGAAAACTCATCCTTGGAAAAGCACTACAAAGAATTCTGGGGTGCTCCGAAAGTGTGCAATAGGGCACCTGCCCAGTCCAGAAACAGCTGCTCTGAGGAGGGGACACTGGACCTAAAACACACGTTAGGGATATTGCTCACGAGCTCGCTGGTCCCACGCAGTTGAGGGCCTGGAGCATGCCAGTGGGTGTGCTGAGGAGGTGGTGAGCTGAGCTAGCAGAGAAGGGTAGACCCAGCGAACGGACGAGGTGTGTCCCCTTCGCTGACCTATGCTCCCCACCCACCATGGTCCACAGAATTCCTGGAGAGCGTGGCTGCCATCTATCAGGACCTGCTGGCGGGCAAGAATCCCAATACGGTGATCGTGCCGACGTCCTCCAGTGGCCAGCACCGCCAGCGGCCTGCGTTGGGTGAGGCTAGCACGCTGGAGGGCGTCGAGGCGTCCCTGTTCTACCAGTGTCTGGAGAACTTGTGTGACCGACACAAATACAGGTGAGCAAGGAGCATGGAGGCCTCGCCTCGGCCCCGGGGAGCTGGGCTGTTGGCTCGGGAACACCGCTAGCAGGTGTTCTGACTGGCGCGGGGCTTCCAGGGCCCTCGAGGGGTATAGTTGGTTAGACCAGCGCCAGGAGATGGATCAGCTCTAGCTTTTTGGAGAGAAGGGGTTAACGCTCACTGTACAAAGCATGCACCCTACAGAAAGGAAGAACGAAGCTGTCCACGGGCCACAAAGTCTCCTTAGGGACAGAGCAGCCAGTTTTGGTCTCTTCCAGGAAGAGACTGCCACCCCTTGCCTTTTGGCCATTCCCTTCCTCTGCTGCCCTAGTGAGAGCACCGGGTAGGGAATGTGCCAGCCCATCCTGTCCCCAGTCAAGGCCTTGCTTCTGGAGATGTGCTGTGTTCCTCCGGGGCAGACGAGGCCCCTCAGTCCTGGCTTTGGGCACCCTCCCAAGCCTGAAGGTCTGCAGGAAAAGAAGGCACTAAGTTTTGCTGGCCTTTGAATCTGGCATCTGTATCCTCCCTTCTAGCTGTCCACCCCCCGCACTTGTCAAAGAGGTACTAAGCAACGTTCAGAGACTGACCTTCTACGGATTCCTTGTGGCTCTTTCAAAGCATCATGGGATCAACCAAGCCCTAGGTAAGCCAAAGCTCGCTCTGGCTAGCCTCTCCTGCTCCACCACAGAGCCATGTGGGGACTCACTGCTCTTGGCAGACATGGTCCCAGCAAGGAAGGGGGTCTCCACCTTGACTTCTCCACCTTGACTTCTCAGGGTCAGTCTCGGATGCCTCAGGAGCCAGAACAGGCACAACAAAGACTGTGCCCTCTTAGGCCTCCTGCACTCGGGTGGTAAGGGACAGCCTTCCCCACCCAAGGCCCTGCCCCAACATGAAGCGGCCTCTCGGGGGCAAAGGTGTGCCCAGCCCCTCCCCGGAGAATGCCCCATTCTGCTCTGGGGAGTGGCCTGCAGGTTGGGCAGACACAGGGCTATTTACTAAGTGGCTTTGGAGATTATATATCAAAGGGACTTGAATCCCATTTGTAAGCAGGGCAAAGGTGTGTCTGAGGAGGCCTTTTTTCCCAGCTGGGAAAAAAAAAAAAAAAAAAAGAAAACTAATTAGTCTGAACAGGAGCAAAAAATGGGGAGAGAGGCCTGCACTGGCCCAGTTTTTCACGCCCGGCGCTACTTCTCATTGGCCGGCCTCCTCCTCCCACTGGCTCGTGTCCTGTTCACACCTGCTGCTCCCCCAAGGGAAGAGCCCCCAGACCCCTGCCCACCAGAGCTGCAGGAGTTGTATTATCTCCCTCTTCAAGAGTATCCAGGTGTGTTTGAGGCCTCAGATCTCACATGATACAAAGCCTGCTGGGGATGCATGCAGGAACGCAAGCCCCACAGGACTCACTGAGGCCCACTGAGGCATGATGCTGCCCAGCAGCCGACTTCCTCCGAAGTGATGCCTGGGGGGGCACAGGGCCAGGAGTGATACTGGTCGCCGAGGTCACTGGCCAGACCGGAGTCAAAAGGCAAAGAGGAGAAGTCAGGAGTAAGGGGGCAGTGGGTGTGACTTGTGTAGGGTTTCTCTCTCACCTCGGTAACTGACCGCCCTCCCTTCCTTTCCACCAGTCAGGCCACAGGAAGGAAAAGGAAAAAGTGGGCCTCATGCCCTTACTTTAAAAAGGGCAATCACTCCGTCAACCACTTTTACCAGGCACTACCGCAGAGTGGAGAGGGAGATGGACAGAAGCACCTGCCCTCCGCCGCATCTCCAGCATAGAAAACAGGGATCAGGAGATACTCGGGGTGCAGCCAGCTGTGGAGAGGGGCTGTCCTGCTCCCTTAGTCCTCAAGGTGGTCACAGAAGCACACACACACACACACACACACACACTCACACAAAACGAGAGGGCCTATGGAACATAGTTTGAAATCATTAAGAGCAAAAGGGGCCAGGAGGCATCAACTGGAAAAGCTTTGGGAAAGGAAGGAACTGAACTAGAGCCAGATGGGTGGGCTTAAGATCGGGGCTTTCCAGAGACCAGCGCTGTTAGCAGCCAGTTCTCCGTGCTGAACACCAGTGAGCTTTTCCCTCCAGTTGGCAGGTGAGACCCTTTCTATCTGTGCACTTCAGCCCACCATCCCTCCACTGTGAACAGCTCCAGGGAGCATCCGAGAGGTGCTCCTCTCCCCTTCCCCAGTATCCAAGCACTACTGCCGTTGGTTTGTAGCTAAGGACACTGGCTCAGAAAGGGTTGTGGCCAAGCAGAGAGGAGCCAGATCCCCTCGGGCAGCTCCTGGCCATGCAGAAGAGTTTGATCCGATTCTGACCCAGCCTTCTCCTCTCGCCTCTCAAGAGTCTCTGAGGAGCTGAGACAGCATTTTTCACCATTCTGTCTCCAAAGTGGGCTCACTCTGACTAGGGTGGTGGATACACAACCGTATAATTTCTGATTTGGGGGGGATTACCTGGACTGTACGTCTCTGGCTCCTTGTCAGCCCAGTACGTGGGGCCTCAAGGAAGGAACTGACCACCCCTCCACCAGCTCACACCCACCACCTAGTCTTGGTCCTGTGTGTGCAGTGACCGTGGAGTGTGGGGTGTCTCCCGGCCGCAGGGCCTGCCCGAAGTTGAAGAGGGTAGGCACAGGTTCACTAAATTTATCTAACAGGAGCCAGGACTTCCTGCTCCCGTAACAGGCCTCTTAAAACTGCTCTTTAGAGCCCTTCCCCATGAACAAGTCATGGGAATAGAAGGTACAGTGTAGCGATTGCGGTCAATGATACTGAACTAGCATTCATGGTGACAGACAGTAGCCACCCTCGTGGTGAGCTCAGCATGCAGAGGTGGCAAGCCACTGTGTTGTACACCTGGAACTAATATAGCATCGTGTGTCAACTGTACTCAAGTTTTTTAAAAATTCTTTTTTAGAAAGAGCACTTCCTCAGATCTTTTAGATGAGCCTTCCCAGGGTCCGCAGTGGAGGTAGACACCAAGGTGAGGGGCATAGAGGCACCTGCCGGGCATGCGGCTGTCTGACCGGAGCCCGCCTGAAAGACGCTCAGGTTAAGTTTTGTGCCCTCCAATTATCTCCTAGGAGCTTTGCCTGACAAAGGGGACCTGATGCACGACCCAGCCATGGATGAGGAGCTGGAACGGCTGTAAGTGTCGGGTGGGAAGATGCTGCCCCCTTGTGGGAGAGGCCATACCTCTGTTGGACCAGGCAGTGCCCTACTGTGGGTCACACGGTGACTGTCCGCAGCACCCGCGTCAGTCCGAGAAGGGTTTGGGCTCCAGCAGAGCCCTGAGGCAGCCACTCTTGGAGTCCTTTGGGAATACAGCCCATGGTTTCATCCAAATACAAGAGTGACCATGGAGGTCCTGGTCCCTAGACAGGAGGCACCTAGCTGCCCTCTGGGTTTCTTCCCTCCTCCAGGCTGGCCCAGGTCCCAGGCCTGGTCAACTCGGCCACTGCCAATCCAGAGGCTGGCTGCCTGCCTTCCCGGACCCCTCCCCGGGTTGGCTCTCCCTGGAGACCCCTCCATCACGCCCGCAAGGTGGACGCAGAGAGCGATGGTTCCACTGAAGAGACGGATGAGTCCGAGACTTGAGGAGTCTAAAGGGTCCTGTCCACAACTCCCTCGTTCCCAGCTCCCCCCCACCCCCGCCCTTTGGGACTCCCGCCAAGCCCCCTCTCCAACTCCTGCGGCCTGCTGCCCTCTGCTGGTGACAAGCCTTGAATAACAGCCCAAGCCCAAAGACCTGCCAGAGGGGTCTGGTATCTGTCAGCCAAGTCTAGCAGTGACCCTGACAAGTAACAGCCTACTCTTCTTGGCCCTGTCTGCCTCTGCACTTTAGTCAGGACCCAAGCTGACAGCAGACTGAGCAGAGGCCGTGAGGAAGATGATGTTTGCTGACAGTCCCCATATAGGGTCTCCCCTCCCCTCACAGCACCTCTAGGGAGACCATGAATAACGGTGCAGGGCTTTGCATGGTCAGGGGTGACACCTGTGGGCCACACACAGGGTGGCCATAAACACAGTGGCCTTCTCCTGGAGGGAGAGCCACTACTGTGACAGGACAAAGGGTAGGCAAGACCAGTCCACTTTCAAAACCTGCTCCAAGTCTCCTCTGTGTCTAACGGTTCAATGTTAAATGAATAAAGTCCCTTGCATCTGGTAAGTGGTGAGTCTGAAGCCACTAGACTGAGGATGGGGTGAAGGGAAGGGGCGAATTGGGGGTTTTGGTGCTGAGTCCCAGCTCTTCTGGCAGGAGTGGGAGGTGGGGGCCAGAGGACCACTCATCTGGAGACAAGCCTCAGATAATGAGCCAAGAGGGACTCCCCTCCTGCACAACCTTTCAAAGGTGCTCACAGCTGGAATGGGCCTTCAGAAAACAAGCTCATAGGGTTCAAGGCCAGGTTTCCATAACTCTAATGACCCTGGCCTGAAAGGGTTAGCACTATAGTCTTCTCTAGCCAGGGTTTCATTAAATATTTGCTAAGCACCTGCTCACGGTTGGGGCAATGGGGATGCAGCTGTGAATGACAGGCCAGAGGACAAGCTTCCAGCCAAGACTGGAGGAAGGTAAGGACAGGTGGTCTTCAACCTCCTTTAATTGGCCAGAGGCAATCCAGAAAGTACAAGCCACCCAGGGACCCAAGCAGAGCAGATGGGTGTCACCACACTGGGCACACATTTCCCTGGGCTCCTCTCTGTCCAAACCAGCCACCCTGGAGTTTCAGGGACCAGCTCTGGAAGCACTGCAGTATCAGACCAGGGCTGAAGTTCTAGTTCTACTGAGGCTCCAAGCCACATGGACTCTCCAGGTCCACCACTGTCTCCAGCCTTTGGCTGACAGCAGCTTGGAAATCCTGGGAGGCATCTGAATCCCCTCCAGCTGGTTTACGACACAGGTGATAGTCTGGGCTTGGGGTGAGATACAGAAATCTGGACTATGAACATTCCAGATGATTCCAGAGCTGGAAGGCCCAGGCCCACACTTTGTAAGTCAATAGCTTAGAGCCCCACAGCCCCCTTGCCCATCTTATCTAATGGTCCATCTCCCTGCCCAGTGGTTCACAACTGTACCCTGAGGACCTGGAGTGGCAGCTACATTCCAGGAGCCCCTACCGGGGGGGAAAAGATTACCAAGCTAAGGAGTCCTACACACACCTACATCCTTTCATCCTGGTTTTAAAAGGGTTCCGTGAAGGGTGTAGACTTCATTTGTCTTGAAAACTCCGAGAAACAAACCGCAGTCGAGCCTGTGGCTGGGATGAGGTGCAGGGCTGCTAGGCTGCGTGCCTGCCCATGGCCATAGGGCTCACAGGATGAGTTCAAGGGCCAACTAATACCAGCTCTTTCCTCCGCGTGCAACAGGGTGGTGAGGTCGAGGCTGCACCGGACCTCGCGGCAGCACAGGGCCGAGAAGCCAGGGGCCTTTGGCTTTCAGAGAAGAGACAAGCTGGAGGCCCCGGAGAGCATGCCCTCAGCTTCAGCACCAGACACCCTGCCCATATCGGTGGGAGCCCAGGGAGTGAGGCCAGGGACCTGCACTGGGCAGGGAGGCAGGATCCAGAAAGGACACCACTTCACTCAGACCAACAGTGGCCCAGGGCCCTGTCGAGGCTTTATTTGACACCACTCTGTTTCAATACAAACAGTCCAGAAAGAAAGTCACGTCCCTTTGGGGGAGGGGCGAGGGAAGAAGGGTCCGTGTTGCTTGAGAGCCCAACCCCCACCCCACAGTGGGCAGCACAGCAGGGGTAAGATGGCACCGAGGAGGCCACAGCGCACGGCCAGGGGACAAGGCCTGCAGCCCAGTGGGTGCCTCAAGCACTCACTGGTGGTGCTGTCCAGGCCCAAGACCAGGATGATACAGAAGGAGAAAGTTGAGCCCCAAGAGCCTGTTTCTGTCCCTTATGTCCTCTGCTTCCTTGGCCAGCATTACGCTCACAGCATCCAGAGCAGGGCACAGGGCAGATGAGACCCACCATGGCCACCAAGCAAGGGAAGAAGGGACAGAGGGTCCTGTGCGCCACAATGGATGGTATGGAAGGACTCCGAGACACTCAGGAGAAGTATCCCTCAAGTGATCACTGTAAAAAGGGGTGGTGAGACAGGAGAAGATCACTCGGGCCTCCAGTCTGATCCCAAATGAAACCTTTAGGTAGTCGGTCAAGTTCCTAGCCCTTAGTAAGGCCCAGACAAAGGTCCTCCCTCCCCACCCCACCCCACCCCCACCCTGGGCGCCCATAAGAGCCTGCTGGAGCAGGAGTAGCAGCAAGTCCAGAGCCTCCCTCCCCCGGGGGCTGATCCACAGCAGAACTCTTTCTGGACCTGCCCACTGGTTCCAGAGGATGGGGGCCAAACCCCAGACAACCTGGAAGGATCCTAGAGCTAGCAGAAAGCCTTATACTTCTCACTTTCCCTACTTAGGGAAGGGCTGGACCCAGAATCGGCCCGCCTGAGGGAACTCCTCCCCTCGCTCCCAGTGTGGCAGGACAAGTGAGCAGCAGCTTGCAGGGCAGGACCAGAGGACAGTAATCAGCACTCAGGGGAGGGCGTGCGAGGGGAGGACAATAAAGGGCTCAGTGTACAGGCAGAGGTCAAGGCTGGAACCGCCCATCCCCCTCACCCGAGATCCTCAAAGGCCACCCCACTCACACACAACACATATAAAGTAACAATTCCTCCCCAGCTTCCACAAGGCAAGCGCCCCTGGCCTTGGAATCATGGGGGTTTTGCTGCTGTTGCCACCATTCACTTGCGCCGTGGCGCCTGGATCAGTAGGAACCATAGCGATCCTGGACGTGGGGAAAGAAAAAAACAAGTCCCAAGTCTCTCACCTGCAGCAGCATCCCCCACATGCCCCTGCAGGACTCTGGGGAGTCGGGCACCTATCTGAGCATGGCAGAGATTGTTTTATATTTTACTGTGATGCGGGAGAGGGGTTGTGGCCGGATCCCAAGGCGGGGCGGGGGGTAGCCCTGCTTGATCCTGAGGCTGGGGAGGGGGAAGAGGAGCTAAAGTCACAGATAAGGCTGGAGAAATCAGTGCGGACACGGCATCATCTTAGGGAGTGGCCCAGCCCTGGTACCGAGCTCAAAAGCTGCCCCTCCAGGAAAAGAAAAAGCTCTCAGGCCCGGGTCCACCCAGCAGCAGTGTCTGGGTGTGGTGAAGGCCAAGCTCCAAGGACTCTATCACTTTCCCCTCCTGCCCCAGGCCAAGCAGCCCCAGCCTCACCTGCAAAGAATTCATCACACCATTGGCCAGCACAGCCATCTTCCCGGCCACAGACTTGACGCCCTGCTTAAACTGGGCAATGTCAGCTGTGGGGAGCACGTTGCCCAGGGATACGCTACCTGTAAAAGCAAGGGAAAGGGTGGCTCAGAACCCCCTGCAGCAAGCCCTGCCCAGGCCCCGCTCTGCTCACAGGTTCCACCGGTGTGCACCTTACCACTGGCGCCCTACCTACTCCATGAGCCCCATCCACGTCCCCAAAGAGGTCAGACGAGCTGATGGCACTACTGCCCGAGAGCTGCTGGAGTCGAGACCTGGCTTCATGCTGCGGTGAAGAAAGGGATAGGCCTGGGGATCTTTTGGCCCAGCCGAGATACCCTGGTGCTGAAGCCTAAAGCAATGGGAAGGAGGAAGCTCTTCCCCAACCTGCCGCCTCCAGGCTCAGGCTGGACGATGCTACTTACCTCAGCATCCACCTCCCGCCCAAAGAACATGTCCGATGAGATGGCTTTGGCTCCTGCAAATTTCTGACGTGCTTCACTGGACTCAAGGCCTGAGCTCCGGCTTTCCACTTCCCTTCTGTTTGTGACTCTGAGGGGTGGATGTGGGATACCTCTGATCCTTCTATCGCTATCAGAGCCTCATATTACTAAACCCATCACTAACAGAAGCTGAGAAAAGTGCTAGTGGCCTTCTGGAGACTCACTATGGCCCCATCTGGCTGTGGCTCTGGGACTCCGCAACCCTCTCCCCTGGACAAGGCCCCTCTCTTCTCCACACCAAAGCCAAAGCACAAAAGAGTGTACACTGCCTCCACCAGGCAGCGTGGACACAGTCTAGAGGGCACCAGTCCTCTACCCTGAACCACAAGAGCTTCACCCAGGATGTTAGGACATCTGGCTCCTTCTCCATCACTACTGCCAGTCTACTCCAAGTTACTGGAGTAGAATTGGCCTAACACTAGAGTGACCCTATGTCTCTGTTTGCCTGAGTTTATACCTATTCTCCTGGCATTTTGACTGGCAAAGGCATCCCAGTGTGGACATAACGGCATACGGTCGCTCCTACCGATTGCTGACATGCATACACCCTGGGCTAGCTGCTTTGTAAGTTCTGTTACATTTAATCCTTCCAGCGACCGTGTGAAGGGACTACTCATACCCCCGTTTTACAAATGATTTGCAGGTAATTCATCAAACATTACCCAGGTTAACATAAACTTAAATAACATAACATGGTGGCCAGAAACACACAATCCCTGGGTCTCCAGGACTGAAGCATGACTGGGCCCCTCTTGCCAGAGGAACTGATACTGAACAAAAGAAGCTACTAATAAGCCTTCTGTGATGATTAAGCACAGCTCAAACCAGAGTGTGATTTCTACACTACCCAATCTGGTAGCTGCCAGCCACAGTGACTATATAAAATTATTAAAATTAAATAGTCAGTTCCTCAGCTGCACTAGCCACATCTGAAGAGCTCAGTAGGCACATACTTGGTGGCCACCACAGGACAGTGCAGGTATCCAGAATGTTCCCATCACAGAAAAATCCTACCAGACAGTGCTGCCCTAGCCCACTCCACCTTTCTGAAATAGGCCGGATGCTTGAGATGGTCACTTCTGGCTCCTTCTCCTCCATCCTGTCCACACCCCAGGCGGCATCTGTATCCCAGCGGGAACTGAAACTTTCCCCCAAGGAGAAGGGGTTGTCCTTGTACCTAGTGAGACAGTAGAGTAGCTTAGAAGAATTGAATGAGGAACTGGCGGCCAAGTCTACACCCCAACGACAGCCTTACTTTGGGGGTCCAGAGGCGAAAGTACCAACATCATCAAACAAGTCCAGTTGCGCGCGGGAGGATTTTGCACTCACTGGGGTTTCCTGCTCAATCACCTGCATCTCCGACAGCACCGAGTGAGAGATAGAGCTGTGAAGACAAGTGGGGCCGGCCCAAGAGCAGGGGTGAGCAGAGGCATCACCACACAAGAGAAGATGCCCAGCTGCTGGAAATCTGGGTTCTCTTCCACTGGGCGCCCCCCAGAGCCTTCCCCTCATGCCGCACACACAGGGCAGGGCCAGACCCAGCAGGCAGCACCATGGGCCTGGCTGGGCCGGAGGACACCCTCAACTGTCCGCACATCAACTTTGTTTTCTCAAAGTAGGGCTTCCCTGGCCAAGGACTGTTTGCTTGTCTGCTGGCATGTTAACAATGATGTGCGCCAAATGGTAGTGCGCTCTGTCCTTAAAAACTCAGCAGACTATGAGCCACATCCTTCGCCAAGAGCGACAGGTTCACATGGAAAAGATGCAAAATGCCCCAGAACCAGGAAGAGTCTAATGGCATCAAAGGAAGAGGTCTTAAGTTTCCTAACCCCCAACTCAGCCTACCTTTGTCAAAGTACAGAGCCTGGCTGTCTGCACTAATCCCTGGGGCTGCTGTCTGGTCTCCCAGGGAGAAGAGACAGAGCTGGGCAGGTGCTACTAACTCCTGAGGCCTCGACATCCTCCCATGTCACGCTCCACAGAGGCATCTTAACAGTTAACACCGCTTCAATAAACTCATTACAAAATATCTACAGCATTTAGCGGGCAGAAGCCCAAGGAGTGAATGTCTTACAATAGGGTTTTAGGAAGGGTAGGCTGGGTTTAAGTCAAAGATTCTATTGCACTGCAAAAAAGAACCAACCAGCTGAAAAAATTGTTCAGACCCTTTAACCCAGTAATTCCTGTGACCGAAACAGGGAAAGGGAGGAGACCTAGAGTCCTTTCCGGGATTAAGATTTTAGGTTTCCCTGATTAGCGGTGGGGAAATAAATAGCGTAACTTAAATCCAACTGGCGCATGTTCTGAAAAGATGAAGCAGGACCAGCCAGCCGTGTCCTCTTTCAGAGAAGTAGAGTATTAAGGCCCAAAATACTGAATTTGGAATCAACAATTCTACACTCAAAATCTAGCTGTGCCGATAACGAGATCTGTGGCCTTCAGGCAAGTTGCTGAATTGCTAAGTCCATTTTCTCACCTATAAAAAGGACACGGTAATACCCCCTGCCCAGGACTGCTGTATTTCAGCAGGTAAGGCCAGTGGTGGAGCTCACAAGCCCACCGCAGCCAGGATGGCTGGCCCTGGTGCTGTCCAATACTCCGATTTTTAAGAGATCAAAAGTCTAGTGTTACCGAAATCTCTAGATATCAACTCTTAATGTAGAGCAAACAAAATAGTTCAGAGAACTGGTCTGCAGTCCTTGTTTTGCTTTTAAGAAAACCAGCAACACAAACCCAGTGGTCATGAAACAGGAAGGGCGTTGTCAATGCCAAAGGGCATGGTCTAGGGGCATTTCTGCATGTTAGCATGCCTGGCAGCATTGGCATTTAGTGGACTGGGGATGCTAAGATCTTTGCAATTCTCAGGGAGCTCTTAAAAAAATAAACAGATGTCCCACCGAAACGCTGTTAGCACCCCCATTAAGCAACACCACCATACCCTCTTGGGTTTATTGAAAAAGCACCCAATCTTGTGTTTGTTTCATTTAACAAACACGGTGAGCACACACCTACTCTGTGACCAGCACTACACTAGGCACTTCAAGACAATAAGCAAAGCCATCTATCTGTTCCACCTCAAAGACTGAGCCCCAAAACCCAAACTGCTGGGAAGAATCTGCAGTGGCTCCCAGAACAGTGGCACTTCCCTGCCACACCCCAGAGCCAAGCCTCACCTGCGGGACACCAAGCCCATGCCCAACCTCTCTGCCTGTTCTCGCTTCTTCCCTTCTAGATTCTGGAGCTTCTTCTCCTCCTTCTTACGGTCAATCTGGAGCTCCTGGTAGGCAAGGCGCATAGAGGCAACCCTGGGAAGGAATAATGTGTCAGAGGCCAGCATGCATCCTCACCCGTCCTCCCTGCCCACCCAACGCCACGTAAGCCAGGGTCCCATGGGCAAACGCTCACATGGACTCCTCAGCCTGCTTCTTGGCATCCGCCACCTGCTGCTCACGGAGCTTCTCTGCCACCTGGGCCTGCCGCTCAATCTCACTGAAGCTCTGGCTGCTCACCTTCTGGGCCCCTAGGCCTTTCTTGGCACCCAGCTGAGAGGAGAATGATGGGATGGAGGCCTTGCCAACAACCATGAAGTCTTCTGTTCCCTCCCAAGCGTGGGTCCTCTAGCCACACCCACAAAAGAAGCATTTCTTCTTAAAGTTTAGGGTAAAAAATAGGAGCCCAGCCAGCATGGTCATGAGGGAGAACAGTGGTTCTGCTGGAGCTGGGCAGGAGGTGGCTCACACAATGCCAGCGGATGCTTCAGAGCCTGAAAACAGCAGGTAATGCTGACCAGGCCCAGTATGCACTGGGCACTTGACGTGCACAATCACACGGACTCTTCCCAGGAGCCCCTTAACAACAGTCGTCTTAACAACCCTTTCACAGATAGGGTTCAGAGAAGTACCTTTGCGAAAGTCACACAGCCAGCAAGTGGCAGGTCAAGCTGATGCCAGTTCCTAACCACCACCATACTGCCTCTTTCCACCTACCCCTTTCTTAGCTGCTGCTGGCTTCTTCTTGCCAATGAGGGAGGTTCTCGGTTCTGTGTGAGAAAGATGGGGCAAGAGTGAAGACAAAGGGAGGTCAGAGGCAGCAGCTCAGTCTGTAACATGCAACTTCTTGGCAAGAACTTCTACAAAAAACAGCTCCAGGCAGAGGAAGGCAAGGCTGCCACCCACCAGTTCCAACCAATGGCATCGGCATAGCCCAAGTCAAAGACAGACAAACAAGGTTAGGCAAGGCTCCTGACTCCCAGCTGACTAAGACAAGAACTAAACCCAAAGCACCAGAGACCGTCACAGTCCCTGAACCAACACGAAGCAGGAGGCAGATGTTAAATATCAGCCTCAGCTCCTTCAGCAGGGAACTGGCATGCAAGGGGCTGGGTTCCCCGAGCAGCTGTTGGTTACCTCTGGCAGGAAGGGCCCCTTTAGGTGACAGATACATGGACTCTAGAGAGAAAAACTTGTGGCTAACAAGGGGCCCACCCCAGGGCCTCCTTATAGCTCCCAAGCCCAGAGACCAAAATCATTCTGAGAGGCCTCACTTTAGGCTAAACCATGCTAGCCTTCCCATGGGCTCAGTTTCATAATCATTCTCCTAGCTTCCTGCCCCAACCCCCAAGGGTCAACAGAACCACCAAGGCCAGCAAACAGACTGTTCTAACATTGAACCAAGACTTAAAAACACTAAGGAGAATTTAAAAACAACTGAAGGGCCACAGACAGGCTGAGAAAGGACAGTGTTGCCTTCAGCTGTGAGAGCTGCACCCTAATCTGGTGAAATGGACCAGAGAGGCCAATCTTGCCTCAGACTCCAGGGTTAGGTATCCTGTCTCATACTGGCCTCCCCACACTTTGGCTAGATCCAGCTCCACATACAGAGGCAGACACCAGGCCTCGTACACCAGCTACCAGGTTTATCAATTCAAAAGGCCTGGTTCTAAAGTCCTTGCAGTTGACGCTACAGCCACAAACCCAATCCCAGTCCCCACT
Source organism: Vulpes lagopus (assembly GCF_018345385.1). Taxonomy (NCBI): domain Eukaryota; kingdom Metazoa; phylum Chordata; class Mammalia; order Carnivora; family Canidae; genus Vulpes; species Vulpes lagopus. The sequence goes on along the minus strand of NC_054834.1, from coordinate 65,982,232 downwards.
CCAGAAAGGTCAGATGCTTGACTCCTGAGGCCTTAGTCCACATAACCAGGCAGAAGAAGATCTGAAAAGAGCCCTGGAGGCCCACCCTCTCCCAGTCACCCCCCACCTGTCAGGTGGCATACTGACCCAGAGAGGCTTTGGGTGAGGTGCCAAGCAGGTCCATGTTGGGGCTGTGCTCTGGCTCTGTGGATGCAATAGTGGAATTTAGATATAAGATACAAAGCTTGCAGTGACTTCCCCTTAAGGGGAATGATGGGATAAGAGTAGGAAGGACTGGCTTTCTTCAGCTTGCTGAGGCCACCAAAAGATAAAAGAAACACCCACCACTTCCTCCAAGGGATTAAAATGAATCACAGCTCACCAAGAAATACAGGAACATATACACACACGCACTCACTCACTCCAATCCCCTTAGCCAGGTGTCCCCTTTCTAGACCAAGTCCTTTGCCAACACCAGGGCCCTTGGTTGAAATCTGGACTGAACTCACGTGCCAGACTACTGATCTCTGTAGAAGGGGTCAGCTGCTGGGTCTCTGCTGGGTCGGGGGCTTGTACTTTCCAGGCAGGGGGCTGAAAAAGAAGCCAGATCACAGAAGCTTTGATGAGCCACTTCTACCGGCAAGGAGCACTAAGAACCTATAGGTACCTAGTGGGTATGAGGCCTTCCTCCAAGCCCATGAGAAAAAAAACTGGAGGCTAGTGAGTAAAAGTATAGCTGCTATTACTGACTATGGAAAAAAGAAATAGGAAATTAGCAGCCACCTCCACCCCTCCACTATGTACTTAGAGCCAGAGCTCATCCCCCTAATTTCATGACAACTACTATTGGGCACTTACCACCTGCCAAGCACAAGTCTAAAGGCTTTTCACGCATAAATACATTTAATGATCTTGACAACCCTACAAGGTAGATATAGCCTCTTTTAGCAACTCGGATTTTGACAGGTTAAGTGCCTTGGCCACCATCCTAGAAATGCTAAGAAGAGAACAAGAATTCAAATTAAGAGAGTCTGACTTTAGCACCCAGTGCCAGTCGACAGGAAACCTCCTCCTAGGGGTGGGCTGCTGGGGAGGGACTCCTTTCCTTGTCCCAACCACAGTACCTTTCTTATGGGGAAAGAATCCAGGAAAAGTTGTCTGGAGCTCCTGACACCTCTTGAGCTCTCAAGAAGCTTCTCCTCCTGCCTACTATCCCAGTTTATAGGAGTCCATTCCTAAGGAGGACCACACTGCACATCTACTCCGGGGAGGAGGAAACCTCTGGGCCTACCCAGCAGTGAGCTGTAGACATTCCCTGTCCAAGGAGCCATGGAAAAGCACAGAAGGCCTTGACCTTGGTAAGTAAGTCACCTGCCAGCAACAATCATGTGAAGCGTTCCTTGTGGGCACTCACTTGAGTGTGTTCTGTGAAGAAATCAGAGTCCTTCTTCTCTGGGGAGTGACTGGGAGCACTACTCATATTGTCTATCCAAAGCTAGAAGGAAGAAGACACCTTTGAAACATGGGCCTCTGAACATTCCTACTCACCCCACTACCTCAGCCCCGGGGAACACACACTTACATCAGTGCCATGCCTGGCCAGGGCTGCACTCCCCAGCTGCCGGATCTTCTCCCGGTACATCTGGGCAGCTCGGCTATTATATTTGGTGTTGGCATCATTGGCTGTACATCCATGTTGGCGGAAGAAAGCTGTCTGGAGAGCAAGGGAGGAGAGCATGCTACAGGTGACTCCCCAGAGCAAAAGAGGCACCCCCTTGTAAAAGCCCAGTTATTGTTTATACCTGACAATACACCCTACTGACGCCAGCAGTTTTTCAGAGGTAAAGATCCTCAGAAATCCCTGCAAAAAAAATGGCCTCCCATCCTCTGAGATAACTGACTGAACCTCAGCTCTCTCTCAACGCTGCCTGAGGACAGCCTGCCGTCCACTATGCCCATCCTTCATCCAGGCTCATAAGATCTGGATGACTGTGGAGGCCCCAAATCCCTTGGCCTTTCCCGAAGAACATGTGTCTGGTTTAGTATGAATCCAAACCCACTTGAGAAGAATCAATCTCCAAGTTTAGAGAAAAGTGTACCGTGTTGCTATAGACCAAAAAAAAAAAAAAAAACAAAGAAAAAAACAAAACAAAACAAAAAAAACCCTCTGAAAACAGATACTAACAGGGCGTTCTAAGGAGACATTGCTAGAACCCAAGCAGAAGAATGGGGGTGGGGAGGATGGTAAGGAGCTTTACCGCATTGGCATTTCCGCCGACCTGCATACACCTCAGCTGGAACCAGTTCCAATTGGAATCCAACTCTGTGGACCTGTGTGCAAGGGCTGCGTGTCACCCACAGGCAGACACCAGGAAGACGCTTCCCTGGCAGACCCACACCTGTCATTTGGCCTCGGGCTGCAGTAGATGCCCAGGAAACAGTCATCAGCCACCACCCTATTTCCTGCACTCTCCCTTGTCCGTAAAAGGTTTGCTCTTCAATTATCTAGTCGAAAGAGTACTAATTATTGTCCAGATCGGAAAGGAGGTCGAATTCTCAAGCACTCAAGCTTGGCATTGCCTCTCCCCTTACCGACGGTCAGTCTCACTCCAGACATGTGCTCCATCAGCAACAAGGTCAATGCAGCTAACTTTTCCCCGCAACTAACAAGAGTGTTAAGTTTAACCAACAGGAAAAGAGGAAATGTTGCGCTAGACGCGGACGCAAGCCGCCTACACGGCGAGGGGCGCACACAGGCGGCTCCCTCCCTCGCCGGGAGTCCTGGCGAGGCGGCCGCTCTCCGTCCCTGAGCACACAGCCCCGGCCGGCCGGGTGGAAGCACAGCTGCCGCGGACCCCACCTGATGAAGCTGAGATGGACGCCCAGGGAGCGGTGCACGCCAGAGCAGTCAATGCACAAGAAGACACCGTACGTGATGCTGGCCCAACTCGGATTCTTGGCGCCACAGTCGAAGCAGGCCTGGGGGAGGAGGCGGTGGGCCAACGGTCAGGAGCCCCGAGTCGAGGCCGGGCGAAGCCACGCCAGGGAGACGGCCCCCGCCCGCCCCTCTCCCTCCCTCAGGCCCCAGGGCCGACGGGGGGGTCCCTCTCCGCCGGCGCCGGACCCCGCGCGCCTCCCGCCCGCGCACCTTGTTGGTCGGAATCCCGCGAAGCCGCTTGAAAAGCGTCTGGATTTCGGTCTTGCTCGGTTCCGCCGCCATTTTCTCTCCTTCCCAGACACCAGCGCGACCGACGGGTCCCGTCGCGGGCCAATCGGCGGCCGCGAAGGCGGGGCGCCGGGCCGGCGAGCCCCCGCCAACCGGGGGCGGGGCTTGTCCGGGTCCGGACCAATGAGCGGCCGGCGCGGCCGAGTCGGGGCGGCCACCGCCCCCGCGTGTGCAGAGCGCGCGGGCCCCGCGCGGCGCCGGGCGGAGCGACTGCTCACCCGCCGGCCGGAGGCTCGCGGGCGCCCCCGCCTCCCGCCCCGAGGCTCGCCGCCACCCACCCCCGCAGGTGGCGAGGGCTGCGAGGCTGCGGGCAGTTCCCGGTGGCCGAGGAATGATTAACCGTTCTAGCCGGCGCTCTCGGCCCCGCCGGCCGGAACGGGAAGACAAGGTGCTGGGCTCCCGTCCAGCCCAGAACTCAGTCCCCAGCCTCCGTCGAGGGCGGGCTCGCGCTAAGCCCCACCTGGAGTACACCCCCAGCTTAAGGCCCCCACGTTCCAGACCCGAGCCACGCGGGCGGACCTTCACCCACCGAGCTCCCCACTCAGGGCCTCTCTCCAGATGCTCTCTGCAGCCCGGCAAGGGTGGAGGACCAGAAAAGATGCACACAGGCCTCACAGGGCTTTTTTTTTTTCCTCCAAGTTTAATACACACTAGAACAAGCCACAATAGAGTGCTGCTAGCCCAGGACTACACTCACCCCAAGACCACCCCACTGAGACCAGGAACTGGGTCCACAGCTTCTGGGGAGACCCACCCATTCCTGGAGAGGCCCATGTTCCCCTGAGCCCTTCTGTCACCTTCTGACCTCCTCATCTTCCCCTCAGCCTAGACTCAGTAGATGCAGGCGGCTCCCCTCCCTGGGTCCCAGGACTTCCTCCCTCCTCAGTGGTCAGAGGGGCAGCAGGGGCACCATGGTCCAGGGCCCTTGGGTCCAGCTGTGCAAAAGAAGCTGGGCTCTGATGCAGGGTGGAGAAACACTGCAGGGGGGCTGTCAGGGGAGGTCAGGCCCCCACACACTCCACGTAATTGGCAGGGTACAGACCAATGCGGCCACTCTGCAACTGGCCCTGGCACCAGCCCTGCTCATCCTCCTCGCTCATCTTCAGCAGCTCCTCCCCTGGGGGAAGAGGGATTAGTCACTGCCAGTTGCCCTGGCCCAGCCCCGAAACTGCAATTGGGTCAAGGACCAAGGGGGGGGGGGCGGGTTGTAGGAAAACCAGCGAGGAGAAGAGACATGCCTCAGGCAAAGAGAGGTCAAAGTCAGCAAGTCACCCCCCCCACCCTGAATGCATTAAGCAGGCCCCCACCACCGGTGACTTTGAGAGGGAGGTGAGGGCTCAGAGCAGACACTCCGGGGCTGAACCCAGAGCATCCTTAAGAATCCAACATCTGGCCCTTAGGAAGTAGGCAGCAGGCTTCCCTTTTGCACACCCTTGCTCCGGATGTAAAGGAGGGGAGAGAGTGGCTGAAGCCTGGGAAGGAACAGGAGAGGGCTCCCCCGGTGGGTACCCCAGGGTAGGTACCTGCTCGGAAGCTCAGCTCGTCAGCTTCCTGGCCGGCGTAGTCGTAGAGCGCCCGTACCCGCACCCCCATGGCAGCCTTCCGAGGATTCTCCTCATCTGACCACTCCTCATCCTGCCCACCGCTAGACAGGGGAGACAGAAAGCGGCCTGCTCAGGGCACGAGGACCACCTCGAGGAGGAGAGCCTGGGACCCAGGGTCAAGGGCTCGCCCTCCAGAAGCAGCTTGGGAGAGGCGGGTGGGAAAGTGCTGAAAGATCCCAGTCTGACCTCTGCCACACATGCCCGTGAGCTGGGCACGTTTCCCGCCACACAGGGCTGACATGAGCAGTAGGTGAGCGCAAGTGCGGGAACCACCGCAAACACTGGCATCATTACAAGCACTAAGTAGGTTCCTAAGGTTCCTGGCACCAATTTTCAACCCACTTCAGGTGTGAGGGGAATGAAGGGAGGGAGACAGAGGGAAAGTGGGCAGGGCAGAGGACGAGCTATTTCCTTCCCACAGCCAGGTTTCTGGCTCTCACCCTGGGGACCCCGGGGACTGGGGTGGGGGTGCAGCGCCATCTCTTGTGGGCACGATGCTGGTCAGAGTAACCTCATCAGAGCTCCGGCCACCCTTCTCCTTCCTGCTAATTGTCCTCTGTGTATCCAAGGACCACTCCTGTGGGGACAGTGCTTAGGGTCAGGCTGGGCTACAGGCTGTGGTGGCAGCCAGAGCCATTCAGACCTTCACCTACTTCATCGCAAGCCCTAGCCTCCCTCCTGAGGTCCAGGCTGAGCCCACCACACCTCCCAGCCCCCCAGCCAGCCTGGAACACGGACCTCGAACTGCGGCCAGTTCATGGCCATGCCTGGCCCGTGGGTGCTGCGCCACCAGTGCAGATCCTCTTCATCACTGGCTGCCTCGATGCCCTGATGCAAGTCTCGGTGGAGTTCATGGAACCTGTGGCCCCAGGCACAGCCTCAGCCTGGGGAGCCCTGGGCCGCCCCCCAGGACCTCCCCTCACCAAATTCATTCCACCTGGCCCAAGCCTGGGAGAGATGGAGCAGACCCAGCATTAGCCCAGACCTCCACGCCCACCTCGCAGGCCATACCTCTCACTGCTGGAGAGGTCGAGGTGCTGGTGCAGGGTAAGCAGCATTTCCTTAAAGAACAGCAGCCGCTGGCGCTCCGCGGCTTGGCAGGTCTCAAAGGCCTGCTCCATGTCCTCCATGTAGCGCGGGGTGTAGCGATGCAGCTCTGCCAGCGTCTGCTCATAGTGGCTTTTCATCTGGGTGGGAGTGGAGGGGCCTGGTGAGCACAAGACCGTCTTCCACTCGGGACTCCACAAGTATTCACTGAGTGAGACCCCGGGCCAGACACTAGCGGCAACAAGGCTGCAGACCCAGCTCCTGCCCTCCAATACCCCAGCATCCAAACAGGGCAGGCGATGCTTAGGGACAGCAGCTTTAAGAGTCTGGTGAGTGGGGATCCCTGGGTGGCTCAGTGGTTTAGCACCTGCCTTTGGCCCAGGGCGCGATCCTGGAGTCCAGGGATCGAGACCCACGTCGGGGTCCCGGCATGGAGCCTGCTTCTCCCTCTGCCTGTGTCTCTGCCTCTCTCTCTCTCTCTCTCTCTCTCTTTCTACGTCTATCATGAATAAATAAATATAATCTTAAAAAAAAAAAAAGAGTCTGGTGAGTGAAGGTAGAGATTGAGGTAAGATCGACCCCCCCCGGGGGGGGGGGTAGAGAGAAATCAAAAAAGGCTTCATGGAGGAGGTAGAAACTGAGCAGCAGAGCGGCACCGGGGTGGCTCAGTTGGTTAAGCAGCTGCCTCGAACTCAGGTCATGATCTCAGGGTCCTGGATGGAGCCTCAACCAGCTTCCCTGCTCCGCGGGGAGCCTGCTTCTCCCCCTCCCTCTGCCTGCCACTCCCCCTGCTTGTGCTCTCTTGCTCTCTCTCAAATAAATAAATAAAGTCTTAAAAAAGAAACTGAGCAGCAGATGAGCAGAGCTGGAGAAGAGGGCGCTCGCTCCAGCAGAGCCAGCAACGCGACAGCTTGCCCCAGGGGGGACACAGCGGAAGGAAGGGAGCTGGAAGGTGTCCTCAGCCGCTAAGATCAGCTAAGATCCTCCCAATGCCTGAAACTGAACCGCTTTCCCTGGGTACAGGCTCCTCTTTTAAATGATGATCTGGAGAGTGGGTGGCCCATGAGGACTGGGCCGCCTGGGCCCTGGGGCCGGGGAAGGCACGCCCGCCTACCCGCCTGCCGGCTCGCTCCGCACCTTCTCCGCCTCCCTGGAGCAGCGCTCCACCCGCTCCTGCAGCTTGCGCAGCTGCTCCTGCGACACGGCGCTGTCGGCCTTTGCATGGCTCTCCCGGGTCTGGGCCGTCTTCTCCTCCTTCCGTGCCGCGTGGTAGCTCTTCTTGGAAGCCTCAACCTGGCACACGTGGGGACAAATGTGGACCCCGCACGCTGAGCCCCGGGCCCCTCAAACCCACTCCAGCCCCAGGGCCAGTTCAGGAAGGGGCCCATGCCTGGTCCCTCCCAAACTCACCTCCTTCAGCCTCTTCAGCCAGGGCTTCTGGGCCTTTCGGAAGCCGTCCTCGGCAGCCCGGCTCTCACGGAAGCCGCCCAGCACGGGCCGGTGGAAGGCGCCCCGCTGCCACGAGCGCACCCGCTCGCTGTCCTGCCCCTGCAGCTTCTCCCGTACCTCTAGGTGCAGCGCGCTCAGCCTCTCAGCCGCCGTGAAGAAGGCGTGCCAGGCCTTCTCCAGGGTGCCGTACTGGGGGCCTGTGGGGAGGCATGGGCTTGGGCCGGCCCGGGATGCCACCAGAAACGAGCCCACCCACCCCCTCTCACTAGGTGCTGCTCTGGGTGCCGGGCATGGAGGGGGTGGCTATGAAGACGAACCACAAAGAGGTCTGCTGCTACTTATAGATATACGAGATCTCACCGAATCCTCATCCCCCACCATGAAACCAATGTCACAATCAATAACAGGCACAAAGCAGTGACCCAGAAAAGTGAAGTGCCCAAAGCAAAAGAGCTACAAGTGGAGCTGAGATTCAATCCAAATCTGTGGCATCAACCACCACACTCTTTATCGCCTCAGAGGGAAGAACAAACATCCATCCTCAAGGAAGGCAGCTTGTTAGGATGGAAAGATCCCAAGCTCCTGAGTCAGAAGGCTGGATTCAAGCTTCAGCTCTTCCTAGCCGTGTAACTTCAAGAAAGTCAGTTAGCTTCTCTGAACTTCTGGATTCTCCTCTATAAAATGGGTGGAACAGGACTATCTCCAACATACGGCTGCTACAAATATCCAAATAACTCATGACCATACTTTGGAAACTCTAAACAGCACAACTTTCAAGAAGAACCAGGGAAGCTCTTCACTCTTCAAGGGGAAGGCATACATGGAATCATGGAACTTTCCATAAGAGGTGCAAAAAAGGAGCTGCCTTGCCTGATCTCACCCGTAGTGGCCCTCTGCTCCTGGCTAGGCCCGGGCGCTGGCTCACCCTTTTCCACGGTGCCTCTCCACTTGCGGGCCCAATCAGCCAGCTGCTGGGCATAGGCCTTCTCGATGCGGGCCCGTTCCTGGAAGCAGCTGACCAGGTCCCCACATAGCCGATGCCCGTCCTCCACCCGCTGCACAGTCCGCCTATAGTTGCCAGCCTGGGGTAGACAGGAGGGAGGTGGGGTCGCTGGGGAGAAGCCCCCTCCCAGGCTGGGTCTGACAGTGAGGCAACTCCCTCAACAGGTGGCTGGGCCCAGAAGGGAGTGGGCATTTCAGTGCCACCCCCCCAAACCTAGGACCCAGCTGCTCACCTCCCAGAAACTGCCCTCTAGGGCCTCCCCTCCAGCGTCTTCCTCTGGAGCCATGGTGTCCCCGCAGCACGGAATGGTGGCGGATTGGGGCTGTGGAGGGCAGAAGGGTAAGCAGGGAAGTCGGACATACTGTTTTGGGGGGAGAAGATCCTCTCCTTTCCCTGGACTTCATCCCCACTGCTATCTCCACCATCCAAGGAACGGTCAGAGCTAGGACTTCACAGAGAGGGGTGTCTGGCAGGTTCCCAGGACGGGCTGGGATAGGGGAAAGGAGGGCCACTTCAAAGCTTCTCCTTGTGCCCTGAGTCTGCCCACCTGCCCCAGCCCCAGCCTCACCTACCTGGGACCTAGAGATCACTGCAGAGACCTGGATGTCCTACTCTCAAAGCTGCCACCGTGATTCTGCCTCGAAGCTGACAAAAGCAAAGCGGGGGGGTGAGCTCAGGAACCTAGAGCGTCCAGGGCGGTGCCCGGCTCCCCCGATATAGCAACTGCTGTCAGAAGCGCCAGATTCCAGCCAGGAGAATGCCAGGCGGGTCACACGATCCAGCTAGGGATTAGGTGGCGGGCGGGGGTGGCTGGTGGGCAGAGGGCCCCACTGCCCCCCCCCCCACAGATGAGATGGGAGGGTACCTGCCCACGCCGGGCCCTGATGCCTTTCCTTGAACAACATGGCAACCCTTTACCAGACCAGGCCGAGGCAGAGGGTGCCCGGCCACACTCCAGTGACTCCCTTTGCAGGCAAGAGAAGACTGGGAGCAGGAGGCCCAAGTCCGATCTTGGCCAAGAAGCTTGAACAAGTGCATTTTACTGTCCTCTCCTAAGGAAGCCTCGGCTCCCTGGTAAGTGGAAACTCTGCCTCCAGGTTTTCTGTGCCAGGGCTGGTTTAAGACTCAAAGCAGGCAATGAGCAAGAAATGTGAGGGGCCCGACAGTCATCAGGGACATCCATCCTGTCCCACAGCAAGCACTGAGGCCCACACGCCTCCATGGGTCATGAGTAACTGAGCCCCACCCTCAAAAAGCACAGAGTCTGGGGCAGCACCGGGGAGTCAGACAGGCAACCAGCCAATTGTAAGCGCATGCTCCAGAATTGTAGACGAGGGCAAGGAGATTCCAACCCCAGAGCCACCACCCCAGAAGCTAGAGGACACAGTGGCACGCAGCCACTCCCCTCCTGCTTCTTGGCAGCAGCTTAGCTGTCCCTAGCACTGATTCAAGCCCCTAGAAGGAAACCGCTTCCTCCCCTGAGTAAGCCCAAGGGACACCGCCAGGCCCATGAGGACAGAGTTTGTGCCCGCTGCCTCCAAAGCAGCACTCGATCACACTGCTCCCCTCCAAACTGACAAACCACCATCCATCCTTCAAAACTCAAACTGAGGCATCGTCTCTATAGTCTCTCTGACCCCACTCCCCCATCCCCATTCACACAGCCCCTGTGAACCCTCAGTCAGGTTACATGTTATGTATCCCATCAAAGAGGATCTGTCCCCAGTCATTGGCAGAGGGGTCCATTTGGGTTTCTTCGGGCACTGGAGTTAATATTTGAATACAGAAACAAATGACATGCACCTCAGGGCCGGGAAACCTGCTGGCTGTACCAGCTGGGAGAAAGCTTGGCCCCAGTGGGATCCAGCCCTAAACTAACAGGAGGGAGAGCTGAGGCCTGCAGCAGAGGGGCCTGGGACCAGAGCAGCTGGCCCACCTTGGCCCTCAGCACTTCACCTTGCTTCCTCTTGTGTCTGCCCCATTTACCCAGAAAGGACTTGCCAACCAGATGGAGAGAAACAGAGCTGCAGCTGTAAATCACAGGGCCTTCGGAGCTGTCCCAGTCAGGCAGCCAGGGGCCTGGGCCCCCTGCCTGCTCCAGCCTCCGGCTCCCTCCCGGGAGAGCTGCCCCCCACCCGTTCCCTCTCTCTGGCCCCAGAACAGAGCGAGCTGTGTGTGCAGGGCTGGCACTGCTCCCTCCGGCCTCCCAGAGCAAACACAAGCCCGAGTTCCAGGCACAGCCAGGCCCCACAGCTATGGGGGTGGGCCCTGCATGCCATGGCCCCTGTTGGGGTCCCCAGAACCCGCTTTGCCACAGGCGAGAGCTCAGAAGGCAAATGAGTGCTTCCCAGCCCAGGCGGCCAGCACCTACTGGGCCTGCAGAAGTCTGCTGGGGCTTGGCAGGGGCTCCTCACAGCCAGCCCCGGCCAAGGTAGGAAGAACCCCCTCTCCTGCCTAAGGTAGGTAGGTACCCCGGGCGGCCACGGGCAGCGGGGACCAGCCCCCACCTTCCCAGAAGCCGGGAGCATGCCCCTGGGAGGGAGCACTGCCAGGCTGCCCTGCCCGTCCTCCTGAGTCACAGGCTGCGCCCAAAGGGCTTCTGCCAGCAGCCCCTCCCGGCCTCCCGGCCCCGAGGTGTGGAGGCACAGATGTGGGCGGCCCCCTGGCCCGGAGAGGGGTGCCTAGGCTGGAGCGGCTGGAACCCGGCTGGAACCAGCAGCCGGAGCCGCCGAGGGTGGGGGAAGGGGTGGCGCAGGGAAAGGGGAGGAGGCAGGGCCAGGGAGGGGCATAACAAAGGGGCACTTTTGGAAACCCGACCGGCCGCCTGAGGTGCCTGCTCCCTGATGACGCACTCCAAACCCGGAGCCTCCACGCCGGACCTCGGAGCCCGGGGGCTGCCCGTCTCTGGCCTCAGCCGTACGGACGGCGCCCACCCACCGGGCCCCCTCGCCAGCCCGGAGCTGCACAACTCGGAGCCGGTGGAGCCCACGCGGAGCGGCCGGGCCAGGCCTGGCCATGGAGGCTCTAGGACTTTCTTGGCCAAACTTGTTGAACTTGGTCTCGGCGGGGGTGGAGCCGGCCGATCGCCGCCCAGGGGAGGGGGCGCACCGTCTGGGCCAGCCCGGCCGCGAGCTCCAGAAGGTGACTGGGGGCAGCCGCCCGGGAACTAGGAGTCTCTGCAGAGAGTGAGGGGTCCGGGCAGCGGGGCCCCTTTGGGGGCCCCAGGGCGTCTGGGGGCCTTTGAGGAGCCCCAGGAGGCGGCACGGCCCTCCAGCCCCGACGCCCCCCGTCCTCGGCCGGCCTGGGAAGCTGCGGGGAGCGCGGCGTCGACTGGGCGGCACTCTTCCCGTCCTAGCGCGGAGTGGGGTAGCCGGGGGCTCCCGGGCGGGAGTCGGTCCCTTTGCAAACTTCAGGCGCGGGAGGAGGGCGGGCTCGCCTCGCGGCTCCCGCCGCCGCCTCCCCGCGGCTCCCGCCCAGGCAGCACTCACCGCGTCCTTCCCGGGCGTCTCGGCGGGTAGGGGTCCGGCCACGCTCCGGCCGGAGTCCTGCCGCTCCCGGGCCGGGGCCGCCGCCTCCCGGAGCGCGCCTGGCCCTCCCCCGGGAAGCCCGGCCCCCGGCCCCGCCCTCTCCTCGCCGCTGCGCCCCAACCCCACCCGCCAGAGGCTGGGGCGCCGGGGCTGCGGGCATCGCGGCGACCCGCGGCTCCCGGAGCGCCGGCCATGGGGTATCGGCTCCAGCAGGAGAAGCGCCAGGGCCGGCCCCCCAGGTGGCGCCGCGCGGGTGAAGGGAGTCAGATTTCGGCTTTGCCCCTCCCGGCCTTTGCAGAGCCTGGGCGACCCGTGGAAGCGGGAAGGGACCGGGCCTCCCCGCGCACCCGTGGACGGAGGCCTGGGGGCTACGCTGCGTTGCATTTTTTTTTTTTTTTTTTTTTTTGCTGAGCGTAGCTTTCTTATAAATTAGCTCCGGCGAGGCTCACAAACCACCTCCTTTTAAGCATTAGGATTCCCATTGTACAGATGCCGAAACTGAGGCTCAGAGACCTTCAGCCGCTTGCAAAGGATCTGTAGTCGGGCACGACCCGGATTCCAAAGCCCATGCCCTTTCCAAGCACAGCCCTGCGCGCCGATCTGGAGGCGCATTCGGAGCACCGGGTGGGAGACGCGGTGGGGGTGGCGCAAAGGGCACGAGCTCCTCCCCTCCGTGCTCTTATTCCCAGATTTTGTACCACGAACCTTTCTTTCTTAAATCTCTTCGCCCCTCCACCCACTGTGTCAGTCACCAGCTTTGGTAGATTTTTCCAGGTCGCCACGCTGCCACCCCACCCTTAAGAAGTCCCTTCTGCCCCACCCCCTGTGCCCCCACCCCGGGATTTTTCGCAGCCTGCCTGTCAGTTATTTATATCCACTGGAGCGGCCCAAGAATGTTCCCAGGCTGACCTAATCGCCACCTGCTTGGCTTCTCCGTCCCTCCCGATCCCTCCTGGGCCAGGGGACCCGGCGGCCGAGCCCTCCTCCGGGCGGGGGCGAGGGGGCGCGGGTTGGCAGGTCCGACGCCGCCCGGGCGCTGCGAGCCCCGAGCGCGCCAATTCGCTGGGGAACGGGGAGCCCCAGTGTGCTCCGAGGAGCGCGCCCCCAGGGGGCCGGCGCTGGCGCTCGGGGAAGTGGGAGGCCAGGCTGTTCCCTCCCCAGCACGTAGTCTCCGTCCTCGCTCCCCGCCCACCACCGCTCCCCGAGGAGCCCGAGTGCGTGCGCGCGGACTTCTACGCTGCAGCTTTAAGAATAGCGAACGTATGTTTCTGACTCCGAGACACATCGCTGGGCGCTGCGTTGTTTATGCCGAGAAATCCGCTCATGAAATGCAAAAGGGCCCTGAAGAGAATGGACGAGGGTAATTTCAGGGGGTAGAATTCGCTGCTAAGGACGGAGTTGCTCTCCCGTCCTCGTGGGTGCGTGTGCGTGTGTGAAGTCGTGTGCATCCAGGACGCCGCGCGTTTGGCAAATCCTGAGTAGTGGATCCTGGCCTTGGCGCTCGCAGGGTGTGCACCCGGCAGGATATGACTTCTGAAACCAGTTTCAACACCCAGTCTCTGTCGGGGCATGAAAAAATCACTTTTCTCCATATTTCTAACTCAATGAAACATGACAGCCGACCCGGCTGACCTTCCAAATGGACCACGTGCCCCAGCTAATTAATGACTGTAAAAGCTGTAAATGAGAGGAGCTGGGGTAATATATAATGACAGCTATACTGTTCTGTATTATTTTAAATCAGTTAACATCCCACCTAGTGCCTGGGGGCCTTTAGGCACCAGACAGAAAGTGTGAAAACACAAGAATGAAATTAATTGCAGGAACCGCCTATTAAAACCCCATTAAAAATAAAGGCTACAAGCCAGACTGGCATCTGGGAAAGCCAGGCCAGAGAGAGATTCAAAAAACAGGGCTCTTCCTCAGATCACAAGGAGAAGGGGATATGGAGTGGAAAGCATCTGGCTTCCCTTAGATTCCAATCTGGAGAAAGCAGAAATATTGCAGCTGATTTTAATTGCCCCTAAGGTATTGTAGGGGGAAAAAATAAACCAAAACCCAGAGAGCATGCTGAGCTGCTTCAAAGGTGAAAGGAGACAGAGCTGCCTTTGGAAAGCCAACCCCCTGCTGGTGCTGTCCAGGGGCTCAGATTTCTATGCTCTGTGGCCAGAGAGCCCCTGCATACTCCAACGAAGCTCGACCTTGGCTCTATCAGCGCAATAACCGAACTTGAACAGAGTTCAAGATGAGATACCCGAGGTCAGAGGGCTGGATAGACAGCAACCTAGAGAGGCAGCCTGGCTCAGGGCAGTAGGTAGCAGATTGGTCCAAAGCCCAAGCTCACGACACACAGACTCACTCACCTTGAGTTTCTGGAATGTCCTAACCACTGTACCTTTATTTGTTTATTTATTCATTCAGTCATCCAGTTGAGAAATCATTTGAATTTTTGTTCTATGCTAAACCCTATGCTAGGTACTATGCTAGGTACAAGATAAATAAGGCCACAGTCTTAAGTGTAGGATAATGATACAGTGTGGATAAGAAGTACTTTGGGAAAACAGAGCCAGAAGGGGACCACCTTTCACCAGGTGATGATACTCGGTTGATCTAAATGAGCTGGAATTAGTCATGTGAGGAGGCATTGGAGGCAGGAGCACCAGGGTGTGCCAAGCCTCTGAGGTGTTAGCCTAGGACTTGGTGATCCAGCCATTTCACTTTTTGGAATTGACCCTAGACAAACATGTGTAGAAGTGCAGAAAAAGGTACAAGGATGTTTGCATGTAGTATTGTTTGCCGTAAGAGAAAGCTGCAAACCAATGTCCACCAGGAGACTGCTGGCTGGCAGGTCACCAAGGTGCATAGGCCATACAGTGCCTAGAGGTCCCAGCCCAGGGATTCCATCCAGGGACAGGGTGGTGGGGCCCGGGCCCTGCCACTCAGAGTGGCCCACTGGCCATGTTGGCCATTTAAAAATTCCTGTATAAGGATTCCTGGGTGGCTCGGTCAGTTAAGTAAGCATCTGCCTTCGGCTCAGGTCATGATCTCAGGGCCCTGAGATCAAGCCCGACAACAACTACAGACAACAACTACAACAGGCTCCCCACTCAGCGGGGAGTCTGCTTCTCCCCCTGCCTCTCCCCCTGCTTGTGTACTTGCTCTCTCTCAAATAAATACATAAAATCTTTAAAAATAAATAAATAGGGATCCCTGGGTGGCTCAGCAGTTTAGTGCCTGCCTTCGGCCCAGGACGTGATCCTGGAGACCCGGGATCGAGTCCCACATCGGGCTCCCTGCATGGAGCCTGCTTCTCTGTGTCTCTGCCTCTCTCTCTCTCTCTCATGAATAAATAAATAAAATCTTTAAAAAATAAATAAATAAAGAATCAATCCTATATATACACCAGAGATTTGGAAATAACAATAAACACCAATGTGCAGGAGAGGAAAAAATAAATGATTGAATAACCTAGAGTTCATTCATAGAATTAGCTATGGCTAACTCTGCAGCAACTAAAGTACAAGGTAGATAAAGATTTTTTTTTTTTTTTTAAAGATCTCTTTATTTGAGAGAGAGAGAGTGCAGGGGGGAAAGGCAGAGGGAGAAAGAAACTCAAGCAGATTCTGTGGAATGTGGAGCCCAATGCAGGGCTTGATCTCATGATCCTTTGATAATGATCTGACCCGAAACCAAGAGTGGGACACTTATCCGACTGTGCCACCCAGGCCCCCCCAACCTGTGTTCTTATATGAAGAGCTCTAAGACACTGTTGAATGAAAAAAACAAAAGGCAGAACATACAAAATATTCAGAGGATATATACAAAACTCATTTTGGTGGCTATCTCTATGTAGAGGGCTGGAATTGGTAAAAGAGATTTTTGTCGTGTTAGAAAATTATCAATGAACGCATAGTTATGTGTAAATTGTATAATCAAGGAGTTTTTAGGAAATCACGAGTGGGTCTTATTGTCTGAAACAGAGCTGTCAAATAGAATTTTTGCAATGATGGAAATGATCTATAGCTGCACCACACTAGCCACCTGAAGCTATTTCATTTCACACTTGTAATTTAGGAACTGAATTTTTAAGTCAATTTAATTGTAATTAATTAAAAATTTGACAGGACATGTGGCTCGTGGCACCTGTATTGGACAGTTGTTTGTTGTTTTTTTTTTTTTTTGTATTGGACAGTTCTAATAAAGATTTGCAAGGTGGGCATTGTAGTTCAGACTTTATCTTAGAGGCAGTGGGACATGTGCATGGGAGAGGCTATCAATTTATCCAAAAAACTCTAGCAGGCAGCCCAGAGAGCAAGCAGGCTTTGTCTGTTTGGAAGGCTGCTGTGTTCCTCTTCATGGCCTCTGGACATTGCCCCAGCATTCCTGACGGGCAGCTGAGTAAAGTATTCTGCTCAACGGCTATTTTTTTTAAGATCTCAGGCAACCCCAGGTAGAGAAACTGGTCTGAGTTTTGAGAGGGGTTAACCTCGGTGGGGGAAGCAGATCTGGGCAGGACGAACAGCAGATGGATAGCATTAGAGTACAAATGCATAGCAGGCTTCCGTGGGGCCTGTAGAGAAAGCTTTTCCAGGGTCAGGAATTTGCCCGGGGCGGATTCTTTGGAAGGTGCCACGAGCCGCCAGTGCACAGCCTAGGTATCCGCTCAGTTGGCAGAGGGTTCTGCTCAGGAAGGCTGCCCTGGTTCATTCAGGCCCTTCCCTGAAGTCTGCTGGGGCCCTCCTTATTGGCCAAAGAGGAGTTTTGGTGGAGGATCCATTTATTTCAAGGAACACCCTCTCTGCCAGACATGAGGCTAGGTGCTTAGTCCACAAGGCAAAGCAGACACACTCTTTGACTTCGTAGGACTTTTGACTAAAACCAAATAAAGGTCTGCATACATATTTACAAATCATGGTAAGTGTCCTAAAGGAAAAATATTTAAGATAGAGTGCTAGGAGAGAAGAGAGAGAGCATAATTTCAACGAGGGGAGCATCAGAGAAGATTTCATTCAGGAGGTTTCAGCTTCTCTACCCCAAAATGGCCCAAAGACCCCCAAAGACAAACAGAAGTTAGCTAGGTAAAGAGGGAACCCAGGAAAGGTTGGATGTCAGGAGAGGGCATTCTATACTAAAGGACTAATGTGTGCAAAGGCCCTGAAATGGAAACTTGACCTTCTGAGAAAGAAGGTAGAGTGGGTAGGGCGTGGTGAATGAGAGAGTGAGAGGTCGAGGGTGAGGTAAGAGGCGGGCAGCACCCGAACACTGCAGGCTTTGTTTTATTCTGAGTGCAGAATTTAAGCAGAAGAGTGACAGAATGTCTTTCTGGATGTGGTGCGAGGAGTAGATTAGAACAGGGCACCAGCAAACAGTAGGCTGGATCGCCCACAAGCGAAGAATGGTTTTCACATTTTTAAACAGTTGAAAGGAATCCAAAGAATATTTTTGTGATATGTGAAGGTTTTAAGGACAAATTTCAGTATCCATGTATCCATAAAGTTTTACTGGCACACAGTGATGCTCACTCGTTTACATATTGTCTACGGCTGCTTCTGCGTTGCATTGACAGAGTTGACTGGTTGCGGTGGGACTGCATGCCCAGAAAAGCCTTAAATGTTTGTTATCAAGCCCTTTACACAAAAACCCTGTGGCTCTCTGAGGGAGACAAAAAGAAGGAGACCATTTAGTAGATGGTTTCAGTCATTCAGGTACCAGGGATAGGGGCTTGTTGTAGGGTGGTGGTTGTACAAGTACAAGGATTGAAGTACTGCCCAGTACAAGGATTGAAGAAGTGGCCATGGGAAGGAATCAAGAGAACTTGCTGATGGGTTAAATGTAGATGGGAAGGAAGAGGTACATTTCAAAATGAATCCCAACCTGTGATCTTGGATTGGATTCTGGACCAGAGTAGGACATGACTGGGGCACTTGGCCAAATTTGAATAAGATTTGTAGATTAGACATTAGTGTCATTAGTACTAAATTTCTCATCTTTTTTTTTTTTTTTTAAAGTAAACTCTATGTGCACCGTGGGGCTTGAACTCATGACCCTGAGATCAAGAGTAGCATGTTCTACCAACTGAGCTAGCCAGGCGCCCCCAAATTTTCTCATCTTGATCATTGTATTTTTATCTGATGTCACATCCAGGAAATTAGGGAAGAGCATATGGAAATTCTTTGTAACCTTTTCGCAATTCTGTGCAAGTCTGAAATTCTGTCAAGGTGAAAAGTTTAAACATAAAACAAAAACGATTCGCCGGTGTTTACCTTGAGTCTCGACTCAAAAGTGCCATTTACTGAGACAGTAGAAATGTGAAAGAGGCAGGAGGAGAGTGGAAAATCAAGACTTCTCTTTTGGATACAGTAGGTTGAAATGCTGAGATGTCCAAGGGGGGGTGTCAAGAAGGCAGGGCTAGGCATTATTTTGGACATCACCCAAGAGCTAAAGGAAGGTATCGGCACCATGTAACTCAACCTCAGACTGGGGGCTCTGTGAGGTGAGGCAGGCTAAGGTGGCAAAGGGGGACCTGAGAGGACTAGGTGTGGAGTGTCCAAGGCATAGCAGGCATTGTGTTCAGCCCTTTGGCACCCAAGGCTTGCAACAGCCCTATCCAGTAGTCCTAATTCTTCCCAGTTTGCAAAGAGAGAACAGAATCAGAGAGGTGCTAAGATTTGCTCTAAGACGGGGATGCCTGGGTGGCCCAGTGGTTTAGCGCCTGCCTTCGGCCCAGGGTGTGATCCTGGAGTCCCGAGATCGAGTCCCACATCAGGCTCCCTGCATGGAGCCTTCTGTTTCTGCCTATGTCTCTGCCTCTCTCTCTCTCTCTCCCCCTCTCTCTGTGTGTCTGAATAAATAAATAAAATCTTTTTTTTAATTATTTTTGATTTATGATAGGCACACAGTGAGAGAGAGAGGCAGAGACATAGGCAGAGGGAGAAGCAGGCTCCAGGCACTGGGAGCCCGACATGGGATTCAATCCCGGGTCCCCAGGATCACGCCCTGGGCCAAAGGCAGGCACCAAACCACTGCGCCACCCAGGGATCCCAATAAATAAAATCTTTAAAAAAAAAGATTTGCTCTAAGACACAGCAAGGACATGGGAATGTGGGAGATGTCTGGCCCCAACATCAGGGAACGATTCTCCCACTGGGTGATACTGAGCACCCACAGCAGAGACTGGGTGTCTTAGTGTTCAAGGGCTAATAAGGTGGCTCAAAACAACAGAAATTTCTTTTATATATATATATATAGTTCTGGAGGCCAGAAATCCCAAATCAAAGTAAGGGCAGGGCCATGCTCCCTCCCCAGGTGCTGGGAGATAATCTTTCCTTGCCCTTCTAGTTTCTGGTGGCTGCTGATAATCAGGCAATCTTTGGCATAGAGGGCATAGAGTTTTATCACCCCAGCCTCTGCCTCTATCCTCACACTGTCTTCTCTTTGTAGCTCTCTCTCTGTTCCTCATTCCCCCTCTGCCTCCCTGTTTTTATTTTTTGATTTTTTATTTCTTAAGTATAGCTGACACACGATGTCACATGAGTTTCAGGTGTACAATAGCACCAGGTGATTTCACAACTCAACACATGATGCTATGGTTTGTTGTCGCTGCTGTCTTTAATCAAAGTATAGTTGGCATGTGATGTTATATTACCTCTGCCTCACTCTTATAAAGATGCTTACCAGTGGAGGTAAGAACTACTGGGACAATCCAGGATGATCTCCTCTTCGTAAGACCCTTAACTACATCTACAGAGATCCTTTTTCTAGATAACACTCCCAGGTTCTGGGAATTAGGATATGGATGTATCTTTTCAGGGACCACGACTCAAGCCACCACAGCAGGCTAGAGGAGGCCACAGCTGTTAGCCTTGGAAATCTAGTAAAATATGACATGAACTTAAAAAAGCAGGCTGCCTTTCTGAGTTGTTCTTCATCCAGTTTTGCTAATGTGCCTCTTTGCAGAATGGATCAGCGGCCTCCATGCTGCCAACACAAATGTGGCTTGGTCTTCTAGGCAGCCTGTAATTATGACAAAACTCTCAGACTCCGGGGCCTGATGACACAGGGAAAGCCAAGCACGAAGAGGAATGTACAGTAAGTGTGTCTGAGAGGATGCACGCTGAAAATCTGAAGTGTTGGGGAGGGTGTGAGTGGATTTGTACCAAGATACCCTCCTCCAGGCTCTTGGCTTCACCAGTAAGAACCACAGCCACCCAGGCGGCCCACTGCCTTCCTCTAGAGACAGTAACTTAGCTGCAGTTCCTTGGACCAGTTTTTTGTCACATGCTCCTGGAGTTTTGATGTCATAGTAGGGACGGGAGCCAAAGCAGGGCAGTGGAGACTGGAGTGGGAAGACGGGAATGCACGGGAATATAGATGTAGCTCCTCCGGTCCCGCTAGCATGTGATTCATCCACCCATAGGCAACTGGCTTGGTTCTAACACAGAATCATTTTTATTTCTGCTACTTGGGATTTTTACAGTCTTTGGAAGAGAGTGAGTGTGAGGCACCACCAGAATTCAAACCCCTGGTCTCTGAATCTCTGGTCCCTGCTCTTTCCACGATGGCTACCTGACTGGTGAGAACTCTTGAGAATGCCAAAGAGCTCCTTCACCAACTTTATCAGATCTTATCAGTATATAACATACTGCCAGGAGATTATATAACAACTTCTATTTGTAGAACACTTTACAGTTTGCAAAGCACTTTCAAATAGACTATTTCAGCACTCTGGCAGTTGCCCTGCAAATCTGGCTGCCTAGAGAATTTTCCTGGCATCCTGTACCTATGGTTTTCCATGGCAGGATATTGATTTAGAGTGTGGATGGTGCCTCATGCCCCACAGAGAAGACAGAAGGTGGGGTGGGGTTTTTTTGGTATTTACACAGCTGTCTGACACTTCCAAAGCTACCCTAAATTGTATTTTTGAAAATGGATGCTATTCACAAAGGATGGAAGCCATGCTTTCATTTAGCACTCTTACAGCATTTATTCATATTTGGGCATTGAAGTATGTATAGGAGATGCCAGGGAACAAGAACTCGATGCTATATTCAGTCTGTTTCCAATGCTTTAGGAGGAATTTAAACTCCAATTCCCTGCAAGCTCTGCAGAACCCTTGAGACTGTCATTTGCAAACCACTGGAGGCAGTAACTGTGTGGGAAGCCTGCATGCACCGTCCCCATGGATTATGGATTATTTTGTAGACTCAGCAGAGCTTTTGGATCCATAGATGGCTTGATCAGAATCAGAGTCATGTACCGGCCTGCACCAGAAAAATGATTCCTACTAGATGGAAATTTCCCACAGGGAGGCCAGAGTTGAAAGCAGTGACCGGGAAAAAAAAAAAAAAAAAAGCAGTCACCAGTTTCTGCTGCTTTAGCAGAACAGCACATCACAAGATTCCAGGTTTTAATACTAGAAGGGATCTGAAAGACCACCTAGTACCTTCTCTTGACTTCATGATGATGAAACTTAAGAGACGTGAAAGGAGGAACCCAAGCTATACCACCTAAGTACAATGCCCTTCCTACTACGCTATACTTTTTGTTCCAGAAAATACGTAAGCCACATATTGTTTTGCAGATCAGAGAAACTGGCATTTATTTAGGGTGATGCTCATGGTCTTGGTCTGCCCTGCTTCCAGTGTGAATGCGAGACCTTAATTTGCTATCACCAGCAGCTTTTGAATGAATTGCCTTGTGATGTCTTATGTCAAAGGTAGTGTCACAGATAAGACCAAAACATCTATAAACAAGGCTTCATAGCACAGCCTGTCTGAGGCATGAAACCAGAGCAATGCTGCCCCATTCACCTCATCATCAGATTAGCAGCATCACAAAATATGTATGGAATACTTCTGTCCACCCTGCATCTGTTGTTCCATCAGATGGGAATGGATGACAGTAAGTCCCTAGACAGTTGTTTGTGGTGAAACACAAGATAAGAAAGCCCCAAAGCACAACCTGAAACAAAACACTTTACCAGCATGTTCAAGGCAGGTTTCTACTACTCACGCATGGCTGGGTTTTTGTTTGTTTTTGTTTTGTTTTGTTTTGTTTTGTTTTAATTCACCATGGAAAACCTCCCCAATCCTAAAAACAGATTCTGGGAAATCCTGGCTTTAAGCAGGACATTTCCTCTGCTCATGAATCCCTCATGGCTAATTACTGCCTCCCTGCCTTCCCATTTCCTACTCTCTCTGGGGAAAATCCTCCCCCATCCCTCCCAGTTCTCAAATTCAGCTTAAGTGGGCCCCTTCCCTGGGAAAACTTCTCTGACACTGTTCCTTCTTCACTCCACGCAGAGTTGGCATCCCCTTTTTGTGCCCATCCCCAGCCCTGCTCGAATGCGATGCTTCCTCTCTCAATAAACTCATTACACCCAATTTTAGCTGTAGGATTACCTGTCTTTCCCACCCTAAAAAAGCACACTCCATGGGGGCAAAGAGCATTTTTCATTTCAGCATTGTCTTTCATTGGAATAATATCAGGAGCACAGTAGGTTTTGATGTCAATAGAAATAATGAAATTTGAATTCTGCCTGCCATTCAGCCTCCTCCTCCATCTGGCCTCTCTTACTTTGAACAGATCCTCAATATGACCAACTTTCTCCTCTTCAAGCTGCCTCCTACCCGACTCATAAATGTCAATGCCTCCAACTCAAACACCATCAAGGACACCCCTGTAGTTGAACTTGGGGTTTATTGCTCAATGCAAAGGGGAATGCATATGGTGGAACGTCATTGCAAGGTGTTAGGAAGGACTTTTAGGACTTGGTTTGCCTTGGATGACTTGGATAAGGGTTCGGGGAAGTGGGGCATTGCTCTGAATTGGAGTTTGTCGGGAAGTGGGGGGTGATTCTATGATTGGGTATCAAAAATCTTATCCACAAGGTGAGAGGAATGAAGCAAATGCAACACTAAAGCTGTGATTGGCAAAGAAGCTGCTTTCATATTAGCCAAAGCAATATGGGGATGTTTGGTTATTTTTGTGGTTTGGACAATGTTCTTATTTCTGCCTGTGTTCAGACATGAGTGATCATGTTTTTGTCTTGGTCTATCATGGTCACAGAGTGGCCTTGTCCATTGTTGTTTTGTGCAATTGTTTATTTCAACAGACTACCAAGGTCTAACTGATATAGGCCAGTTCCCAGATGCCAGGGGCTGCTTCTCTCTTTCTCGTAACTCATACACATGCCTTTTACCAAGCTGTTCGCCTGCCCAGGATGCTATTCTCTCCTCCAGCCAAACTCCTCTTAAATTCAAATCAAACTCCACAAAATCCCATCTTCCCCGTGAGGCTTTCCTAAATATTTCTTTCTCTACTGAATTCTCTTTTCTTGAATGCATCTAAAAGCCTTGGCCAGCATACCATGAATTAGTATTCAGCTGTTTTCCCCCTGGAATGGTTTGACTTGTTTAACAGATAGTTTTCCTCTCTGCTCGGTAGGTTCTAAACCTTTCTAGGGGCAGGGTCATTCCTTACATTTCAGTATCCCCCTAAAACGGAGAAACTTGCTGAGGTGAAATTCCTGACTGGTCTGAGTAAAGGAGGTGAGTCGGTTTCTGTGACACAGCTCTGAAAGCACTGCTACAAGCCCCCCCCCCCCCCCCCCCAGGAGAGAAACCACCTGCTTGCCTTGCT
The DNA here is from genome assembly GCF_018345385.1 of Vulpes lagopus. Classification (NCBI taxonomy): domain Eukaryota; kingdom Metazoa; phylum Chordata; class Mammalia; order Carnivora; family Canidae; genus Vulpes; species Vulpes lagopus. The sequence continues at coordinate 65,958,757 of NC_054834.1, read as the reverse complement.
CTTCTCTAACACTCTGGCTTTGTCTTTCCATCTTCCCATGGAGAACCATGTTTGGGGGTTTCTGGGTGGCTCAGTAGGTTTAGCATCTGCCTTCAGCTCTGGTAATGATCCCAGGGCCCTAGGATGGAGCCTGCCATCAGGCTCCCTGTTCAGCGAGAGAGTCAGCTTCTCCGCCTCCCTCTGCCTCTCCCCTCACTTGTCCTCTTTCTCTCTCAAATAAATGGACTTTTTTTCCTTTTTCTTAAAGATTTTATTTATTTATTTATTCATGAGAGAGAGAGAGGCAGAGACATAGGCTAAGGGAGAAGCAGCGCCATGCAGAAAGCCCGATGTGGGATTCGATCTCTGGACTCAGGGATCACACCCTGAGCAGAAGGCAGACACACTCAATCGCTGAGCCACCCAGGTCTCCCAAATAAATGGACTGGAAAGAAAGAAAAGAAAGAAAGAAAGAAACCATAGTTGAATTTTTATTTTAGATCATTCATTTCTTCCCAAGACTTATTCTTGTCAATGTCTCCTATCCCTACCTGTCCGGGAGTGCAGGACCCACCGTGAATGCACTGGTGTCTCCTCTCACCCTTCCATAAAGCCTGGGTCCGAGCGTGGCGGATAGAATGAAAGTGGGCGCCCAGCAGTACTCCACTAATCGTAGCTCCGGTCTGGCTCGTCGCAGAAAATAGGATACATCCGAACTGTGTCCCCGGGGGGCCGGACAGAGAGTCACCTCTGAGGGTCAATGCCTCGGCCTCTTGCTTAAGTCAGGGCACAAGACTCTAAGCCTGGTTAGCCTGCACGTCCTCCAGCTCACCATTACTCTCTAGGCCGACACTCGGCAGGTTTGGGAAACCTCAGTTAAAAGCCGCAAGTTTCAGCCACTCTGCACAGAGCAGCTGAGATTCGGCGGAGCCGGGGAAACAAGTAGCGCACACCACGGCGAAGCTGGCCGGCGGGAAGAGTTTGATTTCCACCGCTGGGAGGTGGCTAGCTCCCTACAGAGCTGTCTATCCCCAGAACCAGCCAATCCTAAAGCCCGAGAGGGTGTGATCACCAATTAAAAGTCAGGGGAGGCGGAGCCTAAGCCTTGATTGGCATCTGGTCTCCTGTGGACGCGCCGAGGCCGGGCAGCGCCGATTCCGAGGTGGCTTCAAGTTGGGTGGTCTAGCGGTGGCGGCCATCTTTATTTCTGGCAGATCAGCTGACTGGCACTAGCTGGCCCAACACTTCTGCGCCATCCCGTCTCTCCAGGGAGCCCCTGAGCTCCTCCCCTCGCGTGCCCCGTCTTCGCAGGAGGGGCGGGGCCGGAGCGAGAAGCCAGATTGAAAGCGGTGAGGCTGTTTGGCGGGAAGTTGGCGTAGTTCCCCGGTCCCCGCCTTGTTTCTCCCCAGAGGCTTCACAATCTTCCCTCCACGGTCTCGGCATAGGGCATATAGTACCCTTTCGCACGGAAGACGCGATGGCTCCCAGGAAACGCCCAGAAACCCAGAAGACCCCAGAGGTGGCTGTGCGCCCCAAGAGCAAGAGGAGCAGAAGCCCCCGGGAGCTGGAGCCCGAGGCCAAGAAGCTCTGTGTGAAGGGCCCCGGTACTGCCTGCGCCTGCTGCTTTAATAATTCCGCCTTTTAGGGTTCTCACGCAGGAGGCTGGAGTGGGGGATGGGTGCTGCTGGTTTCCCGAGGCCCTCCCAAGTTTCGGATGCCTTGAGCTGTACATTTTTCTGCAGGTCCTTTCACATCATAGAGTTTGGGCTTAACCCCCCTCAGGTGCCGGGAAGAGGCAGATGAGCTCCATTACATAAGACACAACGGACCTTCAAATTCCTTGTTTGTACCAGGATTTCTATACACTGAGAACTGCTTAAAATAATCCTACTTTGCCTAGTGGTGTGTGTGCTGAATTTCGATAGTCATGGTTGCTAGCTGTGTGTCCTTGGTTTCCGCTGTAAGAACCCGCAATTTCCTTAGGAAACTCATTCTCTGAGGTTTATTGAGGCTTGAACCTGGGGCTAAAGGAGTGTGAGGCAACACAGAAGACCAGCGGGGGGTTGTTGGTGAGGTGGGTTTTGTCCATAAGAAGAAGGAGTTGGTTGTCAAGAGGCCAAATTCCTAGAGACTAGGTCCTCAAATACATCTTTATTACTATTCTAAGTGAATTTACCTCCCCAACAGTAGCTTAGTTAACTTCAAGCCATGCCAGACCCTCTGGATCTGCTGGTTTCCAAAACTGATTGGACTTGGGGCCAATAATGGGTCACCTCTACATTATTTTAGTATAGGATTTAAAGTTACTTCTTTCCCCCTGGTCGCTTCTGTGCTATCCTAAAATCCTTTCATTGTGCCTATTATATGGGATTTTAAAATTGTCACTCAACCCTAGTATGAGTTTTCCGACCCACTGGGAAGAGTTCTTCATAAACTTTATTCTTGTTTGTTTCTTTAGCTCAATACACAGCAACCCTGCAAGGGTTTGGTTTCATATCGTTTTTTATTTAGTTTCGCTTCAGAATTACTATTTTGGGGAGTGTTTGGGGCAAGGGGCTGAATCCCTACTCCTTATTTATTTATCTTGTGCCGATGAGAGTGAGCAGACCACAGAAAGGCCTTAGGTGATGGGAGAGATTGGCTGTGCCGAATGAAAAAACAAGGCTTTCTTTCTGAGATTTCAGCAGGAAACTCTTCCGTGCGTGAGAATGGAGAGGAAAATATGTGTCTGTTCTGCTTGGCAGGTTCTAGCAGAAGATTTGACTCAGGCTGCCTTTGGGCGGGGTTGGCTAGCCTGCAGGTCCCGCCATCATGCAGCAGCATCGTCAGGGCGCTCCACCACCATAAGCTGGGCAAAGCTGCCTGGCCATCACTGCAGCAGGTGAGGCGTTCCAGGCTGAAGTGCTCAAGGGTTTGCCTGGAACACTACTGGGATGTTCTAAAATTAGAGGCTGGGTTGGTTCAGTGGGTTGTCAGAGTGGTCAGATCACCTCTACCTTGGTGACTGACCTACTGGGCATTCAGCCAGGTAGAAGTCTTATGCTGTAAAGGTCTCATCTGGAATGCACTCTGCCCCCTTGCTTTCCAAGATTAGTTTGTGCACGTTGCAAATATTTTCATGCGCAGAGCCAGGCAGTTAGTTTTCCTCTGGTGGGAGGACTTGGCCCTAGAGCTCATCTGTGGAGGAGGCAGAGATTGGCAGTGTACCCAGGACTTGGGTTTTAATTCAACTTAATTCTTTTTTTCTCCATGTCAGGGTCTCCAGCAGTCCTTTTTGCATTCTCTGGCTTCTTACCGGATATTCCAAAAGGCTGCCCCTTTTGACAGGAGGGCCACATCCTTGGCATGGCATCCAACTCACCCCAGCACCCTGGCTGTGGGTTCCAAAGGGGGAGATATCATGCTCTGGAACTTTGGCATGAAGGACAAACCTACCTTCATTAAAGGGGTGAGCAGTCCCTGTGCCAGTCAATAGTGCTGAAGAAGTGTTTGTTGAAGGAGTGGAAAGTTATCCAGTAACAGGGAGATGATTGGGATCAGAAGTAACTGGGTATTTTCAAACAAGTAAATGGTAACAATACTCAAATCTTCATTGAGGGCCAGCCCTTAAAACATTAGAAGGTGTGAAATATTGATCACCCTCTTGTACGTTATCACATAGAACAGAATCTGAGCCCCTTCTTTATTCTTGGCCTCGTCTTCTACTACGGTCTTCCTCACTTCTGATGCTTTAGCCACACTAGCTATTTCTTTCTCTTCCTAAAACTGGGGCTTTGGACTTACTGTTCTCTTTGACTGGGGTACTTTTTCCCATGGTTTTCTCATGGCTGGCTCCCTCTTTTCATTCCAGTCTTGGCTTAATATACTTTGTCAGACAGCTTTCACTGACCACTCTGTCTAAAGTAGCTTCTGCTTCATTCATTCACTCCCTATCCTGCTTCACTCCCACCCCACCCCACACCGACACCCACACACCCACACACCCCACCCCCTGAGACAGCATTTATCAGTACCTGAAATGTTTTGCTTACTTGTATGTCTTTGCCCATATAAACCTCTTTGGAAAGTAAGGTCCATGATAAGAGGGACCTTATCTTTCTGGTTCACCACCATATCCTCAGTGCCTAGAACAATGTTTGGGCTAGAGTAGCTGCTTTGTATTTGATGAATGAATGAGAGTCTTCAAGTGTAACTGGGATGTATACATAGAAGATAACTGGCAACACGGATGCTAAATGCTACAGAACATGAGAGAAGGAAGAACCTCTTTGTGAGTTAAGAGCAGAGAAGGCGGGATCCCTGGGTGGCTCAGCGGTTTGGCGCCTGCCTTTGGCCCAGGGCGCGATCCTGGAGATCCAGGATCGAATCCCACATCAGGCTCCCGGTGCATGGAGCCTGCTTCTCCCTCTGCCTGTGTCTCTGCCTCTCTCTCTCTCTGTGTGACTATCATAAATAAATAAAAAATTAAAAAAAAAAAAGAGCAGAGAAGGCTCATGATGAGTGGGGAGGGAGGAAGGGCAATAATTAGGGAAATGGAGAGAAAAAGGAAATGGGGAGTGTGTTTGGGGCAAAGTTTGGCATAGCCTTTTTAAGGGATGATTAGTATTTATCATCAGTTGCTGAGGGGCATGGTGTTGGTCCTTCCACCAAAGATAAGACTCTTAGTTTGTACAGCCAGGGGGCTGACTATGGAGGGCTATTCTGGAAAAAACAGCCCTCTGGCTTTAGAGCAGAAGCCACAAACTCACGTGCTTAAGAAGCCAAACAGGAAAAAGAATGCTTGGGGTGGGGTCAGTGGTAAACTGGAGATGGTTGACATGCAGGAATCTAGGTCCCATGATGGTATCAGATCCGGATTTGTTCAAATGAAGCCAGAAATCCTGATTTTTTTTTATATGAAATGTTCTGATTTTTAAAGATTATGATGAAATACACCTAAAATGTATCATCTTAACCATTTTTAAGTGTGCAGTTCAGCAGCATTAAGAACATTGGAATTCTTGTGTAGCTAGTCTCCAGAATTTCATCTTGCAGAAGGGAAACTCTATACCCACTAAACACTAACCCCTGTTCCTCCCTCTCCCCATCCGTGGCCACCACCATTCTACTTTATGTCTTTATGATTTGGACACTCTCATGAGTATCTTATGTAAGTGGAATCATACGATATTTAACCTTTGGCTTATTCCACTTTGCATAATGTCCTCTAGCTTCAACTGTATTCTAGCAGGTGTCAGAATTTCCTTTTTAAGGCTGAATAATACCCCACTCGATGTAGATACCACATTTTGCTTATCCACTCATCTGCTGATGGACTCTTGGGTTGCTTCCACCTTTTGGCTCTTGTGATTGATTGCTGCCCAATGCTGCTATGGGCATAGATGTACAAATATCTCTTCAAGTCTCCGCTTTCAGTTCTTTGGGGCATATACCCAGAAATGGAACAAAAGAGATAGATGAGGCCATGGGTGAACCCAGGAAGAGTTTTCTACAGTGTCTCTTTAAAGCAGCCCATCAGAAAAAGCCAGGTTAAACAGGCTTGGGATGACATGGGTATTAAAGAAAAAGGTCCCTGAAGCCAGAAGAAAGACAGCCAGAGAAATGCTGTGGACAGAGCTCAGCTTCCTGCCCAGCTGGTGAGACAGGTGACCAGCAGAAGGGGTAGTTTTAAATTGAAGTCAAAACCCAGAGCTCAGACAGGAAGAGATTTTTTTTGTTTGTTTGTTTTTTGGATTTTTTTTTCCTCTGGGAATTTAGGACATGGGAATAGAAAAATTTAAGAAATAGCCTAAGGGTGTCCTAGGGGAAGAGCCTCCTGACCAAAAGGGGAATGACATCTGCTTTAAACTTGTGCCAGGCTGAGGCTGCTTTTGTTCTACATCACTCTTTATTATAATGTGCACTTAAGTGACATTTCCTCATAGCATCATGGAGATCAGTCTGGGCATCTGAATTTGGTGGCTAGCAAGAGGCTAGACTGGAGTAGAAGAAGGGTATGGTGGCCTGGAGAGCTGTCTGTTTTTACTCCCAGATACTGACAAAAAGTCTATTCGAGAACAGGAACTGAAAAAACAGCAGTGCTTCATTTTGTTACATCTTTTTTTTTAAAAAAAAAGGGTTTTTTTGTTTTGTTTTGTTTTTTTAATTTTAAGTAGGCTCCACACCCAATTTGGGGCCTGAACTCACAGCCCCCAAATCAAGAGTTGCATCCTCCACTGACTAAGCCAGCCAGGCGTCCCTTATTTTGTTACTTCTTTAGCCCTCCAATGTTGGCTACGATCTTTACATCTTTCAGGCCCTTGGCAAGGAAACACATATGACATTTTCAACGTGAAGATAACTTGATTTTACTCTTATTGTAAAATAATCCATGCTTGTAAAAATTTCAAATAATGCAGAGAAAAGCATAAGGAATAAATATTACTTGAAATCTCTGCTGGGGGCATCTTTTTCTGTGGGTATACACTATTGTTCACACCCATACTTCTACTTAATTATTACATAAATATTCTACCCTAGAAGGTGTCATATTTTACTTATTATATCAGATAGTCTAGTTTAAATCATATATCAGAGGGAAGCCTGGGTGGCTCAGTGGTTGGGTGTCTGCCTTTGGCTCCGGATGAGGTCCCGGAGTTCTAGGATCGAGTCCCAAGTCAGGCTCCTGCATGGAGCCTGCTTCTCCTCCCTCTGCCTATGTCTCTGCCTCTCTGTGTGTCTCTCATGAATAAATGAATAAAATCTTTAAAAAATCAATCAATCAAATCAATCAATCAATCATATACTGATAACCACTAAGAATATCCTGTAGTTCCCTTTTGTTTTCTGTAATGCCTTTGGTATCAGAGTAATGCAGACTTCACTAAAAGAGTTAGGAAGTGTTCCTACCTCTTGTATTTTCTGGAATTATTTGTGTAGAATTGATACTATCTTTTCCTGAAAATTTTTGTAGTATTTTTAGAACTTAGTTTTCTACGTTGGGAAGTTGTTAACTATATATTCAATATCTTTCATAGCTATGGGACAGTTTAGATTCTCTCTTTTGAACGAGCTTGGTTTGTCTTGCAAGGAATTTGTTCATTTTACCTGTTGAATTTAGTGACATGAATTTGTTAGTGGTAATTCCTTACTATCCTCTTAATGTCTACACAATCTTTACTGATACCTCCCTTCACATTCTTGATATGGGTAATTTGTGTCTTTTTTTTTTCCACTTATTAATCTTGCTAGAGGTTTATCAATTTTATTGAAATTTTCAAAAAAAACTGCTTTTAGTTTCAATGTGTTTCTCTGTTTTTCTGTTTCCTTTTCACTGGTTTTTATGATACTTTTCCTTGGTGTGTTTAACCTTTATTTTGTTCTTTTTCTAGTTTCTTCAAATGGAAGTTTACATTATTTGAGATCTTTCTTCCTTTTCCTAATATAATCATTTAATGCTCTAAATTCCCCTCTAAGTATTTCTTCTTCTTCTTCTAATTATGATTATGATTATGATTTTAAAGAGTCTATTTATTTGAGAGAGAGTAGGGGTGGGGGAAGAGCAAAGGGAGAAGGACAAACAGACTCTGTGCTGAGTGCAGAGCCATACACAGTGCTCGATCTCACAACCCTGAGATCATGACCTGAGCCACAACCAAGAGTCAGACACTTTAACAGACTGTGCCACCCAGGTGCCCCTATTATTTTTTTTTTAAAGTAAACTCTGTGCCCAGTGTGGGACTTGAACTTAGAACCCTGAGATCAAGAGGCACATGTTATACAGAACCAGCCAGTCACCATCCCCCATCCTTTTAATTTATTTGCACATTTGTATATAAAATGGGTTTCCTATAGACCATGTTAAAAATATATATATATATCCAGGGGATCCCTGGGTGGCGCAGCGGTTTAGCGCCTGCCTTTGGCCCAGGGCGTGATCCTGGAGACCAGGAATCGAACCCACGTCGGGCTCCCGGTGCATGGAGCCTGCTTCTCCCTCCTCCTGTGTCTCTGCCTTTCTCTCATCTCTCTCTGTGTGACTATCATAATATATATATATTTATATCTCCAGCCTGACAATCTCTGCCTTGTAATTGGAGCATTTTACCATTTACATTAATATGATTATAAATATGTTCGGGTTTAAATCTACCACCTTGCCATTTCTATTTGTCCTGTCTCTTTGTTCCATTTCTCTTTTCTTTCCTGCCACCTTTTTTTTTTCCCTGTCGCCTTTTTCATTGAGTACTTTATATGATTCCATTTTATCTTCACTATTGGATTAATAGTTATACTTCCCTTTCCTTTTCTCTTTTCTAGTGTTTGGTCTTGGGTCTATGATATACTTTTCTAACTCATCAGAGTGAACCTTCAAATAACATTATACCGCATCACATATATTGTAAGAATTTTACAACTATATATTTACTTCCATTTTCTCTATTCTCTCCTTGTCCTACATTTTACTTCTACATATATTAGAAACCCCATACATTAATATTTTTGCTTTATATAGTCTGTTATCTTTTTTGTTTTGTTTTTTCTTAGATATTTATTGAGATATAATTGATATATGATAAACTACACATATTTAAAGTGTGCAATTTGGTGACCTTTGACATATATATACAACTGTGAAACATCACCACAATTAAAATAATGAACATATCCTTCATCCCCAGAGTTTCCTCATACCTCTTTGTAATCCACCCCTCCCTACCTCTGAAAATCTACTTTCTATCCTTATTGGTTAATTTGCATTTTCTAGACTTTTATATAAATAATATTATATATAATTTTTTCTAGCTTTCAGTCAGTATAATTATTTGAGATTCTTCTACATTTTTACATGTATCAGTAGGATTTTTTTTCTTTCTTAGTAGTGTTCCATTATATCAATGTACCACAATTTATCTGTTCATCTACTGAAGGATATTTGGATTTTTTCCAAATAAAAATAAAACTGTTATAAACATTTATGTACAAGGCTTTGTGCAGATGTATGTTTTCATTTTTCTTTTTTTTAATTAATTGATTTTTGTTTTGTTTTCATTTTTCTTGACTAAGAACTTAATTGTGGAATGACTGGGGTACAGGGTAGGTATCTTTTAAGGATTTCTTTAAATGAGAAGAAAACTTTAATACTTACATATTTGCCATTTCCAGTGATATTTTTTTATAATGTAGGTTGGTTGGTGATACATTTTTTTTCCTTTTGTTTGTCTTTTTTGGAGAAGATATTTTTGCTGGGTATAGAATTCTAGGTTCACAAGCTTTTGTTTTTCTTTTTTTTTTTTTCTTGTTTTTACTACTTTAGAGATGATTTCTGATGCAAAGTCTAATCTCATCCATTTTTTTAAAGATTTTTTTTTTATTTGAGAGAGTGAGAGAGAGAGTATGAGCAGGGGGAGGGGCAAAGGGAGAGGAAGAGCAGTAGACTCCCTTGTGAGCAGGGAGCCCAATATAGGGCTTGATCCCAGGACCCTGGGATCATGACTTGAGCCAAAGGCAGATGTTTAACTGACTGAACCACCCAGGCATCCCTCTTCTTTCATTTTTATGTTCCTCTTAACATGATTTTCCTTTTTTTCCTTTTTTCTTCTTCTTTCTGTCTTTCTTTCTTTTTCTTCTGGCTGCTTTAAAAATGATTGTGATTTGTCTGATGTGTTTCTCTATACGTTTCTCCCCTTTGGGGTTCATTGTACCTCTTGGATCTGTGGGTTTGTCATAAAAGTTGGAAAATTTTAGGCATCATTTACTCAAATAGTTCCCCTCCTCTTTTCTTTTCCAGGACTGCAATTATATATATGTTAGGCTACTAGATATTGTCGTACAGGTCTTTGGTAAACTGTTCATTTTTTAATCCCCCCATTTTATTTTGCATAGCTTCTATTGCTATGTCTCATATTCACTGATCTTCTGCATTACCTAATCTGTATTAGATGTATTTTTCTTTTCAGATACCGTATATAGTCTCTAGAAGTTTGATTTTGGGCCTTTTTCAATATCTTCCATTTATTTTTTCATGTTCACTACTTCCTCTACTTTCTTGACCATACACAGAGTATGTGCATAATAGTTGTTTTAATGTTTTTGCTAATTCTATCATCTATGACACCTTTTTAAAAGATTTTATTTATTAGAAAGACTGTGTACCAGCAGGGGGAGGGGCAGATAGAGAGAGGGAGAAGCAGACTCTCCACCTAGCAGGGAGTTGATTCAGGGCTCAATCCCAGGACCCTGAGATCATGATCTGAGCCAAAGCCAGACACCCAACCAACTGAGCCACCCAGGTGCCCCTCATGTATGTCTCTCTCTTTTTTTTTTTTTTTTTTTTTAAGATTTTATTTATTTATTCACGAGAGACAGAGAGAGAGAGGCAGAGACACAGGCAGAGGGAGAAGCAGGCTCCATGCAGGGAACACAACATGGGACTCGATCCCGGGTCCCCAGGATCACACCCTGGGCTGAAGGCAGTGCTAAACCACTGAGCCACACAGGCTGCCCTCTATGTCACTCCTGAGGGTGTTTCTATCCATTTCGTTTTCTTCTGGTTATGAGTTATATTTTTCTGCTTCTTTGCATGCCTGGTAATTTCTCCTTGGATGCCAGACATTGTGAATTTTATGTTGTTGGATGTTGGATTATGTTATATTCTTTTAAATATTGTTGGTCTTTGTTCTAGGACGCAGTTACTTATAATCAGTTTGATACTTTCTGGCTTGCTCTTAAGCTTCATTAATATAGTTACTATATTAGCTTCCTATTGCCTCTATAACAAATTACTACAGACTTGGTGTCTTAAAACAACGCAATTTTATTCTCTTATAGTTCTGGAGATCTGGAGGTCAGAAGTCTGAAATCATTTTTTCTGGACTCAGGACTAAGTGTTGGCAGGTCTGGTTCTTTCTCAAGTTTCTGAAGGGAGAATTACTATTTTCAGCTTCTTATGGCCATCTAAATTCCTGGGCTATGGCTGCTTTTTCTTTTTCTTTTTTTTTTTTTTTTTTATGGCTGCTTTTTCTATCTTCAAAGTGCATCACTCCAATTTATACTTCTGTCATCACATTGCCTTCCTTTCTGACTCTGACTCCTCCTGTGTTCCTCTTATAAAGACCATTTTGATTTTGATTATATCAGTCCCACCCAGGTAATCCAAGATAATCTTCCCATCTCAAGATCCTTAACCACATATGCAAAGTCCCTTTTGTCATCTAGCATATTATTCACAGGGTCCAAGGACTAGGGCATGGATATTTTGGGGACCATTATTCAATCTATCCCAATTAGCATGGGTTTAAGGCAGCCAATAGATATTAAATTGTTCTCACCCTGAGGCAATACCCTTCTGAAGACTTGATGTTTTGCATATAAAATATTTTCTCTCTGGATGGTCAGAATACAGATTGTTCTGAGGATTTCTCCCCTACTTATTTATGGGTGTTTCTCCTTGCCCCCTCTCCCAGTCTTGGGTAGTTTCCTCAGACATGTTTATACATTAATACTTCCCAAAAACTTGAGGGGACCCTTGTGAAACTCTCCAGGATGTTCCTTCTCTGTGAGCCTTTTGCCCACAAATTCTTACTATGTTGGTTTTCCAAAAACTGTGTCTCCTCAGCTCAGTGAGATTGCTAGGCCGTTTGGTTCCTCCCTGTCTTGCAGCCTGAGTACTCTCTCCAAGCAGTTAAGCTGGGGCAATTGCAGGGCTACCTCCCTTCTTTCCCTCATGTCTTGTGCTGCCTGTTGTCCAATGTCTGAGAACTTATTTCATGTATCTGGTCCATTTTTTGTAGTTGTCTAAGGCAGGACGATATATTTGTTTTCTGATGCTCCATCTTGGTTGAAAGCAGAAATCCACACCTATTAATTTTGATAGTTCATCTGAGGATTTAAATTTTTTTCCTATACAATCTTGCCATCTACAAATAATGAGTGTTTGATTTCTCTCTTTACTATTCTGATACTTCTTTTTTTACCTTATTCCATTGGCAAAGACCTCTAGTGCATTGTTTGAATACTGACGATAGCAGACATGTTTGTCTTGTTCTTGATCATAGTAGGCTTATATTTTACCACTAAGTATGATTTTGTCTACTTTTTATTGTGGTAAAATGCATATAACATATAATTTACCATTTTAACCAATTTTAAGGGTTTTTGATGTTGTTTTAGTAATCTCTACACACAGCTGAACCCACAACCCCAAGATCAAGAATCACATGCTCTAAAAAAAAAAAAAAAAAAAAAAAAAAATCACATGCTTTTCCAACTGAGCCAGCCAGGCATCCTCCCATCATAGCCATTTTAAGTGTACAATTAAGAACATTCACATTGTTCTGCTACTATCACCACCAACCATCTGCAAAACTTTTTCGTCATCCCAAAATAAAACTCTGTATCCATTAATCAATAACTTTCTATTACCCTCCCTTAGAGCCACTAACCTGCTTTCTGTCTCTATGAATTTGACTATTTCTAAGTATGTTCTCTAAATGGAATCACACAATATTTGTCCTTTTGGGTTTGACTCCTTTCGTTTAGCATAATGTCTTCAAGTTTCATCCTTGTTGTAGCATGTAACAGTTCTTCATTCCTTTTTATGGCTTAATGACAATCCATCATATGGCTATGCCATATTTTCCTTATCCATTCATCTGTTGATGGGTGTTTGGGTTGTTTTCACCTTTTGCTTTTATGAATACAGCTGCTGTGAATGTTCATGCACAAGTTTTTGTTTGAAACTTCTTTTGGGTATATACATGGGAGCTTGTTTATATTTTAAACCTTGTCTGTTTTTGAATATCCTTTATCAGACTCTGGAAGTTCTCCTTTTACTTCTAAATAAAATAAATTACCAAAAGTTCTTATCATGAATGATAATGGAATTTCATCAAATACTTTTTTGTATCTCTTGAGATCAGTATATGATGTTTCCCCTTTATTCTGCTAATGTGATAAGCTACACTGATTTTTTTTTTTTTTAAGATTTTATTTATTGAGAGAGAGCATGAGCAGTCAGTAGGGGCTGAGGGAGAGGGAGGAGCTGATTCCCCACCAAGCAGGGAGCCTGCCATGAGGCTTGATCCCATGACCCTGAGATCATGATCTGAGCTGAAAGCTGCTTAACCAACTGAGCCACCCAGGCACCTACATTGATTGATTTTGTATGTTTGTTTTAATTTATTATATTCACATTTTTCATTTAAATTTTCTCCCCCACCCTTTTTTTAACCTTTTCAGTTATATCTCTAGCAAGTAATATTGCTTCGCCTTCAGCCCAGGGCCTGATCCTGAAGACCCAGGATCAAGTCCCACATCAAGCTCCCTGCATGGAGCCTGCTTCTCCCTCTGCCTATGTCTCTGCCTCTCTCTCTCTCTCTTATGAATAAATAAATAAAATCTTAAAAAAAAGAAACTTGTAAAAGCACAACACTGAACCATTATTAAGTATACAGTAGTGTTAATCATATTCATTTTATTGTATAGCAGAACTGTAGAACTTTTTCTTCATGTAAAGCTGAAACTGTATACCCACTGAATAAGTTCCTTTTTTTCCCTACCCTCAGCGCTTGGCAACCACAATTACACTTTCTGTTTCTATGAATTTGAACTACTTTAGATACCCCTAAGTTTTGATGGTCTTACTGTGGTTACATAGGAGTATGTTCTTGTAGGAAATACACAGGCTTTTGAGGGTGATGGGACATTATGTAGGCAATTTATTATCAAATGATTTCAGAAAAGCAGTTTGGTTTTTTTTTCCTTTTTTTCAGAAATGCAGTTCTTTGTGCAATTTTTGCAACTTTTCTAATAATTTGAAATAGTTGGAAAACAAAATTAAAAAAAAAAGACTGATAATATTTCTTCCTTAAATGTTTAGTATATTCAGCAATGGATCTACCAGGATCTGGAATTTACTTTGCAAGAAAGTCTTTAGTTGTGAATACAATGTTGTTATAGATGTCAGACTATCCCAAATTTTCTCTTTCATCTTCTATCAGTTTGGCAAGTTTGTATTTATCTAAGAAATTTGCCCATTTCATCTAAGTTTTCAAATTTATTGGTGTAAGATTGCTTATTATATCCTTTTGTAACTGTTTAAAATGTTTAGGATTTATACTGATGTCCTTTTTTTTGATCTATTACATTAGTAATTCGTGACTTCCGTTTGGTCAGTCTCACCAGGGATTTATCAATTTTATTAGTCTTCTCATTGAACCAATATTTTTTTTTAAAGTAGGCTCCATGCCCAATGTAGAGCTTGAACCCTGACCCTGAGATCAAGAGTCGTGTACTCTACTGATAGAGCCAGCCAAGCACCCCCCAACTTTTGTTTGTTAATTCTCTCACAGTATATTTGTTTTGTTTCATTAATTTCTTTTTTCTCCTACTTTCTGTTTTTAAGATTTTATTTATTCATTTTAGAAGAGAGAGAGTGGGAGGAAGAGCAGAGGGAGAGGGACAAGCAGACTCTACACTGAGTTCAGAGCCTTTCATGGGGCTCCATCCCACAACCCTGAGATCCTGACCCCAGACAAAATCAAGAGCCAGATGCTCAACTGACTGAGCCACCCAGGCACCCCCTCCTACTTTCTTTTCCTATTACTTTCACAACTTCTTGAGATGGATGTTTTGAGGCATTGATTTTAGCCTTTTATTATGGATGCTTCTGTGAATATTTGTGTACCAGTTTTCATGTGAACAGACATATTCATTTCTCTTGGGTGTATGTCTAGGAGTGGAATTGCTGGGACATATTTTAAGTTTTTGAGGAACTGCCAAACCATTTTCCAGAATGACGACTCCATTTCACATTCCCGCCAACAACATAGGAGGGCTTCAAATTCTCCATATCCTTAACCATGCATATGTTCTTTTCCAGCTTTATTGAGATATAATTGACAAATAAAAATTGTACATATTTAAAGCATACAGTGTGAATTTTAACATGTGTGCATTGCAAATGATGACCACAGTCAAGCTAGTTATATTCGTCACTTCACATATGACCTTGTGTATATGTTCTGGGACACTTAAGATCAACTCTTTTAGTAAATTTCAAATAGACAATACAGTCTTATTAACTATAAGTCACCATGCTGTACATTAGATCTCTGGAGCTTATTTATCCTACATAATTGACACTTTGTCCCTTTGACCAACATCACCTCATTTCCTCCATCCCCAAGCCCCTGGAAACCACCATTCTCCTCTCAGCTTTTATGAGTTACACGTCTGTAGAGTCCATGTATAAGTGAGATCATGCAGTATTTGTCTTTCTGTGTCTGACTTATTTCAGTTAGCGTAACATCCTCCTGGTTCATCCTGGTTGTCACAAATGGCAGGATTTGCTTCTTTTTAAAGGCTCAGTATATTCTATTATATATACACACTACATTTTCTTTATCCCTTCATCTGTCTACAAACACTGAGGTTGTTTTCCTATCTTGGCTATTGTGAATAGCTACAGTGAACACAGGAGGGAGGATAACATGTTAAGAAGCTCATTTCATTTCCTTTGGCTATATACCCAGAAGTGGGATTAATGAATCAAATGGTATCTCTAAATTTTCCAAGGAACTTCCATACTGTTTTCCACAGTGCCTCTGCCAATTTACATTTCCATTAACAGAATACAAGAATACCTTTTTCTCCGCACCCTTGCTAATACCTGTTATCTTTTGTTGTTTTGATAATAGCCATCCTAACAAATGTAAGGTGATGGCTCATTGTGGTTTTGATTGCATTTCCCTGATGTCAGGATTAGTGATGTTGAGCACCTTTTCATATGCTTGTTGGCCATTAGTATATCTTCTTTGGAGAAATCCCAATTTAGGGTCCTTTGACCAGTTTTTAATTAGGTTATTTGGGGGTGGTTTTTTGCCATTGAACTCCTTATATATTTTTGATATTAACTTCCTTTCAGATATCATTTGCAAATATTTTTTCCCATTTTAGGGGTTGTCTTGTCACCACTTGTTATTGTCCATCTTTTTTATTATAGCCATCCAAGTGGGTACGAAATAGTATCTTAAGATGACTAATGATTTTGAGCATTTTCTATGCTCCTAACCATTTGCGTATCTTTGGAAAACTGTGTGTTCAAACCTTTTGTCCACTTTTAAGTTAGATCTATTTTTATTTTAAAGATTTTATTTATTTGAAAGAGAGCACATGCACACGCATTGGGGGGGGGGGTGCGGGGGGGCAGAGGCAGAAGGAGAAGCAGGCTCCCGGCTGAGAGGGAGCTTGATGTAGGGCTCAATCCCAGGACCCTGGGATCATGACCTGAGCCAAAGGCAGATAGATGCTTAACCAACGGAGCCACCCAGGCAACCCAGGTCTTTTTTTTTTTTTTTTTTAATGTATAGTAATAATATGTTTTTAAGATTGTATTTATTCAACAGAGAGAGAGAGAGAGTACAAGGGGAGCAGCAAGCAGAGGTAGAGGGAGAAGTAGGCTCCCTGCTGAGCAGGGAGCACAATGTGGGGCTTGATCCTAGGACCCTGGGATCAGATCATGACCCAAGCTGAAGGCAGATGCTTTCCCAACTGAGCTACCCAGGCACCCCTAATCACAATATTTTATTTTATTTTATTTTATTTTATTTATTTATTTATTTATTATTTTAATTTATTTATTCATGACAGATACAGAGAGAGAGAGGCAGAGGGAGAAGCAGGCTCCATGCAGGGAGCCTGACGGGAGACTCGATCCTGGGTCTCCAGGATCACACCCCGGGCTGAAGGTGGCGCTAAACCGCTGAGCCACTGGGGCTGCTCTAATCACAATATTTTAAAGCCTGTATTTAATAGCTCTAACATCTGAATCTCCTGTCTTTCAAATATTGTTTCTTTCTCTTAGTTTCTGGTTATTTGGCCTTATATTCTGGTATGTTGGGTGATTTTAGATTTAGTACCAGGTATTGCATATGAAAACTTTCAGAGATAATTTGGAGTTTTGAGTGGTGGTATTTTCCTCCAGAGACCTTTTTTTTTCCCCCCTTTGACAGGCAGGTAGGGCGGAATCAGATCATCTTAATCCAATGAGATTGAAATGATTTGAATCTGGACATCAGCCTTTGTGAGGGTCAGGCTATTTCCAGTGCCGTCTTCTATAGTGTGTTAGGGATCCCAACTAAAAGCTAGATTTCTTCCAAGACCTCTGCCCCACAGAACTCCATTTCTGCCCCTCTTGCCCTATGAGACTTGGTGAAACCTCAGCCCAGCTTCTCAGCCATGAGCACCCCTCCCCCCTTCCCATTCAGCTTCTCTGCAGTGTGGTTCCTTGGCTTCAAAGCCGCAGCTTTCTTCCCCGCATGGGCCTCAAAGGGAAATGCAACATCGAAAGGTCAGGCCTGCTTTTCTGCTGCTCCCTGCTCTCTAGGACGTTGGTCTTCAAATCCCTGATGCCTTTGTAGCTCTCTGTTGACTTTAGAAACTTTTCTTTAAAGACATAGATTTTGTTTCCCTTTTCTAGTTCTCAGCAGAAAGCTGGCCCAACATGAGCTAAACACCATCCTGGTGTTGCAAGTCTCCAATATATTTATCAGACTTTACCCATGTTTTAATCTTCCTACTCAGTATA
Source organism: Vulpes lagopus (assembly GCF_018345385.1). Lineage (NCBI taxonomy): Eukaryota > Metazoa > Chordata > Mammalia > Carnivora > Canidae > Vulpes > Vulpes lagopus. The sequence goes on along the minus strand of NC_054834.1, from coordinate 65,941,212 downwards.
CAAGTTGATTGTAACGTCTTGTCTACCCTTACTATAAGAACACAAATGCATTTTATTATTTTTAAGATTTTATTCATTTATTCATGAGAGACACAGAAAGAGGCAGAGACACAGGCAGAGGGAGAAGCAGGCTCCCTCGGGGGAGCCCAATGTGGAACTCAATTCCAGGACCCCAGGATCACATCCTGAGCCAAAGGCAGATGCTCAACCGCTGAGCCACCCAGGTGTCCCCACAAATGCATTTTAATCCAAAACGTTTATGTGTTTGTTACTGATGCTGACATAGGACTAGGCCTTTTCGGGGAGTAAGGCTCAACTGGTCTTACATAAACCACACCTATAACATATATATATTTTTTAAATGTATTCTTTATAGGGTCTAGTTTCCCTTTCTCTAAAATGGAGCATAATTTTTTTTTTTAATTTTTATTTATTTATGATAGTCAAACACAGAGAGAGAGAGAGGCAGAGGCACAGGGAGAAGCAGGCTCCATGCACCAGGAGCCCGACGTGGGATTCGATCCCAGGTCTCCAGGATCGCACCTGGGCCAAAGGCAGACGCCAAACCGCTGCGCCACCCAGGGATCCCTGGAGCATAATTTTTTTTAAAGATTTATTTATTGGGGCGTCTGGGTGGCTCAGATGGTTAAGTGTCTGCCTTTAGCTCAGGTCGTGATCCCAGGGTCTTAGGATCGAGTCCCATGGCAGGCTCCCTGCTCATGGGGAATCTGCTTCTCCCTCTCCCTCTGCCTCTCCCCCTGCTCATGCTCTCTCTCCAATGAATAAAATCTTTGAGAGAGAGACAGAATATGTGAGTAGGGCAAAGGGAGAGAATCTCCAAGCCGACTCCCCACTAAGCACAGAGCCCAACACAGAGCTTGATCCCATGACCCATGAGATCCTGACCTGAGCTGAAACCAGTCAGATGCCTGACTGAGCCACCCAGGCGTCCCGTGGAGACAATTTAAAGGCAGTTATGAAGCAATCTGATTGCAGATTCTTCAAGTTTTATTTCCCACCATAAGTGTTTATAAGTATCTCACCTATGCGTAATTTGACAACTGTTATCTTTAGCAACTCACTTTTATCTAGTTTTTCCCAAGTATTCAACGTGGCTTTCATAGAAATAACAGTGGTCTTTTTTGCACATATTTCCTCAGTTTAATTAAGCTACATGTTTAAGTAAATGCTTAAATGTTTCATTGAAATGTTTTCTTTTTAATTTTTATTTATTTATGATAGTCACACAGACAGAGAGAGAGAAAGAGAGGCAGAGACATAGGCAGAGGGAGAAGCAGGCTCCATGCACCGGGAGCCCGACGTGGGATTCGATCCCAGGTCTCCAGGATCACACCCTGGGCCAAAGGCAGGCGCTAAACCGCTGCGCCACCCAGGGATCCCTCATTGAAATGTTTAAATCTTCAAGAAACGGTTAATAAATGACATGTAATAAAGTTACATATTTAATTAAATTACATAACTACAAAAAAAAGTTCAATGGGCATATACAGGTTTAAGAACAGACACAATGAAACCTGGGTGAGCACAGGACTAAAATGTTGGGAGCAGATGGTGATCACAGCAGCAAGGGTTCGGTGGACCACGGGCACAGGTTAGAATGCTTTGTAGAGGGGATGGAACTTGCCAGTGAGCATGCTGAGTGAGATAAGTGGATGTTGCATCAGAGGCCTCATAATCTATGAGGCTAGGATAGCATCAGCATAAGAAGTGGAGACGGAGCTCTTGAGGTTGTAAAGTTCTTAAAACTGTGTCTGATGTATAATAAGCATTTAATGAGAGTATGTTATTGATGTTATCTCATGACCGTTTACATCATCCTTGTCTGGGACATCTGGAAAAAATAGGAAGGAACTCAGATCTGACTCCTGCCCTCCTAATCCAGGCACTGTTTGGAGCTGAAGCTCTTCTGGTTTTTGTTTAAGGTTTTTATTTTTGAGCCAGAAAGAGCAAGCACATGTGCACGAGCAGGGAGAGTGGCAGAGGGAGAAGCAGACTCCCCGCTGAGCAGGGAGCCCAACATGGGGCCTAATCCTAGGACCCTGGGATCATGACCTGAGCCAAAGGCAGATGCTTAACCAACTGAGCCACCCAGGTATCCCGGAAGCTCTCCTAAAGAGCACTGGGCAATAAACAAACTGTGGTGCACCCACATAATACAGTGTTGAGCAGTAAAATGAAATAAGCGATGGGTACACACGGCCATGTGGCTGCATCTCCGGGGGCTTGATGCTGAGTGAGATGAAAGATGCCGGTCACAAAAGGATGCCTACTGTAGGCATTCATTTCTATGACAGTCTATTAAAGGCAAAACCACAGCATGATGGAGAACAGATCCTTGGTAGCCAGAGGTTACAGGTGAGAGTGGGACTATGACCAGAGAACACAAGGGAGATTCTTGAGCGATGGAATGGTTCTGCATCCCAGTTTGGATAGTGGGGATTCAAATCTCTACTGTGTGTTCAAATTCATAGAACTATATTCTAAAAACCGTATGTTAATTCATTAAGAATCCAATTAAAATGAAGATCTTAATAAAGAGCCATCACGGAACGCATCCCTGTGTACAGGCCTCTCAGCTGGCCTGGCCCCACGTGCTGCCTAACCTCTTGGGCCATGGTCACTCACTGGCTTTTCTCTTCCTTGTGTTAGATTGGAGCTGGAGGGAGCATCACTGGGCTGAAGTTTAACCCTCTTGATACCAACCAGTTTTTCACCTCCTCAATGGAGGGAACAACTAGGCTGCAAGACTTTAAAGGCAACACTCTGCGAGTTTTTACCAGCTCAGGCACCTGCAAGTGAGTAGCCTCACAAGGAGGGAAAGGGCTTCTAGGCGCTCAGCATAGTTCTGCTGAGAGCATGTGTATCTCATGTGTGTTCCTCAGACCTGGCATAGGGAAGAACTGCCAGGTAGTGGAGCCGCTTTCCGCCCACCCCTCTCTATCTGAGAGTTTCCTTGGCTGCTCCTCCCCGTCCCAGGTGCCTTGCTGCTTCAGTGAGGTGGTCTCGAGCCTCCGCTCTTCTCAGCGAGGGAAGGGCTTCGGCTCTTCTGCAAGGCATTCTTGTATTAGACGAGACCTTGATTCTCACTAGTCAACGTGGCATTGGCCCAGAGAGCCACTTAGCAGTTGGAGCAGGGACTAAGAATTTAAGACTTCATTCCCTACATCACTGGGGTGCAATGAGGCAACCAGTTGCTGGATGGAAGCTTAATGGGATAGGATTGCGTCCGCAGAGCATGTTGGACACCCGAAGGGCAAGTGGCTGGAGAATATACAAAATGCGCGTCACTTGGATTTCTAGACAGAGACAGGACTCTTACTGTTCTCTAAAGAATCTGGGGGGTTGGGGGGGTGTCTAACTAGCACTGGACATTATCCTGGGTGGCCCCACAGAGGTCAGAATAACACAATCAGGTGATGATCCCATCAGACTCAGCTCCATGTTATTCTTCCATAAGAAACCCTCCCTCTGAAAGATACTTGTAAGGGATACAAAAAGCACTGTGGCAAGGATTTGAATGTTTGAGAGAAAAAAAAATATGAATCTGAGCTCTCCTGGCTGGGTTTTAGGATCCCAGCCCAATCCCTTCAACCTCAGGTAGTCTGAGACACAAAAGAGCAAGACAGAGCTCTGAAACTTGTGTATGCTTTTTCCCCTAAATGCTCAGAAGGGGGCAGAAGTTCCTTTCTCACCAACCAGCGGAACTGAGCTGGGCAGTCCCTGTTTGGTTTGTCATCTCCTGTGGCCCAGAGTAGAGAGTGAAGGGAGAGAGCAATAAACAAATGTTCCTCAGAACCCAGGGCTATAGGGGGCAGGCTAGCCTGGGGATTTGCTTTATGGCTCTGAGCTTCGGCTGCTTGGAGGACTCTTTTTTTTTTTTTTTTTTTGGAGGACTCTTACTAGCTGAGTAAATGGACACATTTCTGAGCCCTGTCACACCCATCCCCTCTGCATGGTAGACAACTCTGAGTGTTCCTCACTGGGAATCTGTGGCGAGACAGTTATTCGTTCAGCAAATACTGATCAGACATCCACTGTACATTAAGACACTGGAGCGGCAAAAGAATGAGTGGACCTTGCCTCTGTCCCCAAGAATCTTACAGCACAGTTTCTCCCTCCAGCTTCTGGTTTTGCAGCCTGGATGTGTCTGCCAGAAGCCGAATGGTGGTCACAGGAGACAATGTGGGGCACGTGATCCTACTCAACATGGATGGCAGGGAGGTGCGTTCTCTGGAACCCAGTTCCCCCCTTTCTGTCCCTTGCGCCTGGCCTCCCTGCGCCCCACCTGAACTGAGCCCTTCTCTGCAGCTCTGGAATCTGAGAATGCACAAAAAGAAAGTGACCCACGTGGCCCTGAACCCATGCTGTGATTGGTTCCTGGCCACAGCCTCCGTAGATCAAACAGTGAAAATCTGGGACCTGCGCCAGGTTAGAGGGAAATCCAGCTTCCTTCACTCGCTGCCGCATAGCCATCCTGTCAATGCAGGTGTGATATACCAGACCTCATCCTTCCTGTAGAACCTGCCTATCCTACCACTACTGGGATTTCTCCCCTCAATATTTAGAAGCTGCTAGGTCAAACCTCTACCCTGAGATCATCAGCCAAGTTGGTGTCTTGGAAAATTCCTGATTCTAGCTGCCTCCAACAGCTGCTAGGTTTTTAGAATGGTTGTTGTTTTTCTAAGATTTATTTTATTTGGAGAGTGCGAGGGGGAGGAGGGGCAGGGGGAAAGGGACAAGCAGATTCCCTGCTGAGCAAGGGGCCCCAATGTGGGGCTCAATCCCAGGATGCTGAGATCATGACCTGAGCCAATATCAAGAGTCAGCTACTTAACCAACTGAGCCACCTTGGCGCCCCAAGTTTCTAGAATATTTTTGTTCACAGCCCAGATTCACCTCTTCCCTTCCACCCCTGTCCAGACAGGAGTGGGAGAGAGGGCACCCCTGTGGGGGAAGGCCTGTGCTCTCTCCAGCTCTGGGGCTTTTCACTTGCCAGCCTGTTTCAGTCCTGATGGAGCCCAGCTCTTGACCACTGACCAGAAGAGTGAGCTCCGGGTTTACTCAGCCTCCCAGTGGGACTATCCCCCAAGCCTGATCCCACACCCTCACCGCCACTTCCAGCACCTGACACCCATCAAGGTAAGTGATGGAGGCAGGGAGCTGTGATTGTGGGGATGGACAGGGTCTACCCAAGGTAGGGAAAGGCCAGATCTCATCCTGCACCCACACGAAACAGTCTCTTTTCCCCTGGCCTTTCTGCAATTTCTGTCCCCATTCTGAGATCCCGCTTTGCTGGGTTGTGTCTCCCGGAAGCTCTTTCCCTGTTTTTTTTTTTTTTTTTTTTCTGCTCAACCTACTTGTCCCCCTGTTCTGCCCTCCCTTCCAGTTACCTGCATGTGCTGCTGGCCCACTGGCTGACCTCGGCCCCCAACACTGATGGTCTTTAAGTCTTCGGATCCCTTCCCGCCCATGCCCCAGACCCACTCCTCTGCTCTCCTGGTTTCTGTTCTTTTCGAACACTACAGTCCCTCTTCAGAACTCCAGGGGTCACGCCTGTACTTCCCTGTCAAGGCAGGCCAACACCCCTGGTTGGAGTCCTTCGGTAAGCTGCTTGGGTTTTGGATCTCAGTTTCCTCATTTCTAAAAATGCAGTAATAGTACCTGGCTGACAGGGTTATTGGAAGAATCGGTATTCTTAAAACACATGGCTAGTGCCTGGGAAGCACTATGTCAACGGTGATCGTTTAATCTTAGAGCGGCTCTCACATACCTCAAGTCAAATCCAAGCTCTTAACAAGGGTTCTTCACTGGCTGGTTCCCACTCATGCATGTGTCATTTCCCACTTCGTGTCTGGCGAGGACAATCTCCAGCTTCCCAGGCGGGACTTGTACCAACTTTCTCCTTCCCGCTAACCATGTCTTTCCTCTTCAAAACTTCCTTGCGATTTCTTAGGAAAGCCCCCATCTGATTCTGTCATTCCGAATCACTGCCAGATTTGTTTTGAGTGGGATCATCTGGGGAACATAGGTTTCCTTCCCTTTCTTGGCCACCAGCCATTTTCTGCTCAACTCTTTCATTCACATTGATCGAGGAGGGACAGTAGTAGGATTACTTCAGAATTTATGTCCTACTTTTGGTTTTGGTTACCAGAGACTTTTTGCTTGGTTGGAGGCCTACCTCTTTGGTTAATGGTCAAGCTGATGTTCAAACATCTATCGATTGGTATGATCTCAGGAAATAGAGAAGGCCTGAAGGTGTCCCAAGGTCCAGAGAGGCCAATTTGGGATTAAAAATGTGGAATGGTAGATGTACATGCACTTGAAAGCTGTTCTTGTAGTTTCATGTGGGTCTTACTTCCATTATTAAATTGCTGGCACTTGTATCAACAATTGTGAGTGGCAAAGAATACTTCTGAGGTCCCTCTTGACAGTACTCTGCATTTGCTCTCATGACAACTCTCCATCTCCTAGGCAACCTGGCATCCTAGGTACAACCTCATTGTCGTGGGCCGATACCCAGATCCCAATTTCAAAAGCTGTACCCCTCATGAATTAAGGACGATTGATGTGTTTGACGGAAGCTCAGGGAAGATGATGTATCAGCTCTATGACCCAGAATCTTCTGGTATCATTTCGGTAAGGTCTGGGCCCTCAAATGATGGGGGGGAAGCAGGGATTCAACCTACCTTAGCTGGCCAAAAATGACCAGAAATTAGCCATAATGTCCTCTTCTCCCAATATCTCACCTCCTCATGCTTACACCCTTGTCTCTGCAGCTCAATGAGTTCAATCCTATGGGGGACACGCTGGCCTCTGTGATGGGTGAGTGAAGCAGGTTGTATCTCAGACTGGCCAAGCCCTACTCTACTCCCCAATGTTGAGTACAGGCTCTCCTCAGCTTAGCCCTGCCAGTCACCCCAGGGTAGGAGGCAGGAAAGAAGATTTCCAGGAGACAGTGGACGCTTTGGCCTAGACCCTCCATGCCTCTTGCTTTGTCTTGGTTGTGACAGTACCTGGCTGCTGTCCAGTGTCCTGGTTTCCTTACCAAGCCCTAGGTTCCCTGGGCCAGCCCCAAGTTCTCAGAGTCTGATAACAGAAGGTGAGAGTCAGACTGGTCTCACTCCTCCTAGGTTATCACATTCTCATTTGGAGCCAGGAGGAAGCCAGGATGCGGCCATGAGAGACACTAATGAAGGTGTGGGCCAAGCAAGAGCTTGGAGCCGCCTGAAGACAAATCCTGTAAGAAGAGGCGGCTGTGTATTAAAAGGGCCAAAGGTATCCAAGTCTTAGGGTTGGAGCAGGGACACTGTGGCATGGGACACTATGGGACTGGGACACTGGCACGTTACTGCTCTGGACTCAGCTCCAGAAACTTCTCCAGAGTTGGTGCCCCAGGTGCCCCAAGGGCCCCTGCTGTATCTAGCCTGGAGCCAGGCTTCTCTTGGAGCGAAGGTACTCTTCTATGTTTGACGTGCAGTGATGGAGTGATAAGGTAGTGGTTTTCAGTTTGTGCTCACTATTGACATGGCTAATAAAACCATACCCAACTGAGCCTGTGAGTGGATCTTCTAGCACTGACCTAATCAGAGGGCTCCTTGCGTCCCCCAAACCAAAAAAGGCACAGAAACAGAGTCTAGAACTTTCATTCTCTGGAAGCTGCCTTAGCCCTATTCTGGGCCAGTCACAAGCTGTCCAGCTCACAACCTGCATTCACCTCTGGTCCCCAAAGACCCCGACGTAGCCAAAAGGGATCGGTAGTGTCATAACTATACTGCAACTCATGCCCCCCCCCCCCCCTCCCAACACCCTTCTGACCTGCTCCAGCTGCAGGGTGACAAAGATGCCTGAAGCATTATGTCTAATGGTGCCTTCAGGGAGACAAAGGAAAACTTGGCCAGCGGGCCTCTGCATGATCCCATTCCCTGGCAGCCAGTGTTTATACTCCCAGAATTGTGCAGTACTTTCCACTAAAATAAACACTGGGGTGCAGAACTGTGTCCTCTGAACGATTTGCTGAAGACTCTGGGCTAGAAGAGAGAGCATGGCTTGATTGGTGGGGGCGAGGCAGATCAAGTGCTAACTCTTTCAGTTTGTCAATCCCAGGTCCTGCGTGAAACTTGCTTGTTTACACTTCTGGTCCTTAGTAAGCATGGTGGAGGCAAATCTTGTCTGGAGAGAGCCAAAGTCCAACACAGTACTTGGTAAACGTGAGGCACACGAATGCTAAGTGACGGGTGCCATGGGCCAAGCCAAGTTATCACTTGTTTGTCTAGGCTGGGGTAATCCAAGGAAGGCCAACCCAGGGTCTCCTGTCCATGGGCTGGGGAGCAGCAAGAGTCAGGAGCAAGGGCCCAGCCCACCTCCCCTAGGAGGCAGAGGGAAGGGGGCTGAGTGGTTGTCAGGCATGATCTTCTCCATCTGCGACATGGCGGTAGCCGGGAGGCTGGGCCTGCATCCGGAAAAGGACGGTGAGGAGTAGCACTATGAGAAGGAAGAGGATGGAGCCACACACAGCCAAGGCCACGATCACCTCTGGGCATGGGATGGGGTGGGGGAGAGAAAGGTCGTATCAGTGTTTATCCGACAAATACTGGATCATCTACCATATGCCAGGTGCTCTTCTTACAGTGGAGACATGCACAGATTAGTGACAAATGATATAAAGGAAAACAAACTAAAGAGAAAAGGATAGAAAGGTACATCAGTCAGAGAAGGCATCACTGAGGAAGTGACAATTTAACCAGACACCTGGAGTCACTGAGACACTTGAACCTGAGAGAAACGGGTCTTGGGGCAAGGGCAGAGGGGATGGGCAGACAAAAGCCAGTACAGAATTTCCTTGATGTGGAAATAAGTTGGGCAAATTCTAGGATCAGCTACAAAATCAGTTATCACTATAGCAGGGTAAGTGAGGAGCAAGCAGATCAGAGCAGAAGATCAGACAAGAAGCGCTTGAAGGCCACAGGGAAGAACTTGTATTTTGTCCAAACATCATGGAAAGCCACTGCAAGATTCTGAGAAGGGTAGTGATGTGAATTGACTTATTATTTTTATTTTTTATTATTTTAAAATATTTTATTTATTAATTTGTGAGAGACACAGAGAGAGAGGCAGAGACACAGGCAGAGGGAGAAGCAGGCTCCCTCTGGGGAGCCCGAAGCGGGACTTGATTCTGGGACTCCAGGATCACGCCCTGGGCTGAAGGCAGCACTAAACCACTGAGCCACCCAGGGATCCCCTATTTTTATTTTTATTTTTTTAAATTAACTCTGCAGTGCTGAGACTGGTAGGGACAAGAAAATCAGAAGGAACACTAGGAAGATTTTCTGTAGTTCAGGCAAGAAGTGATGGAGGATCATACCAGGGAGGCAAGAGGATGCATTTTATTTATTTTTTAATTTTTATTTATTTATTCAAGAGAGACACAGAGAGGCAGAGACATAGGCAGAGGGAGAAGCAGGATTCCTGTGGGGAGCCCTATGCAGAACTCGATCCCAGAACCCCAGGATCATGACCTGAGCCGAAAACAGGCACTCAACCACTGAGCCGCCCAGGCATCCCAGGAGGATGTATTTTAAAGATCAAGCTGATAGGATCTGCTAGTGGACTGGATGTGAGATCTGGGAAAGATGGTATTCAAGATGACTCATAGGGTTACACTATGCAACTGGGTGACTCCTGTGGCATTTGCTAAGATGGACAAGTCTGAAGTAAGGGTGGATTTGGGGGTTAAGAGTATTTGGTTTCAGACATATCAATTTTGAGATGTTCTAGTTGACCTCCATGGAGAGACCTCAAGTTAGCAGCTAGATATGTGAATCCGTAGCTCAGAGAAAAGGTTATGAATCTGAGTCATCAAAGCATGAACTCTGCATGGAAGTGCTATGTAAAGCCATGAGGTTCGATGGGATCACCTTGGGAGTGGGCACTGAGGGAGAAGGGCCAAGATGAGACCTGGGCCCTCCATTGTTTGGTGGGGAGAAAAAGCCAGTCAGGAAGCTACCTAGAAGTCAGAAGAAAAACCAGAGAAAGCCAAGACAGAAGAGTCTATTATATCATGCTCCTGAGAGAGGAGAGAAGCTAAGAATTGGTCACTGGCTTTGATAAGAGGGTCATTGATCCTTTACGAAAGGCTTCACTGGACTAGGTGACACAAGCCTATCTACTGTGAGTCTGACAGAACGGACACTGAAAAAGCGAAACCAGAGTCTAGGCAAATCTGCAGGATTCCACTTTCACAGGAAACCGACAGAGCGGTGGCTGGAGAAAGATGGGGCCCTGAGAGATCTTCGTTAGACTTTTAGATGTAACTGACCTAGCAGACAGGAAACGCGGAGGCCCCACAAGTCCCTATGGAAGTGAGAAAAGATAGATCCAGAGCATAAATGGAGAGGTTGTTGGCCTTAGGTAGTGGGTTACACCAGCAAGTAAGCTAGAAGATCTGCTGGTGGGAGGATGAGCCCAGGCTTTCCTGAACACCATTATTTTCTCAGTGATATGAGAAGAGAGGGCATTGCCTGAGAAAGAGGGATAGGGAGAAGGTGAGGAATGGTCTCAGGGTGGGGAAGTAAACTGTCTAGGGAAGTGAGTCAGATGGCTAGAGGTGCAGCAGCTCTCCAGAGACTTGCGGGTAGGAACTGAAAGTCGTTCTGGGACATCAGCAGCAGAGTCAGGCAGCAGCTCACCTGTGTCCGCAGGACCACTTGCCAGCTGGCACTCCTGCTGCCAATCCTTGGGCACAACAGGCTCTGTGAGGTGAAGGAAGTCCTGCAGTGGGCAGCGGTGAAGGCAGCCAGGCAGGATCAGTGGCCAGGGAGCCTTGTTACTCTCGTTCCGAAAGTACATCTCCACTGAGAAATTCCTGAGGATCGAAGGGAGACGAGACGGAAGGTACTCAGCGGGCCTGTCACCGAGTCCTTGGGCTGCCCACAGCCACCACATTGGTGCCCCTCCCCAAGGCAGACCGTCCGGTAGCTCCACTCACCCATTATCTTCCTGGTACAGTTCGAATATGTGGCAGGAGGCATAGGGGGCTTGTTCCCCATTGTAGACATCCAGTGCCATTTGCAGAGCGACCAGGGTGGTGTCATGCTGTGAGAGGGGAGCCCCCTGTCAGTGCTACTCTCCCCTCAACCCTCATGCCCAGGCACTGAAGAGAGAAGAAGAAATCTAGCTCCTTGCTGGACATCAGCAGCTGGGGACTATGGGAGCTTACCGCAGAGTAAACCAGCAGCTTAGGGAGCTGGGACGAGGTTGCCATCAGGGTCAGGTTCTTCCGTATCTGAGCCAGCAGAACTCCTGAAGGAGAACAGTCCTCCGTGACAGAGGCTCCAGATACCCCTGTCTTCTGGTCAGACCTGTCTGTGGCCCTTTACCCTCTGCCAGTCCTGAGTCTGATCACCTGCGCACTCTGAGGGGGGATGGGAACCACGCAGCCAACTTTCCAGCACCCCTCTTCTCTCAGAACTTTCACATTTACAAATGGAAATGAGATAAAATAAGGTATTGGTATTTCAACACCAATAATAAAGACCTGCCCATTTATAAATGAGCTACACAGGCCCTGCTCACATCTGAACAATCACTCCAGTCTGGCACAAATATAAACTTAAGGTTGCTTCAGAACATGCGAGACAGTGGCGTGTATGGGAGCTCGGCCACATGCAGGCTCGCAAAGGTTTAATGGCCAGCCCTCCCTTGGGTGCTCCCATCAGGAAACTGGCACGTGTGTGACTCTCAGCCTTCTTGCCAAGTGGCCCTCAGTGGTTCTCTGGAGGGAGGAATTCATTTAAGGGGAGACAGAGGGTCTTCTGACAGGTGACACTTAAGAATATGAATGGTAGGGGAAAAAAAGCACACAAACTTGACAGTGGTCGCTCTACAGCAACAGAGGCACTAAGCATTTGGAGGGCTGGGGAGACTTCATTGGCTAATGGGAGGTCTGGTTTTGAAGGGGCAGAGAGCACTATAGGTAGAGAAGTTAAGTGTGTGAGAAACCCTCCAGAACAGATTTTTAATGCTGTGGAGTCCTGATGGGGAAATGACACGCTGCTCTTATCACTCACCCCCCTGAAGCCGGGCCTTCTCTGCCTGCTCGTAGATCCCGAAGAGGAAGCGGAAGCTGAAGTCCTTTAGCCGGCTCAGACGCTGCATGGTTTGGGGTGAGGCCCAGGGTGGCAGGACCAGCCCATGTGTTTGCTGTGTATCGCAGCGGGCAGGTTAGCTCCCCAGGCCTAGGCCTGAGCCTCTCCGGGGACAGCTCTCTTCCCCAGCGGGAAGGTGCCTGTGTGTGTGAGGGAGGGAGGAAGGGAGGGAGGGGAGGAGAGGAGAGGAGAAGTGAGGCTGAGGGCCTGGAACCAGGACACATGGTGGACAGGACACAGGGAAGGCAGCTCAGGCACGAAAAGCGTGACTCAGCAGGATAGAGTCGGATACCATGAGAGTTCTGGGTGGAGAGAGGCAAGAACTGCTGACAAGTCATGAACCATTTCCCACTCTGAGGTTTTCACCCGTGAGGGAAATTCCTTTGTTTCACAAGAAGCAGCCTGTCTGGACCTCCCCGGTGGAAATGGCATCCAGACACTGTACGCTACTTGTCCTGGTCACCTGGGCCTGCTGAGGTGTGAGGGAAGAGAGCTCATACCGGGGACACTAAGTGGGCTCACCTCACAGAAGAGTGTGTCATAGACATTCCAGACAGTCTCCAGTGTCACGTCGGTAAGCCCTGTCTCGTTGGCCACCATATCCAGAAATTGCTAGGAGAAACGGACCTGGGGATCAGTACTGCCCTGAGGAAAAGGACCAGGGTGGTGATCCCCACTTCAGCCCCACTCACTGCATTCTGAACACTCTCATTCTGATACTCTGGTGTCTGTCGGGTCTCGTTTTGCAGCTGCTCATATCGGGGACACGGGCCCAATGGGAACTTCAGCAGCTGCAGACCAAAGCAGGGGAAAGAGAAGGAGTTGGGGATCAGCAGGCCCATGGCCAGCGCTGTCCCTGTCACCGCCTCCAGGGAGGGGGGCCGGCCAGTCTTACCCTATCCTCAGTGATAGGCACAGTGTGGACGGGGATAGGCTGCCAAGAAATATTTGGGTTGAAACGCTGCATGCCGTTGGGAGGGAAGAGTCCAGCCAGGTTGGCCTCAGCACTCATGAGAGTACGGTCAAAGTCTGTGCTTCGCACGTAAACCTGCAGAGATGACACCAGTTTCACCTGAGTGGGGAGGGGAGCTTTGGCCCTGTCGTGGGGCTGGAAGGGGAGAACCTGTTCTTGATGGCTACCAGCAAACTGTGGCCCTCTCCCGCTCTCTGGCCTTCCTTGGCCCAAGCACTCAGCTAGGGGCTATAGCTGCCACCCCGCTGTGAAGAACTCCTGAGGGGATGGCTCTAGTTCAAATGCCCTCCCAGTCCCAAATGCTTAGTCAGTCGGGCTGTCACGTCTGTCTGTCTGGTTTTCTAACAACGCCCATCTCCCTATCTCTACCAGGGGTCCTGGAGGGCAGAAACTGCCTCAACCACACACACCCCTTTATAAAGTGGCTTAGAGAGCAGGGAGGGAACGGAGATAATTGCTTGTGCAAAGGGAGGAGGAAGCAGTGGGGAAGGGCAAGAGCAGGAGAGAGCTGGCCCCCAAGGGACAAAGAGCATCAAGAGACTCTTTAAGATGTCTGTAGCCAACAGCAATAACCAAAGGAACAGCTCTCCCCATCCCTGGGGTAGGGGAGGGCCTCAAGGAAGCCAGCACACTTGCCAATCTTCCCTGACACGCCTCCTCTACATGTGATCCCTGCTATCTTTATCTCCTAGCCCTGTGTGGTTTATTGTGTGTCACCCCCGCTACATTCCAAGCCCCACGAAGACAGAGATCATATCTGTGTGGTGCACCATTTCATGCAAAGTGGTAGCACAGCGCTTTGCCCTTAGTAGGTACTTAATAAGCATCTTGGATGAAGAATCCAGGTTGACAGTATCAGAAAAGACTTTGCCAGGCCCTCAATCCTCAGTTTGGATGCTTGATCAATTTTGCCCTTTCCAAGTCAAGGAAGGGCAACTTGGCATCTGTGACTATGTTCTACGCAGCTCTTGGATGCCTTGTCCTGTAGCTGTAATCAAAAATGCATGGAAGGAGGCCAGAGTGCCCCAGGCTCCCTGAGGGCAGAGGGTGAGAAGGGCAGATTCTATTCCTCTTGCCTCTCGAGCTCCCAGTCTTACCTCTTGCCGGTGGTAGGAAGTGTTGAGGAAGCCATGGTAGCGCTGCCGCAGAGCCTGGCCCAGCTCCCAGTGCTGTAGCATCCCTTCCTGTGGGCACAACCCAAGGGTTAAGAGGGAAGGGACCACTCGCAAGTCCCACAGGGCTTAGGCACTGTTGCTTTCCAAATTTCCCCTGGCTGGAAGTAGGAGTGGGTGAATCTGATCACAGATGTCATTTACTAAGTGGCCTGTGTATGGCACCTGTCCTGGGTACAGAGGACAGTAAGGTTAAGAAATCCAGTCAAAGTCAGCACCCACGTGGGAAATGACAATGTGGTGAGGCCCCAAGTTCTGTAGCAAGCTCCAGAGATCACTCATCCTACAGCCCCACCTTGGGGGCGGTGTGTGTGTGTGTGTGTGTGTGTGTGTGTGTGTGTGTGTCTGGCTTCTGACCCACCTTGGTTAGCTGCCCAAACCCCTGAGGCCACTCGTCTTCCTGATAGGGGTCCTTGGGGTATGTCTTCACTGGCGAACGGTCTCCATGTCGGTACAGCTGAGGAAAGAAAAGGGTTTGCCAAAAAAAAAAAAAAAAAAAAAGAAAAGGGTTTGCCTACAGGTCAGAAGGTTCCTAGATGGGGACACAGCGCCCACCTCTGCCCGCTGTTGGGGAGGGAAGCCCTACTCCCTCTGGGAAGCCTTAAGTCTACGCACAGCAAAAGACCCCGGACTTAGAAGTCAGTAACTTTGAGCGGGTTCCAGAGATTCCAATTTGGCCAACCAACGCCACTTGGAGAGACCATAGGCGAAGCCAAAGATACAGGTGGAAATGGAAGAGAGAAACGAAAGCGATGCAAGTGGCGGGGTGCGGGTGGGGGTGGGGTGCTGGAAATCACCAAAGGCTTGATTAAGGGAGGGTCTCTTTACGGTTCTGCAGCATGCCTGCCCCAGGACAGGCTCACCTGACCTATGCCCTGCGAGACAACTCCGGACCCCCGGCCTGCCCCCGAAAATAACCCGGCCCCCACCCTCCAGGCCGGGCGTCTCCCCCTGCACCCGCTGCAGCTCCGCGAGGGACCCCGACCCAGCGCAAGCCCCGCCCCTCCCTCCCACCGCGGGCCTGTGCCCTTCCAGCTCGGGCAAGCCCTCGGGCCACCCCGGCTCCCGGTACCAAGGTGACGAAGCGCAGACTCCGGGCCTGGGTGGGTGGCACCACGAGCAGGTTCGCGCCAAGAAGGAGCTGGAGCAGAACCGCCCCGCTCCACGCAAACGGCCCGCCCGCCATCGCCGCTAGAGACTCAGCGGCACAGAGGCCGGAACCCGCTGCGTGGCACCTCCAGCTGCCGCCCGGACGCACCCGTCAGGACACACGCCGGAAGTGCCTTCGCCGCCATCTTGCTGAAGGAGGGGCAGAGATGGTGGGAACTGGAGGGACCTGGGAGGGGATGCGCGTGGGAGGTCCGCGAGGCGGCCGCGGCGGAGGAGCGTGGGAGTGTGGCGCGGGCTCGCAGGGCCGAAGGCGCTGGAGACCTCGTCTTGGTAAAGAGAGCCCCGAGCTCGGGTGGGCCTCGGCCACGGAGACCCTGTAACGAGGTGGCGCCTGCTGCGGGCCGGACAGTGGCTGGGAGCGCGAGCGCCCCCTCGGGCCGGGGTGCCGCCGGGCCTCAGCCCAAAGCCAGAACGGCTGCCGAATTGGGGCGAGGGTTGGGAAGTGCAGGGCGCCCTTCTCCACGCCCCTGCCTTCTGGTGGAATTTGAGCCTTGGCCCCTGGCTCCGTTCCCCGGGAGAAGCCCTGTTTGGTGCAGGGCACAGCGTGTCAACAGTTCTTTGGACTCCCTGTGCCCTTGGGGTTGGTCCCAGTGCAGCCTGCCGCTCGTGCATTTGAGCAGAGCTCAGGACACCTCTCACTTTACCTCCCAGTCCTTTCCCTTCCCTTCCATCGGTCCACTTGCGACTTTGGGATGTCCTGGAAACGTATCACGCCTCCTCGGAAAGGAAAGTGTTGCACAGTACATTCAGACTTTGCAAAACCAAAGCAGTGAATCCGTGGGGGAGGAATTTCAGACCGGTGGGGGGATATATACAGGGATAAGGGGAGGTGCATAGCTTAAAAGTGGGAGAAGATGGATTTTCCATAGAATCAGAGACGCCCTGGGCCTTGGCTGTTAGGATCCAAGTGCAGCCAATTTGGCCTCATGGCTTTGTGACTGAGCTCGGAGTGCCTCGCAGCTCCAGAGTCACGGGCCTTTGGGATGCTTTGATGCAGATCTGCCCACTGGAAGCAAAACTACCTCGGATGGTTGGAGAAATGAAAACCTGATCAGAATGATATGGGAGAAAACAGGGTCAGTATTTTGCCCTAGAACGCCAGATGCGATTAGTTACATATACCTTCCAGGGTTGTTAGGAAAAGAACGAATAGAAATTGAGAGCTGAAGGATGGGTAGGCAAATAGTTTCTTAATCTTACTTACTCACAAGCACCTTTAATGAATCAAATGAAAATTTGCCCCCGTGTCCCAGAAAACTGTCCACACACACACAAATGGAATTTTGCATGTAATCTCAAGAGGCACGTGAAGAACATCAGTAGTTTTCGTAAGTCAGCATCTCTGAATCCTGGATCTAACCTAGTCCCCTTACTTTAAAGGATTAGGAAACAAGCCCAGAATGAGGAACTTGTCCAGGGTCACAGAGTTTAGGAGAAGGGATTAAAACTCAATATTTTCTGATTCCCAGTCAAGTAGTCTTCATAATGGACTATTTCTTGCTGGCTACTCAAACTGCATTGCTAAACCATGTATCTGGTGGCCCCCAGATACCTTCAATAAAAGAGATTCTTTAAAAAGGAAACCTTTTCACGTTGTTGGGGTTGATTAGGGCATGGCTTATTGGCAAAATTCTGCGTCTTAGTGGAAGTTCTTGAATGTTTGTTTTAATATATCCCTTACTCTTCTTGCAATGTAGCCAGACCTTTCTAATTTCAGAATAAATCTTGGGCTCACTAAATTTTGGCAAGTAGAACAAATTCATCTCTTGCTTTTCTTCCCACTTGCTAAAGTATGTTTGAATCCTTTGTGCCTGCAAGTATCCTGTGTAGGAGGGATTGATGGAGCAGATATTTCATTTCTGTAGTGAAAAACAAATCCAGGAAGCGTGAAGATTATACCACAAGTATGTGGTAGAACCAAGAGGTAAGCCATGGCTTCTTGGCTCCCAGTTTCTGCATATTTTTCTACCAGGTGATTCTGTGGTCTCCATACCTTGGTTCCTAACTACAGACACAAAAAACTAGGCATGTAGATGGATAGGTAGATAGATACAGGGGCCTACCCCAGGCTGAATAAATCAGAATCTCTGAAAATGAGGCCAGGTTTGGAAACCACTGTTGCACTCTGTGTTGTCAGAAGCAAACCTAAATCCAGGTGAGTTGACCTTTTTTTTTTTTTTTTTTTTCCTTTTGGGGAGGCAATTTTTTGTAATGGAGTGAAGTGTTTTTTTTGTTCGTGTGAGTTTGAGCTTTTGAGTCAGCTCTACCTGTATTCAAACTTGATATTTGCCCACTTGATAGTAATTATCTCCTGGAGTTATTATATATGAGGATAAATAACACATGCAAAGATAAACATGTGGAGGTAAATGTTACTTTTCTCCTTTCTGCTTTGTATATCATCTCTTAACTCAAGCCTGGGAAGCAGAAATTCCTGAGTTCTCTATTTTGTGATCGGGAGGTTGGGCACAAGTTGTTTGAGTGCCCTGCAAGATGACCCCCACACTCTGCATCTTTCCAGAATGGTGAAGGAGGGAGCAAAAATCCATTTCCCTAGTCTGTCCCTCCTTGTAGCCTGCTTCATGGGAATTTGAGTACTTTCAGGGGAATTATCGAGTAGTACATATGACTGTGAACTGGTAAGTGCTCCTGTACTTTTGCTTCAAGTTTCCCTTTGCTACAAGGAAAGCCTCTGGAGGTTCTAGGGATCCCAAATACGACCTGGAAGATCCCTGAAGGTGCTAAGATCCCCGAGGGGCCAAAGAAACATAGGAAAAGCCCTGTAGCACTAGGAGGCTTTGCACCTAACACCTGTGGGCTAGTGGGACCATTCTGTGGGGGTGGATCTGGCAAAGCGAGACATGTGACCCCAGCTGCTGATCATCTGACTACTTGCTCGGGTTTGGGGGAGAAGTCCCAGTGGTTGGTCTGCAGAAACTGTGGAGATGGTGCCAGCAGGTTTTAGGCTTCTCCTGTTTTCCTCTCCCTTTCCCTTTTCACAGTGGGGGAGGCTCCTGAACCCTGTAACCTGAAAGGGTAGCTCTGGCAGTAAGGCACTGGTCATGCTTCCTCCTGTACTTGAGATAAAGCAAGCTAACCCCCTGGCTTGGAGGAGATGGCGCCCTGACCTGCTTATTGAGCAGCTGGCGCTAGCCTCTGTCAAGAGGGCTCCAGATGGGCTGGTGTGTGTGGTCTCGGGTCCTGGGCTGCAGAGAGGCTAAGATATCAGGAGAGGGAGCTACAGATCAGGAGTAGATGAAACAGGCTTTTCCCACCTCCTAGAAGGTAGGTCATCAAGCCCCAGAGTAAATTCCATCCCACATTCCTTATAACCAAATGTTGCAGTGACATCTCTGACTATACTTCTACGCTGATGCTTCTGGGGGTGGAGAAAGGTGGAGGAGGGAACTGGATGGATGATGTGAGTGCTGGGACAGAATGGTTGCAGTTTCCCAGAGGTTGGAGTCCCTGATGTCTACTTTCCCAGGACAGCTGGGACCTTGTGAAAATCAGGAAAGGGACACATGGAGGAAGAATGGAGAGCCTTGTGCTCATGACTCAGAGATGCTCAGACAAGGGTGGTGGCCTTATGAGGGGATGACCTTGTGATAAGAGGGAACAAGAGCTAAAGCTGGAGGCAGAACTTTGAGATGGGGGGTGTCAGAGGGGCTTTTCTGAAATGTGAAAGTGAATACATGGGCAGATTTTGCAATATCATGCAGCCTGCTGTCTTCTCCAGTCTCTGCTCTCCAACCCCCACCCCACCCCGTGCTTCCTCCCCATCTTTCACCACGTTCGTTTTCTGTTTCTGCTTTCCCCGTCCTTCTCCATCCTGTTCCTCCACAGCCTCTGTCCACTCCCTTTTCCCTCTCTTCCCTGGTGCCCTGTTCATCTGTTTCAATCCCTCTGGCTGCCTGCCCTGGCCTTCTGTCCTTCTGTCCTCTGATGTGGGGCCCATGGGAACTGGAGTTCACAGCAAAACAGGAAGAGCCTGTGAGCAGGAAACTGGGAGCAGGGCAGGGGGTGAACAACCAGCAGTAACCTCAGCTCCTCGCCTCCCACATCTGGACTGAAGCATCCCCAGGGCTCTCTGTCCCTCCCACTGCAGCCCTGGCTTCTTCCATCTTGGTGCTTCACTGGTCCAGCAGACCTGAGCGGCAACCGGACAAGAGTATTCCTGGACTCTGATACAGGAGAAAGAGCACAGGGACTAGAGTGAGGACATCTGGATTCTGACCCCAGTTTGGTCACTAGCTGTGTGTGGTCTTGGAAAAGGCTATCCCATGAGCTCAGTGCACTCTGTAAAAATGGTGCTCCTGTTACTTACCCTCCCTCCCTCTTGGGGCTGCTTTAAGGACCAAAGGAGATAGCGAGGAGTTTGCATGTGGAAACAAGCCCTGGAAGGTTAATAGTGTACAGATTCAAGATGATGGGAAGACCTATAGCTGAAAATATTGGAGGTGAAAACAGCTACCCTTGAACACTTACTATGTGCCACACCTTGTGCTATGTGCATTTACTTGTGACAACCTTATATGGCAAAAACAATTATCATCCCTTATTTTATTTTTTTAATTAATTTATTTATTTATGATAGTCACACACAGAGAGAGAGAGAGGCAGAGACACAGGCAGAGGGAGAAGCAGGCTCCATGCACCGGGAGCCCGACGTGGGACTCGATCCCGGGTCTCCAGGATTGTGCCCTGGGCCAAAGGCAGGCGCTAAACCGCTGCGCCACCCAGGGATCCCCATCATCCCTTATTTTAAAGATAGGGAATCAGATTCAGAGACATTATGTAACTTATCAGGATCACACAGCTACTAAGAGACAGAAGCAAAGGGAGGATTTGAATCCAAAATCAGCGCAGAGCTCAGGTGCTAAATCAACATGATGAGATGGAACTGACTAGAGTTAACAAGTGTGGAAGAGGATCATTCTTTTTCTTGTTTACCTAGTCATTTAACAAACAGGAACATAGTACCCACTCTGTTGCCTGCTCTGTGCTAGGCCCTGTTCTGTGAGCTACAGGGGAGATAAAAATCAATAAAACATGGTATCTACCTTCGGGGATGGATCTCCCATTCTAGGTAGCAAGGCAGGATAGCTATGGCTCTAGTCTCAGCAGACGCTGGATAGAACCTACCATCACTGCCGATGGAACCATTCCCAGTTGTGAGAACCTGCATACATGTTCCCGGGTCCACCGTGGACTGGCATCTGGGTCACCTGCCATCTCCGCCCCTACCCCCATCCCAGGCCTGCCACTGCTCTTCACCTGGCCACTTCACATCTCGGTGGCCCCCTGCAGGGTACCAACACTCAGACACCGTGGGAGGATAAGCACCTGCTTCTCCACCCCTGGAGTTCTACCAGTGTGGCCGAGGCCTGGGGTGAGTGGGGAGAGCCTTTTGGCCTCATCCCAGAAGCAGAGGAGGAGGAGGGAGGCTGGGAAAGCAGGCTGGGGCTCGGTGTCGCAATTCTGGGCAGTGCCTGGACCTTTGCTCTAAGAGGTGTCTATGGAGGGGAGGGAACACCGACTCTGAAGGCTGCCGGGATTGGGGTAGGGGTGCCTGGTAGGTAGTCCTTCTGTAAGAGCAGCTAAGAGCCACCGGGGTGAGGAGAGGAAGGGGAGAGACGTGGAACTGGGCTGGTCTACAGGGAAATGTGACTGTCATGGTTGGGGGCAGGGGGGCAGGGGTGAGGCTGGGCTGAGGGGGCGGGCAGGCTGGGGAGGAGTCACCATGGTGGGGAAGCTGCCTCCTGGGTGTGGGGACGGCGGCCAGGGCTCTGGTCAGTTGTCTCCGGTCTGCCTAGCAGGAAGGAGAAGTGGCCCGACCCCTTGGCAGTCCCTCCCCTCAGCCTTTCCCCACAGTACTTCCCTGGGGCTCCCGTCCCTCACTTGCTCAGCTCCGACTCTGCCAGCGTGAGGCCTCCAGACCAGGGATTGCACCATCCTCCCCTCCCAGCAAGGGGGCTCCAGAGACTGCACCAGCCAGGAAGTCTGGTGGCCTGGGGATTCGGTGGGTCCACTCCTCAGCACTGGCCTGGGGCTCTGTGTGTGAGTCTGGAGTGGGAAGGGGTCACCCTGTAGAACTTAGGGGTCTCTGGGGAGAAGCGAAGGACGATGATGGTGATGGCAGCCCAGGCAGCAATAGGATAATAATTCCCAAGGGGTTCTGGGGGAAGGGGTCCTGGCTGTGGGATGGAGTGACTCCTAGAGGCAGGAGGTTTGTGCTGGGGCCCTGGAAAGTGACAGCACTGAGGGCGTCTGACAAGCAGTGAGTTTCACTGGGCGAGTGAGCCTCAATCCCATGCCCTAGTCCTGGCCAACTTTGGCTGTCCCCCGTCCTGGAGTGAGGGGAAGGGCTCTGAGAGAAGCTGGGCAGACGTGCCCAAACCCTCTGTGATAGCCTGGAAGGGCCCCTGGGGAGAAAAGGTGGCAAGGTGGCCAACAGCTAAGACTTTGAAGTCAGAGAGACCAGAATTGGAATCTTGGCTCTACCATTGCCTAACTGTGTGGCAATAGGCAATTTACTTAATCTCTCTCTCTCTTTTTTTAAAGATTTTATTTATTTATTCATGAAAGACACAGAGAGAGGCAGAGACACAGGCAGAGAGAGAAGCAGGTTCCATGCAGGAGCCTGATGTGGGACTAGGTCCCAGGACTCCAGGATTGTGCCCTGGGCGGAATGCAGACGCTCAACCGTTGAGCCACCCAGGTGTCCCTACTTAATCTCTTTAAACCTCAGTTTCCTCATCTATAAAATGGGCATAAGAATAGCCATGACATCCTAGGCTTATCTAGGGGAAGGCATAGAAAGCTTTAGCACAGGCTGCTGGATACATACACAGCAAGTGAATGTTAGCGGGTGTATTGGTACTCGTAGGATCGGGTAGAGAAGGTTGCTGAGGCGAGAAAGGAGCCCAGTTCTGAAGACTGTAATGTGGGTCATTCCTGCAGGACAGCCTCCTTGGTAATGTCCAGGGCTCCAGGAAGAGATGTCCTTGTGGCTGGAGGCCCCTGTGCCTGACGCTTCTCCTGGTAAGCCACTCCAGCCCTCTCTGCACTCAGGGCCCAGGTCCTCTCCTCCCTCAGGAATCAGCCTCCTGCCATCCCCCGGAGGGCATCCCAGAGTTGATTTTGGTATTGCTTGCCTCCTGCCCGGACTGCCTATCCGTGGGTCTGGTGCCGGTCCTTCTCAGCATGGGCTTGCTGCTGGGGAGAGCTGGCATGTCTAGTGCTTACCAGCACTGGCTTTGAAGAGCGCTGAGCTCTGCAGTGGACGCACGCCAGCCCCTCAAGGGGAGGAGGGTTAACATCCTGAGATGCAGGGGTCTACAAGTGACCAGCCCCGAGAGCCGCACAAACCCCAGGGTCCTGAAGCCTGTGCCAGCATTTTGCTGCCCTCTAGGGGTAGAGATAAGTTTCCAGTTTCCCAGAACGTGAAGGAAGGGGATGGGAGGGACCTGAGACCCCCTTGTGCCTCTCTTTTGGGGGGCCCAGACTCGGCAGCGGAGCTGTGGGAGCTCGACACACAGGATGCCAGCAGCCAGGCGCTGGGAGGCAACGACTGCGTCCTTGGGGAGGAAGCCGGCACTCCCCAATCTGCTGGGGGCTCTCTGGGGGCAGGGCTGCAGGCACCAGAGCCCACTGTCCTGCTCCCCGGAGTGGATACCCCTCCAGAATCTGCAGGTGAGGAGCTGTTGGATTCGGAGGCGGTAGGGGCCCTCTGGATCTGCGAGGGGTACCTTGGGCCTATTTACCCCTATAAGATCATGGTTAAGTCCAAAGGCTTCGGGTTCTATTAGACCCGACTGCTCCGAGTGTGAATTTTGTCTCCACTTTGGGCCTATCTGAGCCCGTTTCCTTATTTGTGAAATGGAAATAGTAAATAGTACGTGTCTGCTAACGGTTGTGAGGTCGATGTACATAAAGGGTTCGGGCAGGACCTAGGATGTATAGCACTTGGCACCTGAGACCTACTTTCTCATAACGGACAAGACAGCCTACTGTGAAGGGAACAAAGGTCACTGGGCGCTAAGGGCCATGGCCACCTGGGCACCGAGCTTTTTCCTTGGAGAAGAACATTAATAGGCTCTCCCCTGTACCCAGAGCTCCGTCCACAGAAGCGGAAAAAGGGGCCAGCCCCCAAAATGCTGGGGAATGAGCTGTGCAGTGTGTGTGGGGACAAGGCCTCGGGCTTCCACTACAATGTGCTGAGCTGTGAGGGCTGCAAGGGATTCTTCCGCCGCAGCGTCATCAAAGGGGCGCGCTACGTCTGCCACAGCGGGGGCCACTGCCCCATGGACACCTACATGCGTCGCAAGTGCCAGGAGTGCCGCCTTCGAAAATGCCGCCAGGCTGGCATGCGGGAGGAGTGTGAGTGTCTGGGGATGGGAGTGGGGGGAAGAGGCTGATGGGCAAGGGGTGCCAGGGTATGAGGCCAGACAGGCAGCTGAGCCTGCAGGGCCTAAGTATGGATTAGTATCTCTTTCTTCCCTTTACCCAATGCTCTCGGCTTTTCTGGAGCCTCAGACCACCCCTCTGCCCCATCCTGGCTGCTCATTTCCCCTCCTCATGTCACACGACCCTGTCCTTAGGCGTCTTGTCAGAAGAGCAGATCCGCCTGAAGAAACTGAAGCGGCAAGAAGAGGAACAGGCTCAGGCCACATCCATGCCCCCCAGGGTGTCCTCACCTCCCCAAGTCCTGCCCCAGCTCAGCCCAGAGCAACGGGGCATGATTGAGAAGCTGGTGGCTGCCCAGCAGCAGTGTAACAGGCGCTCTTTTTCTGACCGGCTTCGGGTCACGGTAACCAGGGGAACTGGGGAAAGGGGGCTGTGCTCAGAGCACTGGTTGGCTCCTTGATATCTGACTCAGTGTAGTTCATTTTTTCCATCCTTGCCCTTCTGGGTAGCCTTGGCCCATGGCACCAGATCCCCAGAGCCGAGAGGCCCGTCAGCAGCGCTTTGCCCACTTCACCGAGCTGGCCATAGTCTCTGTGCAGGAGATCGTTGATTTTGCCAAACAGCTGCCTGGCTTCCTGCAGCTTAGCCGGGAGGACCAAATCGCCCTGCTGAAGACCTCTGCAATCGAGGTGGCTGGCGAGGCCGAGGGGTGAAGGGAGAACCAAGGCGGGACCGTCTCTGGCAGGGGCTTCCAGACAGCTGGGTGGGGAGCGCAGGTGCCCCATGCCAAGACCGGCCTTCCGAGCCCCTGTTTGAGGTCTGCTGCTTGTGTGCAGGTAATGCTTCTGGAGACATCTCGGAGGTACAACCCTGGGAGTGAGAGTATCACGTTCCTCAAGGATTTCAGTTATAACCGGGAAGACTTTGCCAAAGCAGGTAAGGACCAAGATCAAAAATGGCTTGGGCGGGGTGGAAAGACACTTCTTGTCATCCGGCTCATAGTGACTACAGAGACACAGGCCCAGGCTTTGGGTGGCTGTACGGGGAAGGTTCCACTTGTTTTTCCAAGATAGAAAGTCAGAGTGGTGTTAGGCCTCTCTCAGCTGATCCAAATAGACTTCTGTTCTCTGTTGCATTTACCTAGTGGTCTTCACACAGTGTTTCAAGGAGCCTGGCCTGTGGGTGGGGGCTTCCATAGAAGTGTCACCTTAGAGGAGGAACAGTGACACAGGAATGTCCTTCATCCTCTCTAGCCAAACGAGAAACCATTTTTTTTTTTTAAGATTTCATTTATTTATTCATGAGAGACACAGAAAGGCAGAGACATAGGCAGAGGGAGAAGCAGGCTCCTCTCAGGGAACCTGATGTGGGATTTGGTCCCAAGACCCTGGGATCACGACCTGAGCCAAAGACAGATGCTCAACCGCTGAGCCACCCAGGTGTCCCAAGAAACTCCATTTAATATTGTGCTTCTGCATAATGTTTTGCTTGAAGAAAAGATTTCACAGCTAGGGAAAAAAAAAACTTGAAAAGCACTGCACTGAGCCTTTTAGTATCTACTGATGGCCTTGGTTGTGCTTTTTGAGGATCTTGGGGACTGATTTTCCCCCCTACTCTTTTTCAGTTGCTTTTTCTGATGAGTTGTGGAAGAGAAGCTGAAACATGGCAATTGTAGGGCAGTTTTCGGATAAGAGTGAACACTCCCATCCCCATGCTGCACCTGGAGTGTTTTCTCCAAGAATTAGTTCCCAGGACTTCTTTTTGCTCCTTGCTTGCAGGCTAAGCAGTGTTGGTTTCCTCATATTCAGTTGCTGGTAATGTTTGTGTTATTGGGGGGCAGTGGTGGGAAAGAATGGAATGCTCACAGGGTTTTGGAGGGACTAGAACTTCAGCTCAGCAGGAGACTGAGTAGTTTAACACCTGAGTGAGTGGGTCTGTAAAATAGGGCTCATGCTGTGTCTCCATTCTCAGGGTTGGCAGGTCCTGGTTTCCAGGGCAGAACTCATAAAGTCCTCTCTTTTTTCTGGCGACACAAACCAGCTCATGTGCCTCTTGTTCCCACACAGGCCATCCAGTGAGCTTTCTAGAAAGGCTTCCTTAAACAACAGGGCATGGCCGAGGTCTATTGGCATCTCTTGCCTTCTGTAGTGCCAGGTGTGCCCCTGGATTGTGTAGGCACCTAATGGGGCAACTTGAGGACTTTTTCCAGCTTTAACAATCCAGCCTTGCTCCCTTTATCTGCCTGTTCCCCAAATGCTGCTTCCCCAGCCCTTCTGAAGCATGGTCTCCTCCTCATCCTTCCTAACATCCTCCTTTCTAAATCCTTTGCCATTCTCATGTGAAGAGTGTTCCTTCAGCACTTGCAGACTTGTGCCATCTGAATGCACCTATTTATAGATTCATTTATATAAGCAGTTTCGAACCATCATGTTTGCCTTTTTTAAAAAAAGATTTTATTTATTTGACAGCAAGAGAGCACAAGCAGGGGGAGCAGCAGGCTCCCCACTGAACAAGGATCCCAAGGTGGGGCTCCATCCCAGGACCCTGGGATCATGACCCAAGCGGAAGGCAGACACTTGACTGAGCCACCCAGGCGCCCCTCATGTTTGCCTTTCATTTCTTTTTTGTCAGTGAGGTCTTGGGTAGGAGGAGCAGGGGCTCTCTTTTGTCAGATCTCCGTCCTTCTGTACATCACTACCATATGCTGCATGCAGTGGACAGCTAAAGATGTGCACGTACAGTGCTGGGGTTGTCCATTCAGCAAGCGTGAGCAGACCTGGCAGGGTACACAGCACAACTCCAGAACCTACTCATCCTCTCTGTACAAAGGGGCCATTCACAATTTGAGGCTTAACACCTCACCAAGAAAGGCTTTATAAAATGGCGCTTGTCCATTAAATGTCTCAACACACACTTGATAAACATCAGGGTGAAAGTGCAGGAAGTGACTAATCAAAAAGCCTCAAATGGAAAAGTTAGCAGATGGTTGCTAAAAGAAATCAGAAAGCCTGAGGGACAGGGAGGGGTGGGGAGACTTTGTGATGGCAGAAGTGTGCTCTAGATGTTATGACTTTAGGTCAAGGTGTGTTGAACTTCACTCTCAGCAAAAAGACTGGTTCTATTTTTAAAGTTTTATTATTTATTTAACAAACGCTTATATAGGAGTTACCATTCTAAGGACTCATTATGAGGTTGGTGCTGTTATTATCTTCCATTTTACAGATGGAAAAACCAAAGCCCAGAGAGCTTAGATAACTTATGTAAGGTCACACAGCCTAATAAATGGCCAAGCCAGGGCTCAAACCCAGGCAGTCCAATGCCACAGTCCATGCCCTCAACCACATTGCTGTGTTCCTGCTGGGACGTGAAACCTGAGGCGTATCTCTAGTATTCAAATAAGGCCAATTGCCAGTGAAAAAGTTTTCTTTGAAAACAAAAACAAGGGTTTTTCTATTTCTAGTAATGTGGGGCCCCGGAGAATTGCAGTAATAGCAGGTATTATCATTTACTTCAGTACCTCCTTGTGTGACAAACACAGCACTATACATGCTTTGCATGCTTTGTGATTTAACCGTCAAAACAGTCTTAGAAGTTCAGATATTCCCATCCCACAGATGAGGCTTAGAAAAGAAACTTGCCTAATGTTACCCAGCAGAGCCCTGGAGACTTCTTAGTTCCTAATAGTTCCCATAAGTTAAGGAGTTGGAGGAGAGAAGGAAGTTCCTGCTGCTGGTGCTGCATGCCCCACTCCCTTCTTCCTCCCCAGGGCTGCAGGTGGAGTTCATCAACCCCATCTTCGAGTTCTCCAGAGCTATGAATGAGCTGCAACTCAATGATGCCGAGTTTGCTTTGCTCATTGCCATCAGCATCTTCTCTGCAGGTGCGATGAGGGGCAGAAGAGAAAAGGAGCAAGAGACTTACATCAAGTGGGGCTGCAGGCCCCACAGGGCAGGAATTGTGGGAGTGGGAGCCCTCCATTGTTGTGCTACCTGGGGAGAGGGTGGGGCATGTCCCTATTTGGGGGGTTGTGATTTGGGGTGTGGCACTGAGACCCTGGCCACACCTGCTCCTGACCTCTGTTGGTGACCTATAGACCGGCCCAATGTGCAGGACCAGCTCCAGGTAGAAAGGCTGCAACACACTTATGTGGAGGCCCTGCATGCCTACGTCTCCATCCACCACCCCCATGTGAGTCTCCCCAAGTTGCCTCCTTTTCTCCTCCCCACAGGCTTATCCCCAGACACCCCTACTTCCCCTTTAAGTATCCTTCCCTGACTACATCTTGCACAGCTAGTTCTCTACCCATCCCACAATTCCCCTATCCTTGCCCCCCTTCCCTGGGGAGAGACAGACACTATACTTGTCTCTCTCCTTCCCTCAGGACCGACTGATGTTCCCACGGATGCTAATGAAACTGGTGAGCCTCCGGACACTGAGCAGTGTCCATTCAGAGCAAGTGTTTGCACTGCGCCTGCAGGACAAAAAGCTTCCCCCACTGCTCTCTGAGATCTGGGATGTGCACGAATGACTGCTCTTCCCCCCCATATCTTCTGTTTTCTGAGGCGCCTGCCTGCTTCCTAGAGGTGAAGCAGATGGAGAAGGGCAAACATTCCTGGGAGCTGGGCAAAGGAGATCCTCATTGTGGCATTAAAGGAGAGTCAAAGGGTTGGGAGTCTGTGGCTGCTGGGCAGTGAGGGTCCTGCCAACACTGTGCTCCATTTGAAGACAGTACTGAACCCAACCAAGTGAATGGATCTGGGGGCCACTTTGCACAAGATTCTCCAGGGCCCTGCCCGTCCTGCCTCCACCGCTTCCTGTTTTCCCCACAGGGCCCCAAGAGAAATTCTCCACTGTCATTCTGTGGCTCAGCCATAAATGCCTCGGGGCTGCCTCACTGATAGGTCTGGCGCCGTGTGTACAGAAAGACCACAAGGAAGGTAGAATGAGAGAAACTATTTCTGGACCCTGCGGGTGGGGGCATGGCCATTGGGGTGGAAACCGACCTTTAGGGTCCGCCTCCAGCGCTTAAGAGGGAGACAAACCACAGTAACAGCCTTGGCAGTGAGAGGGGACCTCCTTCAACTAAGCCCGCCCTACTGCGGCTTAGATGCCCCCTTCCCCTTTAATGATCCAGGTGGGATAGGGTTCTCTTTCTCAGGGGGGAAGGGGGGTGAATTTTCAGCACAAACACCCCAGCCATGCATGCACCTGTCTTCGTGCGCGCCCTCGTAATGCCTCGGGTTTTCCGTTGGTACCTAAAAAAAAAAAAAAAAAAAAAAAAGGAGGGCCCAACAGTCAGTGCTGTAGGGCCCCAGGCCCTGAAGACCGCGAAGGAAAGTGCCTTGAGGCCAGGGGAGGGTTGGGGCTGTCAGAGGGACTGGACTCCATTTCCCAGCGGGTACTGCGGCACCGTTCACGCCCCCTGCGCTCTGCGCGCTCCCGCGTAGGTGAGCCGGCGGCCACGCCTTCCGGCCTCGGCTCCCACCCCCCCGTCGTCCGTGAGTTGGTAGGCTCCACCTCCGGGCCCGCAGGCTTTGCAGCCCAGGCTGCCGGGCACTTCCAAGCCGCGAGCGGGGGGGTGGGCAATGGGGGGGGTTGAGGTGTGGGTGACGCTCAGAAAGTCTCAGGAGCAGTTTTATGTTGAGAAGCCGCTTCCACGTTAATCCACAGTTCGTCGAAAGGGGCTCTATCACCACGTCAAATTAAAACCCCTTTGTGCAACCTACACAAAAGGTATCCCTTTGGGTCCTCCCCGTGGCACGCTTGGCGCTGGGCCGGCCCAGCGCTCCCCGTCGCCTTCCCACTCCCCCACGGATAGGTGTGTGCGTAGCCGCCTTTCTCCCGAGATTGGCTCCACCCTTCAGCGGACGGCTTGGTGCACCCCGTCCCCCCGTGGTGCATGGTACGGCCCCCGGCCCCCTCAGCCTCCCCCCTCCCTCACCGGCTCCGAGTGGTACGCGCCCCCCGGTGCAGACGCGGAACTGGCGCGCGCGCTCGGAGCGGCGCTGGCGCCGGCGAGCTTCCGACAGCAGGCTCTGCTGCCGGGGGCCGTCTGGCTGGGCCTGGTCGGCGCCCCACGGCTCGGGAGGTAGGAAGGTCCGGGCCCTGGAACGGTCTGGGGACGGGGCTCTCCCGGGGAAACGGGCACCAGGGGAAGCCACCTCTGAGGAGGCCCTCAAGGAGTTGGGGGGCGGGGGTCGCGGAGGGAGGGGGCGGGGCTGGGACTGAGGGCGCTCGGGGCTGCCGAGGGGGTGCGCGCCGGCGCTCCGGGCTCTGCTCGCCGCGGCGGGCCTCGATTCCTGCCGGGGTGGCCCGGGCGCGGGTTCGGGGCGGGGGCGGGGCGAACTGTCCAGCAGGTGAGGGGGCGGGCGGGGCTGTCTTGCGGGAGGACCGAGCCGGGATAAGCACCTGGCGCGCGCGCGTGTGCACGCACGCCCTATATTTGATCACGATTCGGAGACCATGTTTGGTCTTTTCGAAAAAGAAAAAAAATTGTTTTTTGGTGTTTCAAAACTGAAGTCGAGACACTGTTTAATCTTTCCTGCAGCTGCTTGCCTCCTCATCCTCGTGCATCTTTCAATTCCACCTCTTCCTGCCCCCCCCCCCCTTCTCCAACCCTGCCTATTGCCTGCCTGCCTTATTGCTCTCTTTCTCCCCCAATGCTGACTAGTCTGTGCTGATGCGCTTGCAAGGTCACTGCCTGGGTAGGAGAGGCGAGAGCCTCCTGTTGTGCTCACGTCAGCAAAGATGTCATATCGCTCTCCGGTTCCTGTGGTTTTACTATGACATCCTGCCCCACAGGAGGGACTAATCCAAAGCGTTGATTATCGTCGCCATTCGTAGGCTGAAAATTCAGAGAACTTAAAAGATCTATGGATTCTAAGTCAGCGTCTGGATGGTGAAGTAGGACTTCAGCAGATAGGTATGCGTTTTCAGCGTGACGCCTTTGGAATATAGGAGCTGAGAACCAGGGACCCCCCCCACCCCCATTAGTAAAAACATGGTTGAGGCAAAAGGCAGAGTCTGAGGCTGGGTTGATACGAAAACAGGATGTGAGTTATAGGTGATATCAGAGTCTTTATGAAAAAGGGAGAGAATGGGGAGAAAAGCCTTGGTTATCTCTGCAATCTGAATAACCAGAGGCAGTGACTGTTGATGAGAGATGAAGTGTGGCTAAAATTCTTTTCTATCACTAGTGCTGAAATAGTCACAAGATCTCAGGGGCCTTGTGATTCTAGAGGGAGATGAACATGGTAGAGCATGATAATGACTTGAGTTTTATCAAATGATTCTCAGTGGCAGGGCCGCTCTCCCACCAAGGCTAGAGGCCTGATGCCCTGATATGTTAGTAGAAAATGCTTTAGCTGTGATCTTTGAGATTTTGGCCAGAAAGGGCTCTTGGTTTTCAGTGTAAACATAGATTTCAAGGCTTAGCCTTGAGCTGTGGCCTTGTAAATTCAGTTTTACTTTAAGATGCATTGGCTCTCACCCTAAGCATTTTCCATATAATTATAGGAAGAATTATGCTTTTTACCCATGTCCCGTTTCATTTCTCTATTTCCCTCCCCTTCTTACTCTGCTTGGGAGGAGCAGAGATCAACTTTATAACAGTGCCCACCTTCTGCAGTTTGCTCATGACTCCGTGGCACTGCAGAGAACCAAAGGACTTTTTGGATGGTGGTGATACCTAGAAATGAGTATATGGCATGCATAGAAACTTGGTTTTGGTTGCATGGAAAGAAGATACTATCTCTCTCAAAATCCAGAACTAGGACAAAGTACAAACTAAAAATAGTTTGGGGAGAAGATAACCTCATAGTTAGCAGGCACTGTCAGTGGAAGAGGTGTCTCTAGATTCAAGGAGAATGAATTGTTATGGGCCCTGGCCGACTCTGGAGTAGCAGCTGCTAGCACTGTGCGGTCACCAAGCAGGGGAGGGGCTGTGCCTATGCTATAAATAGTTCTGGGAGCCAGAGTTGCTATGGAGACAATACCGAATCCTATTACCTGCAGGTCCTCTATTGGGAGCAAGAGAAGGGAGGGAGCAGTATTTTGAGGATTTGAGAGTATTGCAGAGCAGTCCATTTATTATTAAGTAGGGAAGAAAAAAGATAGAGCTTCTCATTATCTAAATCAAATAGGACCTTAAGTATACAGGGATTGTGCATGTCTGGGTATGGGAGTACACGCAGCAGCCGAGAAGGGAGTGGCGTGTGTGTGTTTGTGTATGTAGGGTTATGGTAATATTCATGATAGTATAGCGAAGGAGGTCTTAGTGTGGCCGTGTGTGGAGCACAGAGGTAGAATCCTTATGCACTGAAGATAGCCTTGTAGTGGAGTGAAACATTTTATTTAGAGAAGTGTATGGAGACCCAACAGGTCATAAATTATAATTAAGACCATGTAAGCTTTTCCTAATTTTTG
Source organism: Vulpes lagopus (assembly GCF_018345385.1). NCBI lineage: Eukaryota > Metazoa > Chordata > Mammalia > Carnivora > Canidae > Vulpes > Vulpes lagopus. The sequence continues at coordinate 65,908,900 of NC_054834.1, read as the reverse complement.
GACTGTGGTTCAGAAATTCCTCTCAGCACCTCTCCCTGCCCTTGCAGAAATTCTGTTATTTATGCATCTAATTCTTAATTTGTACAAGACGTACAAGGATCAAGTCTCATTTCTGTGTACTGTATTACTGATTCCAACCGTAGGACTAGAATAGAGGAGAAAGACTATGATTCAGCACCAAGGGCAGAGCTAGTAGCGATAGCCAGTGGGCCCCTTTCTTGCTTGAAGAGGGAAGAAAAATAGTTTAGAAGAAGCAATTGGGGCATAGATATTCTTCATCTGAGAGTGCGTAAGGTAGAGTAGCCTGCTGTTGTTATCATCTGAATGCACAGAGCATACAGTTTTTATGGTAGTTTCACATGAAGCTGAATGCAGAATGTTGGAACAGAAAGTAATTAGGTTTTCATGTAGAGGTAGGAGTACAGATTAGTGCTGATTAGAGTCTGGTTTGATCCTGATCCACTCTGGAGCTGTCCTAAAAGTGACTTCGTTTTTGTTATCATAATGACCGAGTCCAGATTAGACTAACTGGGTCTGTTATTCAGAAACAAAGCACCAGGAGTGAAGCTGGAAGTGGGCTGCTTTGTAGGGATGGGGAGGTGAGCCATTATTTGTTCTAATTCTTGACATTTGACTCTGTGAGTTCATAAGCTTAGACCAAGTGCTAGGCTAGGAAAAGTGTCATGTTCTCCCATCTTTAGTACTAAAATGGAAGAGACCTTCTGACCTATGACCCTGGCTGGAATGAAGCGAGAGGGATGCATCCCTTAGGCACAGCGGTGGATTTTATCAGTACTTTTTTTCCTATTGGACTTGAATTTTCAGATAACATCAGAATTCCTCCTGGGAACAGTGACTTCTTGTGTGGTGCCTTGAAGTTTCTCTGAGATGAACTGATGAATTGGAGCCATGGTGCAAAAGAAGAAGTTCTGTCCTCGGTTACTTGACTATCTCGTGATCGTAGGGGCCAGGTAACCAAGAAGAGACTGATTTTTATCTTGTCATTTGGGATGACCACAACATGTGTGATTATTTCTCTTCCCGATACCCCACATTGTTTTGCATAACTCATTTGTCCCCTGTTATTTTTCCTTGATGGGAACATTGGTGCTAGTAGTGAAAACAGCAGTCAGGTGGATTGAGAGTATTGGTCCAGAGGAACAGAGACAGAATGAAATTGGTCTTATATAGCATCTTTGTGTTCTTGGGCAAATGTACTCTGTATACCTCAGTTTCCTTATTTTTTAAAAAAGAAAAGTATGCTGTGCTCTTTCTCTACCTGCATATGCTCTGTTGGTAATTCATTAGCTGATATACCTTTAAAAGTGCTAATCATCTTAAGGTGTTAGTAATAATTCCATTGTTGTAATTTTCCTTGCATTTTAAGATAGGTATCTTCACGACAGCACAGACCTCATTTAGCCTACCAGCTAAATGTGGCAAGCAGCACCCATATTTTCCAAGGTCCTGCAGTTAGGTTACTTTATTCAAAATAGTATTTTAAGCTCTATTTCTGGACTGTGGTTAAATTTGGAATGGCATCCTATCCCTTCAGGCTGCTGAATTTCTCTTTATGTTCTTCAGGCACCCAAGCAGTGATAGTGTGGCCCAGACTCCTGAATTATTACGGCGCTACCCACTGGAGGACCACGCTGAGTTTCCCCTGCCCCCAGACGTAGTGTTCTTCTGCCAACCAGAGGGCTGTCTGAGTGTGCGGCAGCGGCGCATGAGCCTGCGGGATGATACTTCTTTTGTCTTCACCCTCACTGACAAGGACACTGGAGTCACTCGTTATGGCATCTGTGTTAACTTCTACCGCTCCTTCCAGAAGCGTATGCCTAAGGACAAGGGGGATGGGGGGGCAGGGTCCCGTGGGAAGGAAGGACCCCGTGCTACTTGTGCCCCAGAAGAGATTGGCACTGAGAGCTCAGAGAGTGGCTTGTCCCTGCAGCCTCCCAGTGCTGACTCTGCCCCTAATGTAACTCAGTCTCCTCGGGGCAAACCCCGAGCCAAGACGGGGAGCCGCTCCCGCAATAGTACTCTGACATCCTTGTGCGTGCTCAGCCACTATCCCTTCTTCTCCACCTTCCGAGAATGTCTGTACACCCTCAAACGTCTGGTGGACTGCTGCAGTGAGCGGCTGCTGGGCAAGAAACTAGGCATCCCTCGAGGTATACAAAGGTATGGTTTGCCACTGACACTTAGAAGAGAGGGAAGCAGTGAATGATGAGGTATTAATTGGTCTGTGAAGGGCAGGAAATTTCTTCTAAAGCCCGGGGTCCTTCATCTAGCTAGAATGAAGTGTTGTCTTAGATCTTGATGTATGTTTAAGAATAAACTTTTGTTTAAAAAAAAAAATCAATCATTAAAAAATAACCCGAGGTCCTTCATATACCTATTATTTATTTATTTTTTTTTTAAATTTTATTTATTTATTCATGAGAGATACAGAGAGAGAGAGAGGCAGAGACAGAGGCAGAGGGAGAAGCAGGCTCCATGCAGGGAGCCTGATGTGGGACTTCATCCCGGGACTCCAGGATCTGCCCTGGGCCAAAGACAGGCGCTAAACCGCTGAGCCACGTGGGCTGCCCCATATACCTATTTAAACACAGTATATTAGTGCTTCCTAAGGGAAAGACTGGGGAGTTAGACTTCCTAACACAGGACTGTTTGGAGCTCGATGTCTCATGCAGGCAGGACAATAAGTACTGCTATGTATACATTTTAACAGTGGTTCTCACTCTTGTACATACCCTCTGATCCTAGCCGAGCCCAGAGAGTGGGCATTTCCAGTTGTCATCATTTTTACTGTAAGGTTACACTGTGTTGCAGCAGGGTGTCAGCTCCTGGTGCTTACGTGTCTGTTTCCTGCTGTGTGCTCCTCAGGGACACTATGTGGCGCATCTTTACTGGATCATTGCTAGTGGAGGAGAAGTCAAGTGCCCTTCTTCATGACCTTCGAGAGATTGAGGCCTGGATCTATCGATTGCTGCGCTCCCCAGTGCCTGTCTCTGGGCAGAAGCGAGTGGACATTGAGGTCCTACCCCAGGAGCTCCAACAAGCTCTGACCTTTGCTCTTCCAGACCCTTCTCGATTCACCCTAGTGGATTTCCCACTGCACCTTCCCTTGGAACTTCTGGGTGTGGATGCCTGTCTCCAGGTGCTAACCTGCATCCTGTTAGAGCACAAGGTGAGAGAGCCAGCTCTCTAGACCTTTAAGGACAGGGACTATGTCTTTTTCATATGTTTGTCTCTAGGAGGTAACATGATGCCAGGTATACACCAGGTACTCCGTTGGTGTGGGTTGAATTAAGGTACAATCAGTGGAATGTATTCAGAGGGTTGTCCACTCAGTCGAATTATCCTTAACCAGACTGACTTAATGCTTTGGAAATATCAGTAGTTCTATTCCAATGAGTGGTCCTGGAATTGGGGGACCAAGGACCAGGAAGGTAAGGCATGGGGCAGAGATAATTGTGGAAACTGTGCTCGTGGAGCCCTAGGCATGGTGAAATGGAAATTAAATTATATCATTGGAAAAAAAAAAAAAAGAAAGAGAGAAAGAAAGAAATTATAGCATTGGAAACTATTTTCTCATAAACCTTATTTATACTGCTGAATGATCCTTCTATGGCTTGTGGCAGGTGGTGCTACAGTCCCGAGACTACAATGCCCTCTCTATGTCTGTGATGGCGTTTGTGGCAATGATCTACCCGCTGGAGTATATGTTTCCTGTAATCCCACTGCTGCCCACCTGCATGGCATCGGCAGAACAGGTGAGTTTCAGGCGTTTTCTGGCTTTGTCACCTCTATCTTCCAACTCTGTCCAGCTCTGAGGAAGAACATACAATACCAAGAAGTTGTAAATCAGTACTCATCTTCAATCCCTTATTTTAACTTAACCTGTCAGCAGAACATGACCTCATGTACTGATTTAATGGCAAAACCTATGCTTTTATGGTTTATACTTACCGAAGGAAATGTTGGGGCACCTGGGTGGCTCAGTTGGTTAAGCATCTGCCTTCAGCTCAGATCATGATCCCAGAGTCCTGGGATTGAGCCCTGCATCAGGCTCCCTGCTCAGCGAAGAATCTGCTTCTCCCTCTTCCTCTGACCCTCCCCGCTGCTGCTTCTCTCTCTCTCTAAGATTTTATTTATTTATTCATAAGAGACACACACAGAGAGAGAAGCAGAGACACAGGCAAAAGGAGAAGCAGGCTCCATGCACAGGGAGCCCGACGTGGGACTTGATCCCAGGTCTCCAGGATCGCACCCTGGGTCAAAGGCAGGCGCCAAACTGCTGCGCCACCCAGGGATCCCGAAAAATATTTTTTTTAAAAAGTAAATGTTAATAATAGGCCACTGGCTACACTGTTGCAGGTATTACATAATATACAGAATATACATTGTTACCTTTCTAAAATTTAGAAAATTGTGAATACTGAGACACACCTACCCTCAAGAGTTTTGGAAAAGAGATTGTAGACCTACATTTCCTTATTTAAAAAAAAATCATGATTCATTAAGTGATCAAAATAGGTTTAGTTTTTGTTTCTTACTCTCTTTTTTCTTTCCACAGCTGCTGTTAGCTCCAACTCCGTACATCATCGGGGTCCCTGCCAGCTTCTTCCTCTACAAACTGGACTTCAAAATGCCTGATGATGTATGGCTGGTGGATCTGGACAGCAATAGGGTGAGGTTCTTGACTGAGGTATTAGAGTCTAGGACAGGATTGTGTGTGTGTATGTGTGTTTTCCTAGATTATTTCCAGGAAGGTCCTCAGTTGGGTGATCTCTCTTGTGTGACTCCTTGAAATCATTTTTTTACATGCTTAGCTTTTATATTTTTGGCTTATGAGACCCTTGGTTAGGACTCAGAGGATTTAGTTTTGCCAGGATGAAGCTATATCTGGAGCAGCATGTGTTGTAGGACCACTACACCTAGGGTGTAGATCACCTAATGGTTTTCCTGGGGTATGGTTTCTGGTAAGTGGCTTTCAGTGCAGATTTAAAATGTATATTAGTAGTCTGTGATGTGAATACATTCAGACTTCGCCAGGAACCCTTATGTGTGTTCATTGTAAAACTATAAGAAAAAACACAGTCCTAGTATGTAGAGATAGTCACCAGCAACATTGAGGTATATTTCTTTCTATATGTATGTGTGCATATCTTATATGTATGTATGTATATATATGTATTATATATATATAATATATATATATGTATAAAATATATTTTCACATATACGTGAAATATTCGGTATATAACTTCCTATTTCTGTTACCCTTATGTAAGAAGAATTCCAGAACAATTAAGTCTAAGATCATGCCTTTTATCTTTTTCCTGGTACAGGTGATTGCCCCCACCAATGCAGAAATGCTACCAATCCTGCCAGAACCGGAATCATTGGAGCTGAAAAAGCATTTGAAGCAGGTGGGTGAAGAATGAAGAAAGGGAAGGGAGCAGTAGCCACTCTAGGACAGCTATCCTTTCAGACTCCAAGGGGAATAGAATTTCTTAGCTAAGAAGTGTGTCCCATTTCTGGGTGTCAGGATGAATCTCATAAAGGGCTTTTAGATTTTTTTTTAAAGATTGATTTATTTTGAGAGAGAGTATGTGCAAGGGAGAGGAAGACGGAGAATGCAGAGTCCAACATGGGGCTCGATTCCACCACCCTGAGATCATGACCTGGCTGAAACCAAGAGTCGGACACTCAACTGACTGAGCCATGCAGGCACCCCTCATGTCTACCATTCTTTATGGCCGTATAGCGTACTCTCAGTCTTATCAGGAAGGAACTAGTCATTTGGACAATCTGGTTCCTTTTATATTTCCCTCTTGAATTGATCTTTAGGTCCCTGTAGAATGCTTTCTTTAAAAATTCTTCTCTTTGAGTAATCCTTTAAATACATTTTTCATTGATCGATTTTCTTCCTCTTCTGCATGCTGAACACAGTACCTGAAGGTAAAATATGACAAGACTCCATTCATTTGCCCTTTTGTGTATGTTATTTGGGAATCCCAGTAGATGCCTTCGTTTTTCTTTTAGGAATCCTTGTTCTCACTTGAAGGGTCTTCAGGAATCTCTGTATTGTCTTAGTTGCTCAGCAGTACCTCTAGTTACCTGTTTGGGTTTAAATGGGTCATTCTGTAGCATCCCTCTCCCTCACTTGCTTCATCCCTGCTGATGTAATAAGGTGTCTTGTTACTGCAGAGACTGCTGAGGATTGCAAGTTGAGGAAGTTCTCTGCCTTCCTTTGCTGTGTTTTCATTCTTGATGATTGCTTTAGTATGATTAATTAGATGGAAAGGTTGATATGTAGAATTGTACTTTAAATGTTTATAGGAGTTAAGATCCTTGGGCTCATTAATCCTGTATTCTTACTCCTGCTACTTAAAGTGTGGTCCATGGACCAGCAGTATTGCCTGCAGTTGTTAAAAGTGCAGAATCACCTCAGATATATTAAACCAGAATCTGCATTTTAATAACATTCCCAGGTGACTCCTGGGCTCATTAATATTTAAGAAGCACTACTGATCTAGACCAGTGGTTTTCAAATTGCCCCATGGAGCCTCTTAGTGGCTGATTTAGGCTGGGCACACAGAGCCTGTGGAGTTCTGGGTTATGTCCTTCAGAGAAACTTTACTTTTACGTGTTTCAGTTGTTTATATTTTTGTATAGATTTTAACTGAAGAACAACATTTCATGGCTAACATAAATTTGAAAACTATTGCCATGGGCTCCAGATTTGATCAAGTTGCCTTGAGCCAGGTTGGCTTAAACTGAAGGCTACATAATTCAGATTATCTTCTAAAGGTTAAAGTATTTAGATTCTTATTTCAAACACTCTTTCCTAGGAGATGAGATTGGCTAGCTGCCCAGGAATCTGTGTTCCATAGGGGATTTCTTGTTTTTCCACAGGCCCTTGCCAGCATGAGTCTCAACACCCAGCCCATCCTCAATCTGGAGAAATTCCATGAAGGCCAAGAGATCCCCCTTCTCTTGGGTAGGCCTTCTAACGACTTGCAGTCCACACCTTCCACTGAATTCAACCCACTCATCTATGGCAATGATGTAGATTCTGTGGATGTTGCAACCAGGTATGACCAAGTTCACTAGATAATCACGAGCTCTTAAACTGGGTTCTGCTCTGTTGGTAGTTATATTTGCCAGCTTAGTAAAAGCAAAGAGAAGAACTAGTTCCTCATACTCCCAGGCCTTTTAGACCTTGAGTAAAGAAAGAGATTGTTGATTGTTTAAGATCCCTCTCCCTTAGATGTTGGAAGCCTGTGAAGTGATGGCTCGGGGAGGTGATCATAGCAATCCTTACAGTGCGGGGTGTGGGACTCGGATTATCTCACCATCCCCTTCTTCCCCAGAGTGGCCATGGTCCGTTTCTTCAACTCCCCCAACGTGCTGCAGGGCTTTCAGATGCACACACGTACCCTGCGTCTCTTCCCTCGGCCTGTGGTAGCTTTTCAAGCTGGCTCCTTTCTAGCCTCACGTCCCCGGCAGACTCCTTTTGCTGAGAAACTGGCCAGGACACAGGCTGTGGAGTACTTTGGAGAATGGATCCTTAACCCCACCAACTATGCCTTCCAGCGAATTCACAACAGTGAGTCCATCTGCCCTCTGCTCTGCCCCACCTTCTGCCCTTGTCCCCTGATGGCTCTTCCCTTTGCTGTTTCCTTTTCTCATCTGCGACCTGCTCCTTCCATTCCTATTTTGCTCTAGACTTTTTCCTGTCTTTTATGTTTTGCTTGTTTTTTTTTTTTTTTTCTCCTTGTTGGTAACTCCATTCTTTTTTCTCTTTGGGTAGACATGTTTGATCCAGCCCTGATTGGTGACAAGCCAAAGTGGTATGCTCATCAGCTGCAGCCTATCCATTATCGAGTCTATGATAGCAATTCCCAGCTGGCAGAGGCACTGAGTGTGCCACGAGAGCGTGACTCTGACTCTGACCCTACTGATGACAGGTGAGCAGTAGAACCACTTTTTAAGGTAAAGAGGCTCTCACTGTCCCTTATTGAGCATGATGGCAAAGTCTCATAGGACTTAGATGTTAGTCTTTTTTTTTTTTTATTTTTTTTTTATTTTTATTTATTTATGATAGTCACAGAGAGAGAAAGAGAGAGAGGCAGAGACATAGGCAGAGGGAGAAGCAGGCTCCATGCACCGGGAGCCCAATGTGGGATTCGATCCCGGGTCTCCAGGATCGCACCCTGGGCCAAAGGCAGGCGCCAAACCGCTGCACCACCCAGAGATCCCAGATGTTAGTCTTTGAAGCCTTGGTTATATTTTGCTTGATTGTTTTGTGTTAACTTTCTTATTTTATCTTGTTCCCTGGCCTTGAGTTAACAGTGCACCTCTGTTTTTTTTAGATATATTTATTTATTTGAGAGAGAGAGCATGTCCACGAGCACAGGGAGAGGCAGAGGGAGAGGGAGACAAACAGATGTAGGACTTGATCCCACGATCCTGAAATCATAACCTGAGCTGACATCAAGAGTTGGGTGCTTAACTGAGCCATGCAGATGGCTTTTTTTTTTTTTTTAAGCTTCTAATTTTAATTCCAGTGAAGTTAACATACAGCGTTATATTAGTTTCAAGTGTACAATACAGTGATTCAGCAATTCTACACATTAGGGCTTACCGTGCTAAATGTACTCTTTAATCCCCTTACCTAGGGATCCCTGGGTGGCGCAGTGGTTTAGCGCCTGCCTTTGGCCCAGGGCGCGATCCTGGAGACCTGGGATCGAGTCCCACGTCGGGCTCCCGGTGCATGGAGCCTGCTTCTCCCTCTGCCTATGTCTCTGCCTCTCTTTCTCTGTGTGTGACTATCATAAATAAATAAAAATTAAAAAAAAAAAAGAATTAATCCCCTCACCTATTTCACACATACCCCTCCCCCCACCTCCTCGCTGGTCATCATCAGTTTGTTCTATATTGTTAAGAGTTTCTTCTTGGTTTCTTGGTTTGTATCTTTTTTTTTTTCCTTTGGTTGTTTCATTTTTTAAATTCTGCATATGGGTGAGATTGTATGTTATTTGTCTTTACTTATTTTGCTTAGTGTTATACTCTGGCTCTATCCATGTTGCAGATGGCAAAATTTCATTCCTTTTTATGGCTGACTAATATTCCTTTATATGAATGTGTATGAGAGCCCTTCCTTCTGTATTTTTTCCTAATGCTGATAGCTGATTCTTTTCCCTGCTCCTCCTTTCCATTATGTTTTTATTTTTGTTCTTATCTTTATGCTCTTCACTCTGCAGTGGCAGTGATAGTATGGATTATGATGACTCAAGCTCTTCCTACTCCTCCCTTGGTGACTTTGTCAGTGAAATGATGAAATGTGACATCAATGGTGATACTCCCAGTAAGTGTCCTTGGGGGAGATTGGCTGGCAATGGGCAGGGTTTGGGGCTCTGGGACAGTACGGTCTGTACCTTGGATGTTGGCAGATGTGGATCCATTGACACACGCAGCCCTGGGGGATGCCAGTGAGGTGGAGATTGATGAGCTGCAAAACCAGAAGGAATCAGAGGAACCTGGCCCAGATAGTGAGAAGTCTCAGGAAAACCCGCCACTGCGCTCCAGCTCCAGCACCACTGCCAGCAGTAGCCCCAGCACTGTCATCCATGGAGCTAATTCTGTACGTGAGGACTTAGAATGGTACATAAGTGAGACCTGATAGTTGGGATGTGGGCCATACCTCTATTAGAGAGATGAGGCTGAAGCTGTTAATTTGCCTCTTTCTTCACAATCTTCCTGTCTTCCTTTCTGTAGATCTCCTAGCTTAGAGCCTGGGAGACACAGTTTGACTCCAGAAGGAACTCATTAGGCTTTTTCAGGACTTAGCTAAGATCTCTCTTGCATAGTTTATAGAGACACAGAACAGAGGTGTCACAGAGTTCTTTTCTCACATGTTCCCTTAGGATAGGAGATGGGAACCTAATAGGCCTGGCGTGGCCCTGCTAAACTGAGAAATAGGAAGGTGTCACTGGGTACTGGGTAACCAGGTTTTATTTAATGTGGCCTTTAGGAACCTGCCGACTCAACGGAGGTGGACGATAAGGCAGCAGTAGGTGTCTCCAAGCCCCCCCCCACAGTGCCTCCCAGCATTGCCAAATCGAACGTGGACAGGCGTCAGACAGAAATTGGAGAGGGGTCAGTGCACCGGCGAACCTATGACAATCCATACTTCGAGCCCCAATATGGCTTTCCCCCTGAGGAGGAGGATGATGAGCAGGGGGAAAGTTACACTCCCCGATTCAGCCAACATGTCAATGGCAATCGGTGAGAGCTTGGGTATTCCTTCGAGATGGGTGACTGAAGGACCTCACTACAGTGGACCCCGGGTGAGGGTTAATCAGAAAGTTGGAGAAGTCTGGATGCTCTGGTTGCCTGCCATCTCAAGGTGGTGTTTTGATCTAGGCATATAGAAGTTACGGGAAGGGAGCAGTGGCAGCAGTGTAGCATAAGGCCCACATTCCCAAGACTAGGTACCCCTGCCTGGGGCTCATAGATGCCACTGTGCATTCAAGGGCTCAAAAGATGCTGCGGCCCAACAGCTTGAAACTGGCAAGCGACTCAGATGCAGAGTCAGACTCTCGAGCGAGCTCTCCCACCTCCACCGTCTCCAACACCAGCACCGAGGGCTTCGGGGGCATCATGTCTTTTGCCAGTAAGTACCTTCAGCTCTCATGCCTTTGTCACATTTTCTCTATAGTAGGCCCTGGCCATGGTGGATGCTTCTTAGAACTTTAAAGGTAGAGATGGATTGGCATTATTATCAAGTCCCAATTCAGTTTGTTTGGGTGATAGTGAATAAGGAATTTTCATGGGAGTTTAGTAAAGGACAGGGACAAAGTAGTCTTTATCCCCAGAGGTTTCAGTCTATCTCAGGTAAGATAGCTGGTCAACTAAAAGGTAGTCATTGTATTTTTTTCTTTCTTTCTTTTTTTCTTTTTTTAGAAGTAGTCATTGTACTAAACATCACATATATATTTTTTAAATTTTATTTATTTATTCATGAGAGACTCCGAGAGAGAAAGGCAGAGACACAGGCAGAGGGAGAAGCAGGCTCCATGCAGGGAGCCTGATGTGGGACTCGATCTCGGGTCTCCAGGATCATGCCCTGGACCAAAGACAGGTGCCAAACCACTGAGCCACCCAGGCTGCCCCTAAACATCATATATTTTGTAGAAATATTCTGGTCAAGTTTGATTTGGGTCTGTATCTAATAATACCTTCTTTGCCTGGTGAAGGACTTTTTCATGAACTTGCTTTAAAATCTATATGAGGTTGACTTTTGTGCCTAGAGAATATTTCCAGAAATGAGGGGTGGTATAAATTAAAGATTGGGGACAGACCAGGGATCAGAGAGAGCCAACATCAGGGATAATTATGATTGTGAGTTTTTTCAGAAGCTAGGTAGGGACAGCACCAGCTTCTGATCAAAAGTGCATTAACTGTCAGCTTTCATGTGGAATTAGCATTGAAGAGAGACTTGGCTGTTACTATGGAAGGTGGAGAGAAAGTTGTTACTGGATTTTGAGCAGTCCTGGCACTTTTCCCCTTTGTTTGCCATAAATTATAGACTTAGTCCTTTCTAAGTCTATAATTTAGAAAGGTAGACCAGAAGTACTGAGATTATATTTGACAAGGAGGAAGATGGAGATGATGGTGCAGTCATCAGCTTTGATTCCTTAGGCTCCTAACCCATCACTCTCACGCCCTTCTCTTGACAGGCAGCCTGTATCGAAACCACAGTACAAGCTTCAGTCTTTCAAACCTCACACTGCCCACCAAAGGTGCCCGAGAGAAGACGACCCCCTTCCCCAGTCTGAAAGGTAACTACAGTCCTCCTTCTGTCAAACCAGGATTCTCTGGGAGATATTTCAGGCCTCTGGGTGCTTGTCAGGAGCCATGTGTATGACGACTCATTTGATCTGGCTGTTGCCTCTCATACCGCTTCTCATGGCTTTCATTGCACACTGTGGGCTCTGACTGGTTTTCAGATGGAAACAATCTTCATAGCTGAAGAAAAGGCCCTGTTATGTCATTTAGGATAACAGCAACTGTGAGATTACTGTTGCTTCTGAGGGGAGCTTTGTCAGATGTACATAATTAACAGGGATCATCAGCTGCCACCAGTCCTCTGCCAGGTTCCTACTGAACGAGCAGAGTTTGAACCTCATCCCAAGGAGCTAGCCTGCTGGGATGGTTGTGAGAGCCTGGCAGTGTTTATAGAGCCAGGAAGCCTCTTACTTTGGCTTCATGTCAACTTGGGCCCCGTGGGTGCACCAGGTGGTATTGGTTGGCTTCTAAGAGCAGTTAAGACCTTATTTAATTTTCTTATTTTATTTTCTTAAATATTTTATTTATTTATTCATGAGAGACAGAGAAAGAGAGGCAGAAACACAGGCAGAGGGATAAGCAGGCTCCATGTAGGGAACCCCATGTGGGACTCGATCCTGGGACTCCAGGATCATGCCCTGAGCCAGAGGCACTCAACCACTGAGCCACGCAGGCGTCCCCCTTATTTGATTTTCATTTGTGATCTCTGAGAGTCTGAAGGGCTCTTCTGAATTTACTCTCTGACTTTCGTTTATTTTCTCTAGATATTGTACTGAGATAATTAATTATAGCAGAAAGCATAATGACAAGCAGCTCTGTATATATTTTAACTAACTCCTCTTCCCAGTGATTAAAAGCTCCGGGAATCTAAGGAGTGTTCTTTGGTGGGCTGGGAATATCAAGTAGATGGGCAAAGGGACAGAACATTTAGTGGTGCAAGGGGTTAACCAGCGCTGTGGCACAAACCCACACATGACTCAGTAGCTTAAGGGTGGAAAAGTGGTAGCGTCACTGGCTTCACTTGATGCACTTGGGGAGGAAAGCAGTTGAAATGCATCCATCGCATGCTGATGCTTCACTTCATTTGTTGCCCTTCTCACTCCCATCCGCCTCCCATCCTCACACCCCCACCTACTTCCCATGACAGCATCTGCAAGATGGGTCTCCTCTCCCTGCATACCAGCAGGCCCTCCTATGCTAGATGTTTCATGAAATCCAGCGGTCCCTCTTTCACGCATGTGCCTGTTGAGTACCTGAAGATCCCTCGTGTCATTTACCCTGCCCCTGGCTTTTAGAGACCGTAGTCTTAAGGATGGTCTTTCCTAGAGCCTTGGTGGTTTCCTGATCTCTTGGCTTCCAGCTCTGAGGTGCCTGAGAACTAAGGTTATGTGCACTAAGCTTTGGGAAAATCCTCAGATTGTCTGACTTACAGCTCCATTGAGGGGAATAGGGGTTGTGGTATCATGGTGTACCTACTAATTGTGTATTTTGTGTCCCAGTATTTGGGCTAAATACTCTAATGGAGATTGTTACTGAAGCCGGCCCCGGGAGTGGTGAAGGTGGGTCTTGCCTGTGAGCTGTGCATGATCTTTCTTTTCCTAGCATCTTCCGTGCCTGCCTGAGGGCCATCCTCCTCATGGAGCAAGCGGTATCACATGAGTGACCTGTCTTGCCCCGTCCCCCGTGACGCCCGTGCTTGCCCATGGGGCGTGCTGCTGGTGCATGTGGAGTGGCCTGAGTCTCCATCCCCACTTCCTCCACATTGCCATGGCTGGTTTCTACCTATGTGTGATGCCCTGGGGCCACCCTCACCCAGCCCTTCTGGGGAATGGGTGTGGAACGTGGCTCCCCACGGCGGTGCTGACACAGGCTACTGGACCACAGTAGTGATGTCTCTCATTCCTACCTCCCTGGCTGTAGGAAACAGGAGGGCCTTAGTGGACCAGAAGTCATCTGTTATTAAACACAGCCCAACAGTGAAAAGAGAGCCTCCATCACCTCAGGGTCGATCCAGCAATTCTAGGTAATAAATGACTGAACTGTTTCAAAAGTTCTATGATAGAGGTAGCGATTGCTGTACCACACTTCAGGGTTGCTCAGGAGTAGGAGAGCATCTCCCATTTGGGTAGATGAAATCATTCCTTGTGAGCACTGCCCATTCTGACTGACTCCCCGTGCGACAGTAGTAGCCCACACCGGCGAGGAGAATGAGACTACTGTGCTGGGTACGCAGGCAAACCAGGCCCTTGGCAGGGGTTGTGGGGCTGGGAGGCAGGGGACTTGGATGTTTGGAGACCTGGCTCTGTGTTGCCCCTGGAGGCAAACATCTAGTCTGATGAAAAGGGTGGGTGCTCTGCAAAGAAACTGATTACCACAGAAGTGGTGTATGGACCCCATAGTGAGAACCAGCAGTTCCTGAAGGAAGTGGTACACAGCGTGCTGGATGGCCAGGGTGTTGGCTGGCTCAACATGAAAAAGGTGCGTCGGCTACTGGAGAGTGAGCAGCTGCGAGTCTTTGTCCTGAGCAAGCTGAACCGAACTGTGCAGTCAGAGGATGATGCCCGGCAGGACGTCATCCCCGATGTGGTCAGTGTCCGGGGTGGGGAGCTGGAATCAACTGGAAGAGGGACCTGGACACCAAAGGCAGGTTTGCCAACTCTGGCCCCTGGGTTATTGTTGCAGGAGATCAGCAGAAAGGTGTACAAGGGGATGTTAGACCTGCTCAAGTGCACAGTACTCAGCCTGGAGCAGTCCTATGCCCACGCAGGTCTGGGTGGCATGGCCAGCATCTTTGGGCTTCTGGAGATTGCCCAGACCCACTACTATAGTAAAGGTAGGGATTACAGCAGCTGGGCAAGGGCTGTCCACAACTCTCCCACTGATCTCTGAAGAAAGCGAACTTCTTCTACAGGTTTTCCAGGGCCAAGCTACTTCCCATCAGGCTTTGGGATTTTATTTTTTTAATGCATGTTTATACACACTGGGTATTTTTCTGTCATGAAAAATAAGATACCTGCTTTACTTTTCTTGTACTTCTTCATTCTGTATCTTCCTATATCCTTGCTTCTCCCACCTCATTCCCAATAACTTGATTCTCACTGTCTATTTTGACCCCTTCCTATATTCAATCTTTTCCTAGAACCAGACAAGCGGAAGAGAAGTCCAACAGAGAGTGTAAATACACCAGTTGGCAAGGATCCTGGCCTGGCTGGGCGGGGGGACCCAAAAGCTATGGCACAGCTGAGAGTACCCCAGCTGGGCCCTCGGGCGCCAAGTGCTGCAGGAAAGGGTCCCAAAGAACTAGACACCAGAAGTTTAAAGGAAGAGAATTTTGTAGCATCTGTTGGTATGTATCACTATGTTTGGTGTGGTGGAGGGAGGGTTCTGGCTTCGTAAATACCTCTCCCTCCTTCTTTCAATTCATCCAGAATCCTGCCTTTCTTTTCCCCATGCTTTGCTTTCTAGAGAGGGAGGTAGGTCTGCATCCATTTCTGATGGTATTTCTTTATACTTCTTTATCCCTTATGCTTCCTTTACAGGCTCCCCCACCCTCACCTATACCTTAGAGGAAGAATAGAAGTTTTGCTTAGAAGGCCCAGTGAGGTTTAGTGCAGGGAGTCTGAGCTATATTCCTGGTCCCTCTTTTTACTGACATCTGGATTTCTTCACACAGTGGAGAGCCACGTGAGCTCCTGGAAGCTATAGGAAAGTTTAGGGATGCGTATTTGGCCTATAAAATTATGATCGTCTGGGTCAGTTTACTCCCATCCAACCATTACACTACCGTCAAATTTGCTTCTCTGGGGTATGTCCAGCAGCGCATTTCCCTGGGCTCTAGACCTCAAGGTATAGGTTTCTGAATCAACTTCTCTTTAAAAGTTTCCTTACTGGACTTGATTAGGAGCTTGTTGACATTTAGTGTTTCTCCATTCCCACTAAGGCAGTGCCTTAGTGAGCCCTCTGGGTGTCACCTCCTTTTGACTCACTCTGTATTTGACTTTGAGTCATCTAGGTTGTGTCTTTTTCTGGTTCCGTTTCCCTGGGCAGTATGCTTGTAACTGTTGCTTCTTCGCCACACCACTGGCAGTTGTCTTATGCTCCCATTAATGGTGGTGAGGAACCAGTTTCCTTCACTGGGGAGCTACCCTTCTCTAGCCAGCACAGTAGTGTCCTAGAGGCAGTCAACTCTGCCTCTCTCCTGCTTGACGTGATGGTCTAGCATAAGTACCCGCCTGCAAATCTGAAGGTCTGGAGTTTTTGTCCTGTTCTGCCTCCAGCTAGGAATGAGACTTTGGGTATAGCACTTTCTCTCTCAGGGTCTTTCTGTCTGCTCATCTGGGAAATGAGGAGTTGGATTATGTAGACACAAGTTCTTCCAGGAAAAGAATGCCACCATTAATTTTCTTTCTTCTTTACCCCAGTGAAGATGCTATTCTTGATCATTTCGTGTTCTGTGTCACCTTTACCGGAAGCATTTTTCCAGATGATTAGCTAAGAATGGGTCACTTGGCAGGGCAGACACTGATTCTGAGGGTGAATTGGATTTTTAGTAGCAACAAGGAGGGATGCTAACTGCCTGCGTGAGTGGCAGTTCTATCTGATGTTCTACAGAGTTTTCACCACCACTTTAAGGTTCAGGTTAGGAATTAAGAGTCTTTAGTTCATGAGTGGGGGAGGGGGAGGCATTAGATCTCTTGATTTGTTTAACCTCCCAAAATGAAGATCCCTTTTTAGCTCTTGATTTGTAATCTTATGCCTGAGACTGAATCAGCTTGGGTGGGTGGGTTTCCATTCTGTGACCAGCCTCTGACTCTGTCTGTCTTTCTCTCCTGCTTACATTGCATCTGGGGTAGAATTGTGGAACAAGCACCAGGAAGTGAAAAAGCAAAAAGCTTTGGAAAAACAGAGTAAGGAACAAATGCCCCTTCCTGTTCCCAAATCTTCCATACCTGCCAACTCCCCAGGCCCAGTTGGGGCAGGCTCCCTTTGTCAGCCCCACCCCAAATTTGCTCTTGGGGGGTATTTGGAATGAAAGCAGGTAGGTGGTATGTGATTCACAGGTATATGGCTTGTAGGCTGCTTCTTTCCCCTTCTCGTCCTAGCAATCAGGCTGTAATCAGGGTGTCTACGAGTAAAGTCCCTTAGAACTTGGTTCTCTATTGCTCCAGAGTTGGTGGGGAGAATGTTTGCCTATTTCAGTGCCCCTCATTGGCTGATCTCTCCCTCACCCATTGGAAGGCCTGTGGGAGCAGTTGGCAGAGATGGTTGCTGTCCCCCCGTGTTGAGTCTGTAGCTTCCCGGCTCTCTCTGGTGGCTTGCCTAGGCACGCTTTCTTGCTTTCTGTCATTCTGTCCTTCTGCCATAACATGGTGGGTGGGTGGGGAAAAGTGAGGGCAGTTTTTATTTCAAATATAGAAAGTTGTAGAGTTGGGGTAGTCACTGTCCACGGAAACAGCTGGTGTTTCTGTATCTCGTTGGACCTGTCCTTTTTTAGCCCCTTTAGATACATTTGTTGGGGGAAGCACTGAGTGACCTGGGGACTCTTAATGGGTTTCACACACCAGTGAAGCTCCAACTCTGAGTGTAGTGGAATGTGGTTTAGACATTTGTTTGTGGAACTTTCTGTTTTAGAATGATTTGCTCAGAATTTTCTCAGGTTGTGAAGATGGCTTCAGAACCCCTTAAGAACAGGTTTAATTTGTCCTACTTGGTTCTTAAGGCATCTGGGGACTTCTTCCAGTGGGGCCTGATATGAAGGCAGTCCCTGGAAAGGTGACTGGGTCACACTGAGCCGGTCGGGGACCAGGCTGTGTGCTGTCCCACTCCCTTCACCAGCCTGCCCCTGGCCTTTGTGTGCTGAGTGACAGAGGTTTTCCCCTACCCAGGGCCTGAAGTAATCAAACCCGTCTTTGACCTTGGTGAGACAGAGGAGAAAAAGTCCCAGATCAGCGCAGACAGTGGTGTGAGCCTGACATCTGGTTCCCAGGTTTGTGACAACCCTGTTGAGAATTGTGAGCACTAAATTTGCTATCTCAGAATATTTAAGTTAAAAAAAAAGACAACCTCAAAACAACATGCATGCCCGGTAATAGGAGAATGATGAAATAAGTGTGATATATCCATATGATACGGTATTAGTATCTATTGACAAAAATTTGGTGACGTGGAAAAATGTTTTATAAAGCTACATGCAGTATATACTTCCTGTTTTATTTTTAAAATGTACGTAGAAAAAAACTGAAAGGAAATATATACTAAAACCTTAGCAGTGATTAACGTCAGTGGCAGGTTTATCGTTTATTTTTGTTTCCTTATTCTTCCATGTATTTTCTATAGCGAGCGTGTATTTCTTTAATGTTTATTATTTTTTTGTTATGCAAGTCATGTATATCTTATATTCAGGAAAAAATATATTTTTCATGTCCTACTTAGGGATAATAATAGTAGGTTGGGGTTGAGGAGAAGGAAGAAAATACAATACCTCCTCTAATGTGTTTGAGTCCCCTTATCGTTTCAGAGGACTGATACAGACTCTGTCATTGGTGTGAGTCCAGCTGTTATGATCCGAAGCTCAAGTCAGGACTCTGAAGTTAGCACCGTGGTAGGGGAACACCACACTGGCATCTTGGTGGGTGGGGTGTGAATTCCCCTTTGGAAAAGGGCTGCTTTCTCCCTTGGAGGCTCTTAGTCTTATGTCAGCTTGGTTCTCACGGTGAAGATGCTCACCTATCATAGGTCTGTGTGCGTGGGATCAGACCCTGAGATTTCACCCAGGGCTTCTCATCTTGTAAAGAAGGTACTTCCAGAGGCTGACACACCTTTGAAGTTCAGTGCTTTTGCTTTTTTTTTTGTAATGGCGGTAGAGACCTCTAACAGCTGGGCATTTCTGGGACCCCTTCACTGGGGAATATTCCTTACTACCTTTCTTTCCTTTCCAGGTGAGTAATAGTTCTGGAGAGACCCTTGGAGCAGATAGTGACCTGAGCAGCAATGCAGGTGATGGACCAGGTGGTGAAGGCAGCGCCCACTTGGCAAGCTCTCGGGGCACTTTGTCTGATAGTGAAATTGAGACCAATTCTGCTACCAGCACCATCTTTGTAAGTTTTGTTTACTAACAAAGGAGATCATTTCTTTCATGGGAGGGGAGTGGGTTAGAAAAGAATGAAAAGTTAGGGGCAATTAGAAGGAAAGACGAAGGAATGGATTATCCTCATATATTTGGCTTCAAAGAAAAGGTTTCCTAAGGCTTTTTTCGGAGTTATTTGACTCCATGATCTGGGGCTTTTAGGACCCTCTCCTGAATCAGTGATGCATCGGGCTCCCCACCCAGTCAGATAAGGGCTTCAAATCCTATGTAGCAATTATACCCATATTTACAGTAGGCAAAGTGATAGATGCCTTTGTGGCAATGACAGCTCTCATTTTCTTTTCTTTTTTTTTTTAATTTTTTAATTTTTTATTTTTTTATTTATGATAGTCACACAGAGAGAGAGAGAGAGAGAGAGGCAGAGACATAGGCAGAGGGAGAAGCAGGCTCCATGCACCGGGAGCCCGATGTAGGATTCGATCCTGGGTCTCCAGGATCGCGCCCTGGGCCAAAGGCAGGCGCCAAACCGCTGCGCCAGCCAGGGATCCCCAGCTCTCATTTTCTATCAGTCTGCCTCTTGCTATGGAATAGTTTGGTTTTATTCTAGTCACTGCTTTATTTAGCATTTAAAAATAACATTTTATTTTAGTATGTTTCTAACACTATTTGGTATTTCTATTCATTAATAAATAGCTATTAAGTGATTTACTAAGTGGTATATTCTGTACTAAAGAAAGAGGGATGAATAAGACGTAATTCTCACTTTCAAGAAGTTTGCAACTCAGCATGTTGCTGTGACTAATCTCTGACAGGTGAGGGGAACAAAGCCTTAGGAGAAAAAGCACTTGCCCTACATCCTACAAAAAGCCAGTGATCAGTTGGAATTAAAGTAATTCTGTTTAGTCCTTGCCTTTAAACACCCTGCTTTCTCGTGTATACATGCCTCTGATGGTAGCATTAAGCACTCTGATACGCTTGTCACTTTATTAGACAGAGTTGAGAATGAATATTCTTTACAGGAGCTTGTAGGGAGAATGGAAGATGAAATTTAAATGAAATCAGGTATTTAACACTGGTGATCATCCCCACCCTCAGAGCTTTCTATGTGTTTATAATAGAGCAAATGACATCCCTGAGCAAAGGTAGAAAATGGGATTGAGAGTCAGGAGAGCTATTTGAGTTAATGGACCTTAACTCTCCTTGAGTCTAAATAGACGATTTTAATGAGAGTATTTTAAATCCTTCTAGTGTGCCTCCATTCTGGAGGTTAAGATAGACATTATAGGCTAGCAATCTTGTAAGAAGCCATTCAGCTGTGTGCTGCTTTCTTGTCCCCTTCCTGAGACAAATTCTTACTTGTTCTATGCTGGTGGGCAAGGGCTGTTTTCGTACAGTTGAGTTGCTGAGAGCAATTACCTAAATTTCTTGGCTCAAAAACCAGGCTGTCTTAGCAAGAAAAAAAAAAAACATTAAGTCAGTATGGTCCGTTGAACAAAGAACTGGGTTGTGAACCTGGAGTCTGGTGTGTAGACACACTAATGAGGTGTTGCCTAATAACCTTTGATCGGGCCCTTCTCTGCCTATGCTGTTGCATGAGTTGTGAAATGGGCATGAAATCTGCCTCTTAACCCATTTGAAATCTTTTTGAATGAATAGAAAGTCTAATATTGCAGAAATGGCAGATATTTCTAAGACATGGTTGGAAAGAGGAAATTAACATTTATCCAATACCAGTCATGAGCCAGACATTGTTAAGTGATTTACATGTATTTTCTAATTTAATTCCCATAATGGGGGATGCCTGGGTGACTCAGTGGTTGAGCATTTCCCTTTGGCTTAGAGCATGATTCCATGTTCCTGGAATCAAGTCCCACATTGGGCTCCCCACAGAGAGCCTGCATCCCCCCCTACCCCCTGACCCCCGCCGTATGTCTCTGCCTTTCTCTCTGGGTCTCTCATGAGTAAATAAATAAAAAAAATTTTTTTAAGATTTTATTTATTCATTTATGAGAAGCACAGAGAGGAGAGAGAGAGCGGCAGAGACATAGGCAGAGGGAGAAGTAGGCTCCATGCAGGGAGCCTGACACGGAACTCGATCCCGGGTCTCCAGGATCATTCCCCGGGCTGAAGGTGGCGCCAAACCGCTGAGCCACTGGGACTGCCCTAAATAAAATCTTTTTTTTTTTTTTTTAATTCCTTAATGGTCCTATGAGGTAAATACTATTAGTCTTCCTTTTACAGTTGAGGAAAACAAGACTCAGAGAAGCTAAGTTTTATATCTCAGATCACACAGCTAGTAAGAGACAGAGATCTGAACCTGGGTTAGTCTGACTTCAAAAACCAGTGTTCTTTCTGCTACAGAGAATTTGCCTTATTTATTTATTAATTTTAAGAGCAAAGAGTCCTTTAAGATTTTTTTAAAAATTTATTCATGAGAAACACAGAGAGCAAGGCAGGACATAGGCAGAGGGAGAAGTAGGCTCCCTGTGGGGAGCCCGATGGGGGACTCAATCGCAGGACCCTGGGATCATGATCTGAGCCAAAGGTAGATGCTCAGCCACTGAACCACCCAGGTGCCCAAGAGCAGAGTCTTACAGAGACTAAAGGGTAAAGATAAATAAAATGAGAACATGATTGCATGTTTTAGGAGGCAGTAACAGAAGCAGCATTATCAGATTGACTTCTGGTCAAATCCTTGAGGCAGGCAGAGTAGCAAAAAGCAGGACTACTAGAGTATATGTTGCTAATGGAGGGTAACAGGTGTGTGGACCTCTCAATGAACTGCATGGTTTATTTTGGCCTGTCATTACCTTGGGCAGCTGACCTATCATCTCTTCTTTGTAGGGGAAAGCCCATAGCTTGAAGCCAAGTGTAAAGGAGAAGCTGGTGGGCAGCCCAGTTCGCTCTTCCGAAGATGTAAGCCAGCGGGTCTATCTGTACGAGGGACTCCTAGGTGAGAAACAGACTGGGAAGACCTTTTGCTCTGGAAGAAAGCTGGATTCGGCTGGGGAAGAGGGTAGCACTGAACCCATAGCTGCTTAGCTTTGTGCTGATCTCAGTGCTGATGTTAGAGGGTGTTTTTATATCTGAAGAAGGTGACTTACTGGGTTTGGAAAAAGCAGTAGGTGAGCACTAGAAGAGACTGGATTTTCATATTAATCAACAGCCTCTGTCTTTCTGTCTGTCTGTCTTTCCTTTCTTGCTACCATGGTCCTTCCTGCTCACAAATTGGCAGGAAGGGACAAAGGATCGATGTGGGACCAGTTAGAGGATGCGGCTATGGAGACCTTTTCTATAAGTAACCACCTTTCTTTGTGTGCTGTGATCATCCCTCCTCCTCGGGAGGGGCTGGGCCTCACCTGGAGGAGCCGGGGCTGGTGGCAGGAATGTTAGTTCTGGGGTGGAGAGGCTCATGTTTCCTTTGTCTTAGAATTTGTCCCTTTTACCTAGAGTTTACTCATGGTTTGGCAGCTGTATTTTTATATGTTAAATAAGCCCCTAGAAAAATTCTATTCCACACAGGCAAAGAACGTTCTACTTTGTGGGACCAAATGCAGTTCTGGGAAGATGCATTCTTAGATGCTGTGATGTTGGAGAGAGAAGGGATGGGTATGGACCAGGGTCCCCAGGAAATGATCGACAGGTATGAGACTTAGTAAACACTTGGAAAATGTAAATTCAACCTCTTCTAAGTGAGTTCTGTGGTCTCCCCACTGAGGACCAACTTGTCTCTGATCTCCTACTTAGGTACCTGTCCCTGGGAGAACATGACCGGAAGCGCCTAGAGGATGATGAAGATCGTTTGCTGGCCACACTTTTGCACAACCTCATCTCCTACATGCTGCTGATGAAGGTAATGCCAATTTTACTTGATGCCAGAACGGCAAGACTTGTTCCTATCACCTAAGTTCTGGGGCACTTGGGAAACTGTCAGAATATCTTACTAGGGCTCTCATGCTGATTGAAAGTGTGAGGTCTCGGGGCAGCCCGGTGGCACAGTGGTTTAGCACCGCCTGCAGCCCGGGGTGTGGTCCTGGAGACCGAGACCCGGGATCGAGTCCCACATCAGGCTTCCTGCGGGGAGCCTGCTTCTCCCTCTGCCTGTGTCTCTGCCTCTCTCTTCGCTCTCTCTGAATGAATAAATAAATAAATAAATCTTTAAAAAAAAAAAAAAAAAGAAAGTGTGAGGTCTCTCTGAAGCTCACACATGATCCATTTGTCTGAAGCTGCCAGGCTGTTGTGCTAAGGAATGTTGTAAAGATGATTGGTGATTCCATACCATTTGTTTTGAATTTTATTTTGTTATTATTTAAAAAAAATTTTTTTAAAGTAACCTATACACCCAACATGGGGATCGCAGCCCCAAGATTAAGAGTTGCACACTCAGGGTGCCTAGGTGGGATAGTCAGTTGAGCATCTGACTCTTGTTTTCTGCTCGGGTCATGATCTCAGGATCATGGATTCAAGCCCCGTGTCGAGTTCTGCACTCAGTGTGGAGTGCCCCTCCCCGCCCCACTTTCTCTCTAAAATAAACAGGTTCATCTGGGGGATACAGTTGGTTGAGCATCTGACACTTGATTTTGGCTCAGGTTATCATCTCAGGGTTATGAGATCAAGCTCCACATAGCACTCACCACTCAATGAGGAGTCTGCTTCTCTCCCTTTCTCTCTCCCTCTGCCCCCACCCCCCACCCATACCCCCCACCATTCATGAACACTCACATACTCTCTCTCTGTGTCTCAAAAATAAATGAATAAATCTTTAAATAAATCAATCGATCTTTTTTTTTTTTTTTAAGATTTTATTCATTTATTCATGAGAGACAGAGAGAGAGGCAGAGACACAGACAGAGGAGAAGCAGGCCATGCAGGGAGCCCCATGTGGGACTTGATCCTGGGTCTCCAGGATCAGGCCCTGGGCTGAAGGCGGCGCTAAACCACTGAGCCACCTGGGCTGCCCCAATCAATCTTTTTAAAAAGGGTTACACACTCTACAGACTGAACCATCCAGGCACCCTGTTTACTTTGAATTTTATTTTTATTATTTATTAATTTATTTTTAAATATTTATTTATTTGAAGAGGTGGGAGAGAGACCATGAGCAGGGGCAGAGAGAAAGGGAGACGCAGACTCCCTGCTGAGCAGGGAACCCAGTGCGGGGCTCAATCCTAGGACCCTAAGATCATGACCTACGCCAAAGGTAGACACTTAACCAGCGGAGCCACCAGGTGCCCCTATTTTTTTTTAAAGATTTATTTATTTGTTTGTTTGTTTATTTATTTATTTATTTATTTATGATAGACATAGAGGCAGAGACACAGGCAGAGGGAGAAGCAGGCTCCATGCAGGGAGCCCAATGTGGGACTCGATCCTGGGACTCCAGGTAGCGCCCTGGGCCAAAGGCAGGCGCCAAACCGCTGAGCCACCCAGGGATCCCGGTGCCCCTATTTTGAATTTTTTTTTTTTTTTTCCCTATTTTGAATTTTATATGGACTTCCTTTGCTAAGTAGTTTTAGGATGGCGGTAGAACTCCCCACAGAATACAGTGAATTAAAAAAAAAATTTTATTAGTTTTTAAAACCTTAGGATAGTCAGAATTCATTTTTCAGCACTAGCCCTTTATCATATAGAATTTTCCATAGATGTAAAAGAACTACTCTTTAAAAATTTAATGGTAGGTTCTAGTTTGACTTGGTTGCACTTGGTTTTATAGCTGTGGAAGACGAAGGTTACCAAATGGAAGTATCCTGCTTTGAAAGGGAAACATAAGTTTGGGGTTGATGGGTAGAAGAGAGTTGTTTTGAGAATGAGCTCCTGGATTTCTCCTCCTCCTGTTCTTGCAGCCTCTCTAAATATGAAGGGATTAGTTGAACAGATGCAGAAAACACCTGATAGGCTGACTTAGTTTGTTTCATTTTCTGTCCTAAAGCTCACTCCTCTCTGTTGAACTCTAGGGGTTTCAGTGAACTCTGGTTGGGAAAGGGTGGTGGTCCTGAACCCTGGGAAGGTGTCTGCTACGGCCGAACCAGAATGTTGCTACTCTAAGGCCTTGTTTCTGAACTATATTCTGAGAGCCCCAGTGGTTCTTAGGGCCTCTTTACGGGTGAATGTTTATGGTATTGGTTTAGGATAGGGAGGAAGTATCTCCTTGAACCCAATCCATTTGAACCAGACTTGCTCTAAAAGCTATTTCTGGGGATCGCCAGTGGCTCAGCGGTTTGGTGCCTGCCTTCGGCCCAGGGCGTGATGCTGGAGTCCCCAGATCGAGTCCCACATTGGGCTTCTTGCATGGAGCCTACTTCTCCCTCTGCCTGTGTCTGTGTCTTTGCCTCTCTCTCTGTGTGTCTTTCATGAATAAATAAATAAAATCTTTAAAAAAAAAAGCTGTTTTTCTACAGAAACCATCCAGAGACAGCCAGAGTTTTCTTTCCTAGCCTGTTAGCAGAATAGGCCGTTGAATGTTTTCTCTCACATTCAGTGATGTGGACTCAGAATTGTCTCAAATGGTAGGAAACTTGCTTGTACATTCCCTCTAAGTTGCAAGGAGAGCAGATCCCTCATTAAGATTTCGTTTTGGCTTTCCAGGTAAATAAGAATGACATCCGGAAGAAGGTGAGGCGCCTAATGGGAAAGTCCCATATTGGGCTTGTGTACAGCCAGCAAATCAATGAAGTGCTTGATCAGCTGGTGAACCTGGTAAGCATATCTGGGCCATCCCCTAGGCTCCCCTCCCACTGCACTTGTCGTCTCCCAGGCTTGGGCCTTATCACCTAATGCAGAGGCTTCCCCACAGGTCATTTCTTGGCCTGTACATTTTCAAGACCCCCAGTTTTAAAAATTGGGCTTTGAGTCTAGATGAGGGTTTAGTCCTTCTGTTCTGTGGTAGGATTCTCTATACTAAAACCATCCTGGTACAGCCATTTCAACATATGATCTGTGGACTCCTTAAAGAGCCACGAGATGAAAACTATTTTCATAATAGTACAAAAATGTTTGCCTTTTTATTACTGGGTTGACATTTGCACTGATGGTACAAAAGCAGTGGTGGATGAAACTGTGGTTACCTTCACACAGAGAAGACAGTGGTGCTAAACCATGCTAGTAGCCATCAGAATGCACCTCCAATTTAAAAAAGGAGAAAGAAAAATAGTTTCACTTATGAATGTTCTTGATGAAAGTGTTAAAATCATTAATTTTATTAAATCTGATCATTGATTATATATCTTTTTAATATTTTATGTGACAAAAGGAAAAATATACAGGAAGTATTTGTGCTGCAAACCAACATATGATGATTAATTTCAAGGAAAAGCAATTTGTGACAGTTTGAGTTGCAAGGTAAACTGTCAGCTTTGCTCATGGGACATCATTTTTACTTGGAAGAATAACTGTGGTTATTCAGAGTTGGGTATTTATTTGGCAGATTTTTAAGCTTGAGGCGTCCTGATACTTAAATAAAGATTTTTGTAATGAGATTGATGATATTAATAAGTGTGATTTTTTTTGATATTCTATAATGAAATGTGTCAATGTTTGGAATAGCTGCATTACTCCTTAAGCCAGTATTTTCTGGAATACCATTGTGTGGTGTTACAAATTCAAGTATGAGTAAAGAACCACTCAAAATGCAAGGCAGACAAGTGGATTTCATGTAACAAAGTATAAAATGTTCGTTGTAGGATTTTCAGATTTCATATTGCAACTAACTATGAGAAACTATTTCTTCTCAAGTATAATTTTGGTATAATTACCAAAGAAGAATATGTATATTTATTTGGAAAAGCTATTAAAATACTCTTCTCTTTTCCAAAGATATATCTTGAAACCAGATTTTCTTTATATACCTCAACCAAAGCAACATAACACAATGGATTAAATGCAGAATCAGATACAAGAATCCAGCTATTTTTTTAAAGACAGACATGTGCAAAAATATAAAATAGTGCCAGTCTTCTCATTTTTTTTTGTCTTGGGAAATATTTTAAAAAGTTATTTATATTACCATATAATGGATGTATTAATAATGATTTTAAAATGAATTAATATTTAATTTTGTTCAGTTTTAATTTCTAATATGAATATCTATAAATATAACTCACATAAACATAAACTCTTGGGGGGCCTAAGCCCCTCGTGGCCTATAGCTAAGTAAGCTGATAGGAATTTAATTGCTGAATTGGGGCCTGGGGACGAAATTTTGGCCTAGAGAACTCTGTGAGAGAGATACCTGGATGTGCCTAAAAGATTTCTCTTTTCTCAGAATGGACGTGATCTCTCTATCCGGTCCAGTGGCAGCCGGCACATGAAAAAGCAGACATTTGTGGTACATGCAGGGACAGACACAAATGGAGACATCTTCTTCATGGAGGTAAATGCTAATTCATGCTAGTTCAGATGTCTCAAAGGAACATTTGAGAGTCACAAGGAACTCCTAGAACTGACGTCAGAATATTTCTCTCACTTGATCTCATTCGTGTTTATAATCCATTTATCATTAAACTGTCAGGCTCTTATGCAAATAATGTAATAGATGATTCCCCAACATTTCCTTTAAATATATATTGAACAGATGATATAGTCACATTGTCCATAAGTCAATGCTTCCAATAAGCATTGGGAAATCTTGCACTCTTTCTCATCCACTTCCTCTCAATTTTTCATCAACCTCATCCCTTCCTCCTATAGTTGACCACTTAATTGGTTTCCTTTGTACCTTCCAGTGGTATTTTATACAAACACAATAGAATATGAACATAAGTTCTCTTTCTTTTTTCTTACAGAAAGGTAGTACATCTTAACCACTGATCTGTATCTTGCTTTTCTCATTGAACATATCCTGGAGATCTCTATACCAGTACAAAAAGAGGGTTCTCTTTTTTAAGTTGAAGAAGAATTGACATACAATTTTATATTAGTTTCAAGCATATAGCGTAGTGGTTCAACAATTCTGTACATTATGCAGTGCTTACATGATAAGCGTGGTCACCGTCTGTCACCATAAGTCATTACGACATTATTCACTGTATTTTCCATGGCTCTTATTCTTTTTTCCATCTGTATGGTATTCCATGGTATGACTGTGTTATAGTTGACTTAACCAGTCAGTGTAGATATGTGCCCTTGGTTTTCTTCCACCTTTGTGCTGTTGCTAATGGTGCTGCTATGCATGATGCTGCACCTGCTTCCCTTCACACATGCGCAGGCTCTGTAAGAGCTCTCAGAGTGTGATCACCAGACCAAAGAAAAGAATGTATTGATAACTTTGGCTGATATAATTATAAAGTATCTCTTAACATATAATAGTTCCCTTCCCACTTTGCCATTTATTTTGTTGAAGAAATTTGCCCTACAGAATATCTCACATTCTCAGTTTTTTGCAGATTGCATCTGTTTGGTGTTAACACATTTCTCCATCACTTGTATTTTTTATAAACTAGTAGTTCAATCTAGGGGTTTGGTGAGTTTCAGATTCAGTGTTTTGGCAAGAATGCTTCATGGATAGTGCTGTATATTGCCTGTTGTGCCATATGGTCATCTCTCTCTTGGTAATCAGTGGGTTTAGATGTGGGCAGCCTGCTCTGTTCCCTGTGAAACTCCTCATCAGTCCTTTGAGTTTGCTTGTGGGGGTTTTTTTGCCATGCAGAATTAATTAATTAATTTATTTATTTATTTATTTTTACCTTCCCTCCAACCCTTGGCAGAATTTTTTTTTTTACTTTTATATAGTTGAATTAACTAAGTCTTTTTTTTTTTTTTTTTTTATGATAGTCACAGAGAGAGAGAGAGAGGCAGAGACTTAGGCAGAGGGAGAAGCAGGCTCCATGCACCGGGAGCCCGACGTGGGACTTGATCCCGGGTCTCCAGGATCGCGCCCTGGGCCAAAGGCAGGCGCCAAACCGCTGCGCCACCCAGGGAGCCCCCTAAGTCTTTTTTTAAAATAGCTTCTGGATTTTGAGTCATAGGTAGAAAAACCCTTCCCTATCCCAGGATTGCAAAGGAAATTGGCTATTGTTTCTTTATTTCTGTATTTTTAATTCTAAGGTGAATGTCTTCTACATAATTGTAGGAACCAAGTACAATTCCTATATTGAGTAGTGAAATTAAATAATTTTGCAAGTATTCTGTTTCCTTTTGATTTAGTTGAGTTTGATTTTCACATCCATAGCTTTTTGAATGAGTGGTTTATCAAACATAGGGTGGGGGTTCTGGCCTAAAGCAGAAACATGTGCGTTGGTATAGCTGAGAAAAGAGTCATTTTCACGTCACTGAAGTTTTAGAATTTGGCCAGGTGTTTCCTCGAGCTGAGGGCCAATTTAGGACATCTGTACCACAAAGAGGTGACAGGTGATTCTCACCCTTTTCTTTTCCTTTTAAAAAATAAATGCAGGGCAGCCCCGGTGGCGCAGCGGTTTAGCACCGCCTGCAGCCCAGGCGTGATCCTGGAGACCCGGGATCGAGTTCCGCATCAGGCTCCCTGCGTGGTGCCTGCTTCTCCCTCTGCCTGTGTCTCTGCCTCTCTCTCTCTGGCTGTGTCTCTGTGAATAAATAAATAAAATCTTAATCAATCAATCAATCCAGAAGACTCCTTAAAGTATAAGACTAACTCTGGCCACCATGCAGGGGAGCCTTATATGAAGTCCCTGGAGTATGGATGGATCTATCATCTTATAGACGCCTCTCCCTTAAAGCACTAAATAAGACTTTACCTCTTTTACTCCATTAGCCACCCACTACACTTAGCCTGACTTTCTCATCTCTGCACAGCTTGCTGGCTGCAGGATCACTGGGAGAGCAATTGCAAAGACTTTAAAAAATCCTCTTCATTACTTTTTTTTTTTTCAGTTACAGAAGTAGACTGGGGCACCTGGTGGCTCAGTCAGTTAAGTGTCTGACTCTTGATTTCGGCTTAGGTCATGATCTTAGGGTCAGAAGATCAAGCCGCGTGTCAGGGTCTGCACACTGGGTATGAAGCCTGCTTAAGATACTACTCCCTCTCCCTCTGCCCTCCCTGCTTGTTCACACATGAGCACGCTCTCGCTCTCGCTCTCTCTCTCTCTCTCAAAAAAAAATGATAAATTACAGAAGTAGAACAGTATATGTTGCGAAAGTTGCAAACCATAGAGAAGTAAATGAAATAAAAAGTAAAAGTTTCCCTTCATTTCCTTCCATACTATGTTTCAGAGATAACCAGCATTATAGAGTTTGGTGTGATTTTTAAAAATGTGTGTTGTGGGATCCCTGGGTGGCGCAGCGGTTTGGCGCCTGCCTTTGGCCCAGGGCGCGATCCTGGAGATCCGGGATCGAATCCCGCGTCAGGCTCCCGGTGCATGGAGCCTGCTTCTCCCTCTGCCTGTGTCTCTGCCTCTCTCTTTCTCTCTCTGTGACTATCATAAATAAATAATTAAAAAAAAATTAAAAAAAATAAAAATAAAAATAAAAATGTGTGTTGTATAAATACAGTTTACTTGTATGTAATTTTGTTTTGGTGTTTACCAATTGATACCAATATTGGTATCAAACTACGAATATTGTTATATAGTTTTATTTTTTCCACTTAATTTATGACTGACATCTTTCCATGTCTACATATTATCTAAATCTGTTTTTTTTTCTTTTTTTGTTTTTTATTTTGTTTTGTTTTTGTTAAGTAAGCTTTATACCCAATGTGGGGCTCAAACTCACAACCCTGAGATCAAGAGTGGCATGTTTCACCAGCTGAGCCAGCCAGGTGCCCCATCTCTGTTTGTTTTTGTTTTAAGATTTTTATTTATTCATGAGAGACACACAGAGAGAGGCAGAGACATAGGCAGAGGGAGAAGCAGGCTCCAGGCAGGGAGCCCAGTGTGGGACTCGATCCCGGGTCTCCAGGATCGCACCTTAAGGTGAAGGCAAATGCTTAACCACTGAGCCACCCAGGTATCCTGTCTCTGTTTTTTTAAATGGATGCTTAATTTTGTTTTGTTTTGTTTTGTTAGCTATTAGATGTTATATGGATGTATACCATAAGTCATTCAACTAGTCCCTCCCACTTTTAAAAAAATAATTAGTCTTTGAATATACTTGACTGTGTATCTTGATAATGTCTTTTTAAATTTTTTAATTTTTTTTTAAGATTTTACTTATTTATTTATTCATGAGAGACGCAGAGAGGGAGAGTCAGAGAGATAGAGGGAGAAGGCAGATGCTCAACCACTGAGCCACCCAGGTTTCCCTAGATTTAAAATTTTTAGATTCTGCCAAATGCCACCCCAAAGACTATACCAGTTTATATCTCCACCAGCAGCATAGGCGAGTATGGTGCATTATTGCTGTCCTCTCCCAGTCTAGAAATCATGTCTAAATACCTGTCCTGCCCCTCTCCTTTACCTGGTGTTCTTAAAGCATTGTGGAAAGTAGGGGCAGTAGTCTTCATTTTTCACCTGGAGAAAACTATAGAGTCAGACTAAGGCTAGAATTCTAATTTTTACTCAGCTGCTTTATGACCTTGTTCTTCATGAGGCTTTTAGGACCTTAGTTAACTCAGGTAGCAGATTAAACCTGGTAGTCTTGTGTGATCCTTTTTCTTTCACTTAATATTTATGGAGCACATACAAATCCCAGGTGCTCTGGGTATGCAGTTATAGCAATGAATAAGGGAGACATGGTTTCTGTTGCCCTTACAGGGTTGACAAGCCATTGGAGAAGTCATCTATTGAAACAAGGTGTCACAAAGTATGATGAGCTTTATGAGAGAAGATGCTCAGAGGCAGGTGGTATGGGAATACATAGCAGAGGGTCTAGGAGTTGTGGACGACCCCTCAGAAGTGATCTTTGAGTTTAGACTTGAAAGAAATAGGAATTAACAGCTACAGTGGGGGAAGGTGGGACTTGGTGGTGTAGTGAGAGGAAAAAGGAGTCTCACATTACTCCTTCACTTCTGGCTTGGGCAGCTGGGTGAATGGTGACACCATTTACTCAACTAGGGGATGCAGAAGGAGGATCTGCCCAAAAGGAAATGCTGACTTCAGATTTGGACATGATAAGATCCAGGGTGCTGCCTGTGAGCCATCCAGATAGAGAGAGGTTCAGGAACTCAAGAAGATGGGTCTCGTATGGAGAAAAATTTGAGAACCATCGAAGGGGTCATAATAATCATTGCTATGTTTTTTATATTGTAATTATAGTGCTGTTATAGTATTCTAGCTCTAGGGCACTTCCTATGTGCCTGGCTTTGTTCTGAGAAGTCTGTGCACATTGACTTATTTAATCTTCACATGAGAAAATGTAGATGCAGATCAACTTGTTCAGGGTGACACAGCTAAGTAATGGGACAGCCAGAAACCTACCATAGTCTGATCTTAGAGGGAGAATGTTGAACAAGAAGAGAATGTGAAGGGGGCACCTGGGTGGCTCAGTCAGTTGAGTATCTGACTCTTGATTTTGGCTCAGGTCATGAACTCTCAGGGTTGTGAATCCAGCCTGCATTGGGCTCTAGGCTGGATGTGGAATCTGCTTAAGATTCTCCCTCTCCCCCTCCCTGTCCCCGCTCACACTCACTTGCACTCTCTCCCTCTGAAAATAAGTTAATTAACTAATTAATTTAAAAGGACTTGTGGTATTAAAAAAAGAATGTGAACGAGGAGTTTGCCTTTTAATTTATATCATCTTGTGTCATAGAATATTTTTTGCAATAAGCATTGCCTATGTGTCATTTATGTGATTAATTACTTAAAACATTTATGCAGAACTGAGGCTGAGCCAGTATTAGAAAAATGGTTCCATTTTTTTCTCCTGTCATAATCCCCCCCTGCTTTGCACTCATCCACAGAGATGGTTCCTAAGATTGGCCCATGGCGGCATGAGACACCCTCTCAAGTCTAGAGCGTATATGAGGTGACAGACATGGGGTGAGGTGAAAATTGAAACACTGATTGAGCTTTCTTCCTTGCTCACAGGCTCCTCTCAGTGATTCCTTTTTTTTTTCAGTAAACCTTTTAGTGGACAGTATGTCCAGCAGTTTGGTGTTTATGTCTCCAGCAAAGGAAGACTATGAGCATAAATCAGAGAACCTGACCATAGCGGTGCCCCCAGGGCCAGTGGTCCCATCCTTTCCCTGTGGGAAACAGGGTGGTGTGGCCTGGGATGATGGAGACTCTAAGAGACAAGAACCACTGACACACTCTGTGCACTTCTCCAGGTGTGTGATGACTGTGTGGTGTTACGTAGTAACATCGGGACGGTGTATGAGCGCTGGTGGTATGAGAAGCTCATCAACATGACCTACTGTCCCAAGACCAAGGTGTTGTGCTTGTGGCGTAGAAATGGCTCTGAGACTCAGCTCAACAAATTCTATACTAAGAAGGTACCCATGAGCTCTGTTTGGGTGGAGGGTGGGTGCTGAGGGCAAAGTATTGAGTTCCCTGCAAGGAAGTTAAAAATCCCACAGTCCATGTGTCGAGCCCCACTTCGCCTCTGGCTGTGGTGGGGGATAGGTAAATAAAGCAGTCTCCGGCACCCGGGCATCGGCCCAGGCCCTTGGCGGCCATTAGAGAGCAGAGCAGAGCAGGGGGACCCTGGAAGGCTGGGATGACGGGACAGCTCTCTCCCCTGTGTGCCGCAGTGTCGGGAGCTGTACTACTGTGTGAAGGACAGCATGGAGCGGGCTGCTGCCCGGCAGCAAAGCATCAAACCTGGTGAGAAGAGAACGATTCCCCAAGCGAGTGCTTTCTGTTTATTTCTGTCCGTCCTTCTGAGCGTCAGAGGCCTGACAAGGGAGTCGGGCATGGGTGGCCCACCTCCCCAGTGAGCTGATCACCTCCTTCCCCACCACAGGCCCTGAATTGGGTGGCGAGTTCCCTGTGCAGGACATGAAGACTGGTGAGGGTGGCTTGCTGCAGGTCACCCTAGAAGGGATCAATCTCAAGTTCATGCACAACCAGGTAGGTGCAAGTGGCAGCACCGGCTTCCTGGCCCTGTCATTCCATCTGCAGCGAGGCTCAGTGTCCGGGTCCCATGCTTTCCCAGTGAGCCTGAGGGCCTGTGGGGCTAGTGGGAGAATCGGAGCAGCTGCACCAGAGAGAGGAATCAGAGGGAGGGCACAGTGACCCTGGCGCCACCGTGAAGGTGCGGTGGGGAGCCTCTGCGGGCAGCAGGCTAAGAGAGGGAGCCGTGGTGGCTAGGCTGCCTCCATCCATTAGACTCAGCACAGTGTGAGTGGGAGCGTCTCACTTGGCCCTTCTTCGCACAGTGTCTGCCTTCCCTTATTCCCAGGGTGTGCTTTTGCTTGGTGGTTTCGCTTCGAGAGTCTAGACCAGCTGATCTCCTCGCGTGTTTCTGGCGTGCGTGAAGCGTGTGTGCACATGCACGTGTGTGTGTGTGTGTGTGTGTGTGTGTGTGTGTGTGTGGCTCATGTCTGTCCTACCTGGAGTATGTGTGTTTATTTGCCTATTTCTCCTGCTGATTCTTCTTTCTGCTCTTCTCGTCTTTCTGAGTGTCCCCACTCTGTCCCCTGCTTCACAGGCCCATTCCCTTTCTTTTGACTGGGAAGCACTTCAGAATACATCTTTCTCTCATTGTGATTCCACCATAGGAACTGACTTTTTTTTTTTCTCTTGGTCTTTTAACACAGTGTTACTTTTTCTCTCAGTGGACATTCCTTAAGCTAATTCCTTTCTGAGGCCAGCGCATCATCCCAGGTCCGTTCCCAGTTCTGACTCTTCACACAAGTGCCTTCCCTCCCCCTTTCCTGATGTACTGGTTCCTCCCCCTGAGGCTCTGAGCCAGGTCCAAATGTGCGAAGCACCGCAGCCCCTGGCCAGGCAGCAGATACTCAGGGGAGGTGAACACCTGGGCTCTGTGGCTTTCTTCCTCCCCTTGCCATGTTAGTTTCTTCTTCTAGGAATCTCACTGGGCAGCTTTGGTGTGATGGTATATATCCAGCAATATATTTACTATCTGTGACTTTAACATGCTAAATAGTGTACTTGAGACCTTAGGGTCAGCCCAAGGAGAGGTTTACTGGAGTACTTTTCAGGAACACAAAGGTGCCAGCACTTCTTGGGGACCAGGCTTCTGACCGCATTTTAGTGCCGTGGCTTCCCCCGATGCCTCACCTTCTGAAGAGGAGATCTTGTTAAACAACACCCAGCCCCCTATGGGGTCTCCTGCTCTGGACCGACCTAATGTCTAACCATTCCACAGATATGTACAAGCTGGTCTGTAGTTTAAGACTTTGCCCTAGAAGAGAGATCCCGCAGAGAGGGGGAGTCAGGCCCCTAGTGATAACAAGAGAACGGCCTTGGGGTCCATTTTCCACCACAAACAGTCCGTTGGAGTTGAGGAAACGTTGGACCCTCTGGTAGACTCCTACAGGGTGGGGTAACAGATCTTTGGAGTCACGATGTGCTTGGATTCAGAGCCCAGCTTTGTTATTCACGGGCAGATAAGCTTTCTGATCCGATGTCCTCCTCTATAAAACGAGACTACTTACACACTGGGCCACATGGATGTAAGGATGCCAGTAGGATTTGTAGAACTCCTAGTAGGTGCTCCTAAGCAGTGGCTGTTATTCTATCACCGTGTACTTCTTGGGAGAGCCTGGATTTTGTTCGAGGAAGATATGAACACCTCCCACCCCAAGGACAATCCGAGGGGAGCTTTGCGCCCGTGCCAGCCCTCTGCGCCGGAGGAGGATGCATGGAAGGGTAGAGAGCTGATGGGCTGAGTGGGGAGACCCCTGGGGCACCGTGTCCTCCAAGCGCTGCCCTGGGCAGAGGGTATGGGCGGGCAGCCCAGGACAGCAGAGGGGCCTTCGGGTTGGGTTTGACCATTAAAACTAACGCCTTCATTTCTCTCCCATGCTTTCTCCTCCGGCCAGGAGCGGAAGGTACATGCCCTTTCTGCTGTCTTCGCTTCTTAGCGCTTCTGAGTTGTGTGTGTGTGGATTCCTTCGGTCCTCCCTTGGAGAACTAGGTCTTCTGTGTGGGGGTGGGGCTGTAGCTGGGAGA
The DNA here is from genome assembly GCF_018345385.1 of Vulpes lagopus. Lineage (NCBI taxonomy): Eukaryota > Metazoa > Chordata > Mammalia > Carnivora > Canidae > Vulpes > Vulpes lagopus. Next base: position 65,872,966 of record NC_054834.1, on the reverse strand, counting down.
GCGGGGCGTTGTGGGGCTGGGGGAGAGCCTCCGGGCCTGACCCCACCCTCCCTCCCTCTCTTGCAGGTTTTCATAGAGCTGAATCACATTAAAAAGTGCAATACAGTCCGAGGCGTCTTTGTCCTGGAGGAATTTGGTAATTACACTATTTTGCTCTTAGGTCTGGACTCACATGGCAGTAACTCAAACCTCGGCGCTCCAGAGGAGGGACTTAGAGACAGAGAGAAGAGCCACCTCTGCAGAGAGGTCAGGAGGCTTAGGAGTGTTAGGGAAGAGAAGGGAACCTGCGATGAGCAAGGGGAAGGAGGAGCAAAGAAGAGCGAGACAGTGGCTGCTAGGGAAAGGGTCCCAGAGGAGCAAGTGGCCTTAGACGGGGTTAGACTTCAGAGATGCTCCCACGGAGGCTCTGTGAGCTGGCGCCACCTTCCCTTGGCCAGCTGGTGCTCAGAAAGTTCTGGGGCAGAGCCGATGGGCAGTTTCCAAGCTCTGCTGTATTCATGTTGCCTGCTGAGCTCTTCCTAGCAGCCCAGTGCTCCATCCAGCCGCCCTGGCGCCACCCCGGTGTCTGTGAGCCTCTGTGCCACAGGAGCGGTGCATGGTGGACCAGGCAGCCTCACTCTAGAGGGCAGGGAAGCCCAGTGGGCCTCACAGGCAGGCAGGGCAGTTGTCGCCAAGGCTGGGAGCCAGCCTCCCTGCAGCCCAGCGCTGACGCTGACCAGTGGTGTAGCGGGTTCTCACCCTGGGGCTTTGAGTTCCTGCTGTGTTTGTGCTTCATTCTTTTGTGCCCCTCATCGCTGCTATGAAAACCTTCGTTCTCCAGCAGGTAAAGTGACCTCGGCTCGTGCTGCCTCCCCCCAGGCCCCCGCCTGGGCCCTGCAGGGGGTGGGGCGGGCTCCCTTCAACCAGACCAGCTGCTCATATTGCCAGTTTGTCTCATTCCTCTTCTCCCCACCCTCTTCCTCCCAGCCTCCCCCACTCCCCCACCCTCGTGCTGGCTCACTGGTTCTGAGTTTTCTCCGCCCGAACCCCCACCCCACCCCGTGCTCCCTTCTCTCTTCTGCCAGAGAGATATTTGGGGGGAATCTTTCAATTCAGGAGAAGGACCTGGGCTTCTTGCTCTACCTATGATGAGTTTTTTCCCTTTCCACCTTGGGTCCCCCTGCATTCTACCTCCCAGGGTCAGAAGAAGGTGTGGCCAACTCTCATCCTACCTTTTCTGGCCCCCAGGGGGATGCCACGCCCCTCTGCTCCCATCTCCAGGGGCCATCAGGATGGCTGAGCCCGGGGGGCCTTCCTCCTTCCTCTGGCCAAGCAGAACCCCTGCATGGCTGGGGCAGGGGTGCCTCTTACTTAGCCTTGCATTCCGGGCTGTGGACATGTGTGTATTTTGCCTGATGCTCCCTGTCACCTCCCTCCCCGGGTGCCGTACTCGCCTGTCTTCTGCTCGATGTGTCTGCTCCAGAGCCCTCTGACGCTCTCCCTCACACAGGCAGGCCTGGGCCTCTCCTGCCACTCAGGGAAGGAAGCTTACGAGTCTGGTGGGTTTAGTACCATGCCACTTCTTCATCCAGCCTAAGGACCCTCTGTGTAGGGGCTGGGAGTACAGGGAACCATGCTTAACATGAACAGTTTCGGGCCGGTAACAGGGATGAGTTCTGGGGCATCCCAGTAAGGTGAGGCACAGGCTAGAGACAACTCTTTTCACCCAGCCAAAAGGGGGGAAGGCCCCACCGCAGCTCCTCGGGGCCCTGGCCAGTAGCAGTGAACGGGCTGGTGAAAGGCCAGCCCACTCCTGTGCTGAGGCTCTTGAAGCGGGTAGAGTCGCAGCCGTGGAGCAGGGAGCCACAACAGACCTCACAGGTCTGGCTGAGGAGTCTGGGGCAGTGTCCTCTCGTCCCCCAGCGGCGGGGCAGAAGCTGTCATAGCGTAAGCTGCTGCAGCCACTCGGACAGGCCACAGTGGGGACGGGGACCCTGGTGCCGGGCGCTGCCGCCTGGGGGAGTGTGGCACTATCGCTCTTAGTTTTGAACTTTCTGTTTTGTCTCTTGCCCGTCCGGTTTTAGTTCCTGAAATTAAAGAAGTGGTGAGCCACAAGTACAAGACACCAATGGTGAGTATGGCACCCCGCCCGGCAGGCCAGTCTGCGCAGGGCTCCCTGGGGACCTTCACGCAGGCATGGGGCGGGCCCTCTGAGAGCATGGGGTAAGGGGGACGAGGAAGGCTTGAAGAGCTGAGTTTGGTCTAGATGTCACAGGTTCAACTGAAGCCGAAACAAATCTTCAGCCCCGGGAGAGAGACACACATTCAGATTCCCTCTCCCTGCGGCCAGCTGTGAAGCCTGAGCCCGGCGTGAGGGCAGAGTTTCCTGCTTGGCAGATCTCCACACATGGAGATGTCAGCATGTCAGGAATTTGATCTGTCTGGTTTTTCTCTCCCCTCTAGGCCCATGAGATCTGCTACTCTGTGTTGTGTCTCTTCTCGTATGTGGCTGCAGTTCGTAGCAGTGAGGAAGATCTCAGGACCCCACCCCGGCCCGTTTCGAGCTGATGGGAGGGGTTAAGAGCCCCCCAGTCCCGGGGATGCCCTTGCGTCTTCTGTTCGCAAGGGCACGATGCTGCGTGTGTGTTCTCTGCAAGGCCCTAGCCGTGGCTTAGTTGGTTCACAGTTGTGTGTCTGAGCGTGTCTTAGTGTCTGTCACCGGGCTCGGCTGGTTTCCTCCATCTGCTCCCTCTCCACTCCCAGGAGACCAGCCTACTGTCCCCTCAGGGCTTAGGAGTGATGTCTGTCTGTCCTTTGGGCCAGTGGCTTCTAAGAACTCTGAGTACAGTATGAGCCCACCCTTACGTGTCCCTGAGACATTCGTGTTGTGGTTCCTTGTCCTTGGTGTTACGACCCTCCCAAGCAGGACTCTGGCTCTCCATCCTCTGTGACCCGGCGTGACTGGGTGCTGGGCGAAGTCCCCCTTGGTGCGGAGTGGGGGAAGCTTGAGGCCTGCCTCTGGGGCGAGAGGTGGGCAGGGAGAGTCATGGGGAAGCAGAGTGAGTGGCGGCCTCCCTCCTTCCATATACATTTTCCAAGCTGGCAGCTGCTGCCGCCAGGCCTCCACCACTGCGGTGGAGCAGCACCCAGGGGCTCCTTTTCACTGAGCAGCAATCTCCCTAAGGTCTGCCTTGCTTTTGGCATCAGAGAGCAAAGTGGTCAGGCTGGGAGTGCCCCAGAGACCACTGGCTACCTTGCCCAGGGAGCAGGGTGGGGTGGGGAAGGGCTGAGCTCAGTATACACAGCAGGGTCTACAGGCAGAGTCTCCTGGCACTGGGTGCCAGAGGGAGGGACAGCCTGGGAGTGGGCAAGAGATAATTGTACATAGTTCAGCTCTACGTTATTTATAGAAAATGTACAGATGTGTGAATGTGAAATAAATGTCCTTAACTCTCCTTGGCTCCTGATTGCCTTATATTTCATGATACCTCCTCCTGGCCCAGGCCTGAGGAGGGCTGCCCCTGGACTCAACAGAAGCACCCCAGTTCCAGAAGGAGATGAGATCATGCCCATCCAAGTCTTGGCATGCAGAAGCCCCAGCCTCCCACCCTGCTGCTGACTCAGCGGGGCTCCTCACCTAGCCTCCTGGGCTCCCAGGGAGAGGTTATGGGAGGGGCTTCCTGCCCTCTGCCCCCCAACCCTGCAGGGAGCTGCTGTGCTAGGAATTGGCCATCAGAGGAAGCAGCCAAATCAAGACACCTGAGCAGGGAGTCAAGTAGCAGTGAAGGAAAAACCAAGGCTCCCCTTGCCCCTCACAGGTGTGGTCCAGAGAGGTGGAGTGGCTCGGTCAGGGTGTCATACTTGGCCTGGGGCCCCGTGCTCTGAGCTCTTGGCCAGGAGTGCCTTGGGCTGTGTGGAACTCTGACAGAAGGCACCCTAGGACCAGCCTTTCTGGAATTTTTTTTTCTTTTTCATAGAAAAACCTCTGGTACTCCGAAGGCAAGAAAGACCATCCACTTTTTTTTCTTTTTCTTTTCCTTTTTTTTTTTTTTTTGAGAGAAAGAAAGACTATACTTTCAGGGATCATTTCTATAGTTTGTTACTAGAGAAGTTTCTCTGAACATATAGAGAAAGAGTGCATGGGGAGGGGCCAGCAGAGAGAATCTTAAGCAGGCTCCATGCCCAGCTCGGAGCCCCATGCAGGCCTCGATCTCGTGTCCCTGGGATCATGACCTGAGCCAAAATCAAGAGTCAGATGCTTAACTGAGCCACCCAGGCACCCCAAGACCATCCACATTCTTCTAGGGCACCTCTGAGACCCATTGGCTTCTTCCCAAAAATAAACTGATGATTGAATTTAGGTTCCTATGTGGGGAAGGAAGAGCAGAAGAGGGCCCTGGATCCCAATGTCTTGTGTTGGACAGGACTGCCTTCTACTGGGAAACAGGTGTGAAGAGCTGTAGGCCTGTTGCACACCAGAACCTCGAAGCAGCCTGGTATAGCTTCATTCCAGGCTTTTTAGGCACAGAACCACATGGAAGTTCAGCACCGCCCCTGTCCAGGCTGCTGTGAGCACAGGTCAGCAGGGCAAAGACAGTACAGAGCACACGGGACCAGGCAGGAGAGCCTTGGGTTTCTGCTCTGTTGCTAACACACTCCCCTCCGTCACTGGCCCAGCTTTCCCCATCGGGGGAACGTACACAGTGGGGGGAAGACTAGGTTTCTTCTCGTGCCTTATGAATTCAGGATTCCACCATCAGCCTCATCTAACGCATCCAGGAGACAATACCTGGTTCAGTTTGCTCTGAAGCTATATTTCCCTGGGCTTTTTGTAAAAACACTAGACAGGAAGAGTCAGCTCTCTGTGACCACTCGTCTTTTACTGCCCTCATATATTGAGAAAACATGGCAGGCCAGCAAGGTCTGTCCCCAGCCACCATTTCCTGAGCCCACCAACTTTTTGTCCCAAGGCCAGAGAGCGGCCAGTGGGAGCTCAGATGGTTCAGTCTACACAGAGCCGCCAGGCCTGCTTATCTTAAGGGCATTGCCCTATGGATGCTTCCCCCCCAGCCCCACCCCAAGATACACACTTGTGCACACACACTCAACAGCAGGAAGGTGGCTTGTCCAGCGTTCTTCCAGGTTCCCGGGCCGTGGGCCATTGGCATCCTGTTGCACCTGTAACACAGGTTCCCTTGTGAATGCACTGGTCTGAAATCTTGCAAAGAGGCGCCTGCACCTCCATCTCCTGATGGCTGCCCCCCCAGAACCAAGGGCTGGGGCTCAGTCTCGGACTCGGGCCGTGGGTGTGGGGATGGCTTAGAGTACATACCTGGCCATCGCCAGAGAGCCAGCCAGGTCACTGAGGCACTGCAGGGGAGAGGGAGGCCGTGTCACACGTGTGTTTCCCCTCCTGGCACCACCCATGTCCCCCCAGCCTCCTGGAAGGCCAAAGGGGGCAGCTGTGGCAGCAGAGCCCAGAAGCCAGTACCCACGTTGGACATGACAGGGTTACTGCTTTCAGCCAGAGAAGCTGCATGGCTGAACCAGAGTCCCGGCTGGTTCCCCGCCTTCTCCACCACCCCAACCCCCGGCCCTGCTCCAATGGGCTCCTCACCTCGTACTTCCAGGCGGCACTCACACTGTGCCTCGCCTTGTAAGTTGATGGCCCTACAGACATAGATGCCCCCGTCAAAGGGACAGGGCTTTCTAATCTCCAGGGTCAACACTCCCTGCTTGCTGAACATGCGGAAGCGGGCATCCTCCCCCAGATCCAGGCCATTCTTGAACCAGGAAATCTTGGGCTATACATCAGAAAATGGGAGGGAGGGAGACCATCTCAGGTTGGCAGGAGACTTCGCAGGAACCTGTTGCTCTTCTAGGGGCTCCCACTGGAGTCCAAACTACACCCAAGCAGGGATTGAACGAGGGCCCATGAGACCACCAAGACTGTTCAGGGAGCGGAGGCTGGCCCTGAACCCCTGTGGGATAGGAGCAGGGAATGGCTGGGGAGAGGAGCATAGAGTTGGAAGCCTCCAAAGCCTGCCTCCCAAGTCGTCCTGCACCAGGACCCCAAGCTCTCTACCTTGGGGCTACCCCGCACAGCACAGCAGAGGGTAGCATTGTAGCCAGCGATGACTGAGCGGTTCACCAGGGGGCGGGTGAAGCTCGGGGCCTCCGAGAAGTCCAGGGCCTTATAGCTGGGTGGCTCATACGTGATGCCTGTTGGTGATAGGACTTTGGAGAGTGCCCCCTCCCAGCTCCTACCACCTCCCTGCCCCGGCTCCTCCTGGGGGTGGCAGGAAAGGTACAGCACCTGGTCTGGGGATAAAGACAGGCTCCTTGGTGGTGGCGGCTTTGTCACTGGGCCCCACCATGTTGTGGCTGAAGACCCGGAAGTAGTAGCCGTTGCCAATGATGAGCTCTGACACCACGCAGTGAGTGCGGCGGTAATGCTCTAGGACAGTGAACCATTCCTGGGGGTGTGGAGGAAGGGGAGGCTCTGTGGGGCCCTACTTCCTGCCAGGGAGTCTCTTTTGGGGTATGCTTGGTATCTGTACCTTAACTGTGGAGGGAATCAGGTCAGGGAGGGAGGATGAGCAGCAGACCCTTTCTCAGGACAAGAGAGGGAGCTGAGGCCCAGTCTGCCTGGCCCTAGGGAGGGAATATAAGGGGGGCCCAGCACCCCAGGCTCACCATGGTCTTCTTGTCAGCTTTCTGTACTGTGTAACCCCAGATCTCTGTGTTGCCATCATCCTGGGGTGGCTTCCACTCCAGAGCCACATTGAAACCCCAGGCTTCGGCGACCCGAATATCCTGGGGAGGGCTTGGCTTGTCTGCAGGAGAGAGCCCAGCTGGAACACACCCCCCGAGTATGCACAGAGGACCCTGGGAGGCCCCCTCACCCCTGCCAGCCTGGCCCTGGCCTGCCACCCTCTGCAGGGACTCTGGGCATCCCAGAGGAGGGGCCCCTGTGCCACGCACCAACGATCTGCAGGACCAGCGTGGCCTTGTCCTCCATGTTCTCGATCCGCAACATCACCTGGTAGGTGCCAGAGTGGGCACGGTGAGCAGCCCGGATGAACAGGATGGTGTCCGTGGGGCTGTTGCGGATGCTCACCTCCTCGCCTGCCAGGGGCTGCCCCTCTTTGGTCCAGGTCACCTGAGGCCGGGGCTTGCCCTGTGAGGAAGGGACAGCTCACCCCCAAGCCTGGCATGACTGGGTCTAGTTAGCCCTGAGACACATTTCCCAACTAGGCAGAGATGACACGCAGTGGAGGACGGGGAGGATAGCCAGCCCTACCTGGAAAGGAATGAGGAGGTTCACAGGCTCCCCAACCTTTCTCTGGATGGTCTGGCGCAGGTGCCTGGGCAACTGGAGCCGGGGCCGCTCTGTGGGTGCCAAGTGAGCAGCTCAGCAAGGGAAAAGCTCTGCCCCCAAGGAGCGCCACATGCCACAGCTCCTCCCCTCCTGAGGCAGGGCCAGAAGGCCACAGCTAAGGAAATGCCCCTCCCTTAGCTCTCCCTGCCCGGCCCCAGCCCCAGACCTCAGCCTCACCACACGGCTGTAAGAGGCAGGGATCAGAGAGGGTGAGCAACTTGTTGGAGGTCACACAGCTAGAAGTCACAGGCCAGGATGCAAACATGGGGTTTGGGTCTCTACTCTAGCCCCTGGCTGTTTCCACCCCAGTCTGCTGTCCCTTTTCCACTTTGAGAACCAATCTCTACAAGATCCATGCTCTGTCAGGAATAGAGGAGCGGGAAGTGGATCCCAGATGGGCCGATGTGATGCTGAGTCATGAGCACAGGGCAGTACCTGCCTGTAGACCTGAGAGGCCCACAGAGCAGAGCTCAGAGACAATGGTGTAATGACCTACATTTTCCCTGTCCCAGAACCGGGGGGTCACACAGAAGATATTCTCTGAATATTTGCCCTGGGCCTGGGGCATGAATAGAGCCTCTGACCTTCCCCCTTGGAATATTCAGCCCCTCTTTCCAGTAGGGCCTCCCTGGGCCTCCCCAGTTCCTTGGATCCCAGGGCCCGGGGCATCAGGGGCGGGCCTGTCCTGTGAGGGCCACTCACGAAGTATCTCCTGCACCGTCACGGGCTCCTGGGTGGTGACGGGGGCTCCGGGCCCTGCCATGTTGTGGGCGCGCACCCGGAACTGCAGCCGGGCCCCCGTGGGCAGGTCCTTCACCAGCACCGCCGTGCGCTCCGTCAGCCCCTGCAGGGCCGTCACCCACTCGGAGCCTGGCGGGGAAGGCCCAGGGGCGTCAGGCGTGCACAGCCCACCCCACCGGCCGCCCTCCCGCACTGGCGGCCCCACGGGTCAGGGTCAGGGTCGGGGTCGGGGCGGAGGGGGGGGGGGTGCAGGGCCACTCACAGCCGTCCCAGCAGTACTCCACGCTGTAGCCGTCCAGACCGCCCGCGCCCGCGCGCTCCGGGGGCCTCCACTTGAGGGAGACGGTGGTGTCCGTCACGTCCTCCACCGCCAGGTGGGTGGGCTCGCTCGGGGGGCCTGGGCACGGGGTCGGGGGGAGGCACAGAGGGGTCCGAGTGGGCCTGCGCCCCCCGGAACACCGAAGGGTTCTGGAGCACACCCTCGAGCACAGGGGGCGCTCGGCTCCTGCCTGGCCCTCCAGCACCCGCAGAAATGCTTCAGCTCCGTTGAAAGACATGTCTCTAGACGGGCTTCCGACAAACGACGGCAACAATCCTCGCTAAAGGGGGCCGCACACAGGAAAACATACCCCAAAGAACGCACACGCGCCCAGACGGGCCACTCAGGCAGGACAACACAAGAAATGTTATAAACATAGCTTTTAGGGAAAAACTAGCCCAAAGCAGGGAAATTCCTGGCGCCGTAGGGTGAGGTGAGTGGACTGAGAGTTAAGCAAACTGCAAGTCAGTCCCTATAGAGAGAGGCCTGGAGTCTTCTCCCCACAGGCCCCCCACCCCCATGCTGTCATCTCCCCAGGTTGTGTGCCCCCTCCAGGGACTATAGGGGGGTGCCCGCCCCCCACCCACCCCCGACAGCTGCCCCCACCCCGCTCCCACGTCCTGGGAGGGACAGCTGTCCTCTGGACCCCATGACCCAGAGAGGAAACAGAAGCTTCAGGGGAGGCCGTGACCCCAGATGGCCCCCCTGGAGTGATGGAGCTGACTCTGCAAACTCTGTCTCTGAGTCCAGCCCACGATCCTTTGCACAGACCCAAGCCCCTTGGACCCCCAGGCAGTCAGGGCCCTCGCTCTGTCCTATATATGACAAACTCTGGTTGAAGGGAGTGGGGAAGAGGGGACAGTTTACATTTATTGAGCACCTGTTGTGTGCCATCCTAACAGCAGTTCCATGAAGTAGATATTGTCATTACCCCCATTTTATAGATGTGGAAACTGAGGCCTAAGAGGCACCCACAGTCAGATTGGTGTGAGTCTCGGCTCCACCCCTACCAGCTAGGTGACCTCAAGCAAGTCCTTCTGGGCACCTCACTTTCTTCATCTGTAAAATGAAGAGGATTATCCCCAACTGAGGCTTGTAGGAGACCCTGATGTAAATATGCCTGGTGTGGTGGCCGCCCACAGAGCAGGGGCTAATCCTGACTGGGGAGGGCGCGGGGCAGCACCAGGCCAGGCGGGCTCACCGATTGGCATAAAGGGCTGGGAGGCAGGGCTAGGCCTGGACATGCCGATGGCGTTGACCGCGTAGACTCGCATCTCGTACACCACACCCTCAATCATGCGCCGGGCCTCATGGCTCAGCTCCCGCAGCAGGTCGAAGTTGAGCCGCATCCACCGGTAGCTCTTCTTCTTCTTGCGCTCCAGGATGTAGCCTGATGAAAGGGAGGTGGGAGCTCCGGCCCAGGGCCCAGATACCCCCGCCCCCCGGCCCCTGGCTCTGTCCCCATGCCTGCTGCTCACCCAGGACCGGCTGGCCACCGTCGTAGGCAGGGGGCTCCCACTGCACGGTGCAGGAGTCCTCACCCACGTTGCTGATCTTGGGGGCCGCAGGAGCATCCGGCACATCTGAGGGAAGGGTGGATCCACATCAGCCCTGCCAGGCCCCTGAGCCGACGCTGCTCGTTCCCTTGGCACCCCAACCAACAGCCAGAGCCCACCTCCACAGCACTCCACAGACATTACTAGAATGAGGCTCTGATCATGTCACCAGCCTGTGATCATTATGGCTCCCCACTGCCCGTATACACCCCGTGTCCTAATCCCAATCCTCTCCAGGGAGCTGAGAGCATGTCTTGGGATGTCTGTCAAAATGACTAACCAAGTGGACGGACAGGCCCCCCTGCCGGGTTCCCCACTATTTTCCCCTCCTGGCCCTGGGACAGTCAGCCTCACCGATGACCTTGACTGTGAGGTTGACCTGGTCCTCGCCCACGGGGTTCTTCACCGTGACGATGTAGACACCCTCGTCTTCCTTCTCAGCCCCCTCCACAGTGAAGATGCTGCGGTCCTTGGTGGTCTCCACACGGACCCGGCCCTCGGTCTCACACAGCAGCTGGGGGGGAAGGGGTATCTGGGGACTTAGTCGGACCCCACAGGCTTCGTGAGCCTCTGTGATGGCCCGAGATAGGAAGAGAGCTCAGGGGGCACTTGGGTGGCTCAGTGATTGAGCCTCTGCCTTTGGCTCAGGGCATGATCCCAGGGTCCTGGGATCGAGTTCTGCATCGGGCTCCCTGCATGCAGCCTACTTCTCCCTCTGCTTGTGTCTCTGCCTCTCTCTCTGGGTCTCTCATGAATAAATAAATAAAATATTTTTTAAAAAAGGAAGAGAGCTCAGAGCAGGGTCCGGGGAGCAGATGCAGCCCAAGTGGAAACCACTTGTGTGAGGACCTAGTCCAAACACCTTTATTTAGTGCCTGCCAGGGGCATAGCACTAGGGTGAGGGTCTTGGGCTCTAGCTCTGGCTTTGTCTGGAGCTTTGGGCCTTTGCTGTTCTCTCTGTGCCTCAGTGTTCTTATCTGCCCAATGGAAATAGCACGGCCTTACAGAGCTGAGGATCCCGAAAGACCTCAGGTGGGTGGAGGGGCCAACTGCCCGGAGGAGGAAAAGCTGACCCAAGTGGGGCCCAGGCAGCTGCTCTTTCGGGGAAACCCTCTCCCTCGCTGGGAAGACGGGAGCCAGGGAGCAGCCCTGTCATGAGGGCGCCCCAGCAATGCTCCCCTCCAGCAAGGGACCCTGTGCCCAATGGAGGCACGGTGGTGGGGGTGGGCGGGGGGTCCCACAGAGGCCGTGCCTGGGGCTGGGGCATAGCTGGCCAGATGCATAGGCAGAAAATAACAGAAGGCAAAGGAGCCCCATCCCACCATCAGCCTCACTGACCTTCTTGTCAAACACCCACTCGTCACTGGCAGCAGCATCCTCCGAGGCATCGGGCGCTGGCCCTGCTGGGACCTTGTTCTTCTGGAAACAGAGCAGGAAGGAAGCAGGGGAACGGGCTGACTCAACCTGGAGGGAATCCCTACCCAGCCCCCTTCTGCGGCCCACCTTGCCCACCTCCCTGCCAGCTGAGCGCCTGCGCTCCCGCTCGGTGACCAGCTGTGCACATGTGGGGTGGGGTGAGGAACAGGTTCCCACACCCGCTGGCCCCACGCACCCGTTGTCCGGATGGGGGAGTGGAGGACGGGGGCAGGGTACCTGTGTGATGGTCTTCTGCCAAATTACAGTGGGAGCAGGGTCCCCTGAGATAGGGACATCCAGGCGTAGCTTGTTCCCAGCCACAACCACGATGGTGTCTGGCTTGCGGCCCGGGCAGTCCAGGTGGATCTTGGGAGGTTCTGGGGTGGGGTGGAGAAGGCATAAGTTGGAGAAAGGGGAGGGCCCACGAGAGACGGAGAAACTGGAAGGAGCATGTGCCCCTGCTTGTGTTTAATCACTTTGAGGTATAATTTTTTTTTAAGATTTTATTTATCCATGAGAGACACAGAGAGAGGCAGAGACACAAGTAGGCTCCCTGCAGGGAGCCCGATGCGGGACTTGATCTCAGGTCCCCAGGATCATGCCCTGGGCTGAAGGCAGTGCTAAACTGCTGAGCCACCCGGGCTGCCCCACTTTGAGGTATAATTAACATAGAATAAAAGGCCGAGATTTGAGCACACAGCTTGATGAGTTGTGACAAATGCGTACACCTGTGCAACTACCACCCCAATCAAGACCTAGAACATTTCCGTCCCCCCAGGCAGTTCCCAGGGAAGTTTGTAACACCGGGTCGCCTACTGTAGCATTTCTCAAACTGTAATTACGGGGGACATGAAGGTTCTGCCAGAAAAAAGACAAAAGAAGTTTCCGTGACCAAATCAAGTAGGAAACCCTGGATGAAACAAAGTCAAGTACATTTCTTTACCATGGGATTTAAAAACACTGAACACTTGCTCTCTCTTTCTTGCTCCGGAATCAGCAAGAGGTAGAGCAAGTGTTCAGTGTTTCCCAAACTTACCTTACCATGGAACTCTTTGGGGTTTTTTTGTGAAGATTTTATATGTTTATTCATGAGAGACACAGAGAGAGGGGCAGAGACACAGGCAGAGGGAGAAGCAGGCTCCATGCAGGGAGCCCAATGTGGGACTCGATCCCGGGACCCTGGGATCTCGCCCTGAGCCGAAGGCAGATGCTCAACTGCTGAGCCACCCAGGCGTCCCACCATGGAACCCCTTGAAATGGAGTATCCTGCTCAGTGGACTTGTTTGGAAAGCACTGACCTAGAGTGTGCCTCAGCCTGGACTATCCTCCTGAAGTTAGAATTCTTAAATATCTGATAGATGTTTAATCTAAAAGCAGGGGGGTTACTGCTAAAAGCAGAACAGATTTGGGGCACTTTGGGTGACTCAGCCCACTAAGCGTTCAGCTCTAGATTTCAGCTCAGGTCACAAGCTCATGGCTGTGAGATGGAGCCCCTTGTCGGGCTCTACGCTGGGCATGGAGCCTGTGTGAGATTCTCTCTCTCCCTCTCTCCCTCTGCCCCTCCCCCTGTTAAAAAATAATTAAAAATAAAAATAAAGACAGAACAGATTTAATGATGGAGTCACATCTTCTTATCTTTCCCGCACCCCATGGAGGAGGCACTATGAGGAGTCCCATTTTATAGATGAGGGAACTGAGGTGCCTAGAGATTATGATTGGCCTATGGTTGTGAGCACTGGAGCTGGAGCTGGGTCTTGGGGTCCCCGCTGCAGGTTCCTTGCTCTTCCCTCTGTCTGGGACTGGAGGGGGACATGGGTGGAGTGGGGTGCAGGGAAGAGGTCCCGAGACTCACCCTGCCTGGGCACGAAGTCGATCTTGACCTCTGCAAGAGAAGGAAGAGCAAGTGGCGTGGAGGTGGGTGGACAAAGGCAGAGCCAGCCTCAAGGGCCCCCACCGTGGCCCCGGTGCCGCTCACCCATAAAGTGCAGCTTGGCCGAAAGGTTGCAGGCAAAGCCTTCAGGCACAAAGCTGTAGTCAGCCTCGTCCGCAGGCGTGACGTCGTCAATGGTCAGTTTGTGGACTCTGCAGAGAAGTGGTGGCTCAAGGGACCCCCCGAGCCACCCCACCCTGCCCCACCCAGCCCTGACCACAGTCAGGGCTCCCAGGGCCCTCGCTCCACCCTAGCTCAGGGGTGGTCTGGTAGTTCAAATGCTTGCTCTATTTTTGACCTTCCAGCCTCTCACGTGTTTTCAGAAGTAGACAACGTACAAGTGGCCCTTGGCTGGGCCCTTGGAGACTGAGCAAGGGCTGGTCGCACTAATCTCTGTGACCTTGGGCCCAGCACGGGCCAGCCCAGATGCTCGAGGCATGAGTAAGAGAGTGGGAGAGGGAGAGGGCCCCTGGCCAGAGCCAGCCTCCGGGTGGCCTCCTGCCCCGTGCTGGTCATGAGCTGGGGGGTACGGGGCGGGGGGGTACAGGCTGGGGGTGGTGCTCCAGCCTGTCTGTGTCTCTCACTGCTTCTATGCAGGACTCCCCTCTGTGTCCTTCTCTCTCTAAATCTCTGACCTGGGTCTGTGTGTCTGTCTTTCCATCCATCTCTGTTTCTGTCCCTCTCTTTCCATGTCTCTCTCTGTTTTTCCCTGTCTCTCCATGCGTCTATCTCAGCCTCTGTGTCTGTCTGTCTGTCTGCTTTCCTGTTTCTCTGTGTCTGTCCCAGGCTCTGTTTCTCCCTCTGTCTCTGTCTCCAGTCTCCGCCCACCCTGTCCGGCTGCCCCCCTCTGCGTGGGGCTGAGCCCCGCACACTCACCGCCCTATGTGGGACACCTTTATGCGGCTGTCAGGCACCAGCTCCTTCCCGTTCTTCAGCCACACGCCCCGCACATTCTCGTCAGACACCTCACACTTGAACACTGCCTGGTCCTTTGCGCCCACCGTCAGGTCTGCAATGCTCTGGTACACCTCTAGCTTCTTCTCTGGGGGGCAGGACAGAGCCAGTGAGCTGGGGAGGGGGTGTGGGGCTGTGGGCGCCAATCCCCATGGAGATCACATGGGTGTGAAAACACATGTGCATGCACGAGTGTGAGGCATGTGGGCCTGTGATGGTGCAGTATGCACAAGGAACCTCAAGTGCTTGGGGTTGGGAGTGGGGGTGGGGGACACTAACTGGCCCCTTGGCCCGTCCCAGGACTCTCTGAGGCGGCCACCTCAGCATCTCTATGTTACAGATGAGAAAAGTGAGGCTCGGTGTGTCAGAATGACTTGCCCAAGGTCACATGGGCCTCCATTCTGGGTCAACCTAGCTCCCATATAAGGCCCGGGGTGGTGCTGGGGCCGAGCCTGCCCAAAGCCATCCCCCTGCTGGGCCTCACCCTGCACGATGAGCTCGGCTAGCGCCTGGCCGCCACTGGTGCGCAGTGCATAGTGCCCGGCGTCCTCCAGTGTCGCCTCGTTGATGATCAAGTGGTGTCTCTGGCCATCCTTCTTGAACCGGTATTTGAAGGTCTCCTCCCTGGTCAGCTCCACCCCATCCTTCAGCCTGGCCAGTGGGCAGGCTGTAAGTGCTGGGGCCGCGGTTGGGGGGTGCCCACAGGCCGCCCCCCCAGCCCTGCCCATGCCCCATGAGCCCAGCACTCACCATTTGACCTGGGCCCCCTCCTCGGACACCTCACACTCAAACTCCACCCGCTGTCCCACCATCACCAGCTGGTCTTCCAGGGGCCGAGTGATCAGCACCGGGGGCTCTGTCAAGGAGGGTGCACGTGAGGTCCTCTGCCCCTGCCCCCCAGGCTCGGGCTCCCAGGGTCCCTGGTCCAGGCCCACCTTTGACGAAGAGCTCGGTGCTGCACTTCTCCCCGCCCACCACGCACTGGTAGGCCGCGTCGTCCGCCAGCGAGCACTGGCTGATGGTCAGCGTGCGCTTGGCTCCGACGGACTCAAAGATGTACCTGCGCGGGCGCCGCGGGAGGGTGCAGGAAGGGACATTACTCACCTCCTCAGCCCTGGGGGACCCGTCCGACCCCCGGAGGGGACCCCGTGCCCCCACCCCAGGCCTTCCCTCCGGCAGCTGGGCCTTACTTGCTGTGGAGCCGAAGGGGCCGTGGGAGTGTCCGGATGAGAGGAAGCGAGCCGAAGAGAAAAAGCAAGAACAGAGACAGGCAGATAGGGAAAGATGGGAAACTAGACCCGGACAGAGGGGGGTGGGGGTGGGGGGAGACAGGGCAGGGACCGGTCGCGGTAGAGAACATGGGTGGCGCGAGGCAGGGAGAGCAGGCTGGGGAGCCTCCAGGCCCCCCTCCCCGCCCGCCCCCCCCCCCCCAGTGCACCTGCCGCTCATCTGGATCTCCTGTCCATTCTTAAGCCACTTGACATCGGCGTCGGGGTCGGCCAGCTCCACGGTCAGCCGGATCTTGTGGCCCTTGCTCACCTGGTAGGCCGGCTCCAGCTTCTTCTGAAAGGCTGAGCACCACCATCATGGCCCTCCCAACCTCTGCTCCCCCCAACCCCTTCACACCCACTGCGGTGGCTGGTGGCTGTGCCCCAGAGCCACGTCCTCCCACCACACTCCTCCTGCCACCCCTTTCTCTCTCCGCGTCCACTCTGCCTGTTTCTCTCTCTGTTCTGCATGCCTGTCTGCTTCTATCTCTTTGTCCTTCTGCCTTCCTTGGGGTCCCCTCCACCTGCTCGGCTCGGGGTTAGGCTTAGTGGCTCCCAAAGAGACAAAAGCTTGGCTGGAGACCAGTGACGGCGGTCGGGGGTGGGGGGTGGGGGGCGCAAGGGACCTAGTCTTTGCCTTGACTCTATTTCACAGCACCCCCCAGGCTTTTCTTCATTGAGGGCCCCCTCTGTGCTCTGTCATTTCCCTTGTGGTGTCTCTGGGCTAAACTTGCCCTTATTTTTTTTTGTGCCCTTCTTTTTTTTGGACAGGGGCTAACCTGGGCATTCTTGGTTTTTTCCAACACAAAGCTGGGGTTAATCTGGGCTCTTCTTCTTCTTGCCTGGGTGTCTCTGGGCCAAGCTGGACTCTTCCCTTCCCACCACAACCGTGTGTGCGCCAGCGCCGTCTCCTCTGGGGGGCAGGCGGCCTCACCTGTGCTCTTCTTCTCATCCCGCTTCATGCCCTTGAGCCTCTTGAGCATGCCACGCAGGTCGGTGACGCCGTGCTGGAAGGCGATGCGCTCGTACTCGGACGGTGATGCCTGCCGCAGGATCTCCCACACGTCCTCCTCGGCTGGCGCCTCCAGCCTGGAGTCCCTGGTCCGAAGTCCAGCAGAGAGGCCTCAAGGGATACCCCCGGCCCCCCTCCCTGCCCTCCCCTGGGGTGGGGCTTCCTGGGGCCCAAGACCAAGGAGGCCACAGCTGCCCCCACCCCTCTGTCCCTTCCCCTCTGGTGCAGCCTGAGCTGGCACTGGACTTAAGGTTCGGTATGGGGGAGTCTCAGTGGAAGTGGGGGTGACAGGGGTGCAGGATTCAGACTCACCTCCGGAAACTGCTGCTCCGGGCAGGGCAGAAAGGCAGTGACCATTAGAGGCGTGGGCCACCTGCCCTCAAGGATGTGGGGTCACAGCCCACAAGCCCTCACCTCCTCCCTCCCCTTCTCCCCCATTTACTCTGCACCCAGCATGCACAGGAAGGACCCAAACCTCCCAGACACCCTAGTCAGGGGGGTCCACACACGGGATGGATTCGGAGTCCCACCAGCACCCTGCTGGCCCAAAGCACCGCCCCCGATGCTTACTCTCTGGGCCGCAGCAGCATCAGCCGTAATGCAGGGTCCAGGAGACAGAGGGAGGGGACACAGAGTCAGCTGGGGGCCAGGGGAGCAGATTCCAGCTTCTTCCAGGTCCCCGGAGCCCCACTGAGTTAAGTAAGCTATCATAGACTCAGGGGTCGGGGGTCAGGGTGACCCTATGAGGATATTAGTCCACAGGGTACAATGCCTGCCCTCTGACTCCTCCCAACAGCAGGACTGTCCCATTCGACAGACCAGGAAACTGGTTCAGAGAGTTCAGTAACTGGCTCAGGGCCACACAGCTCAGGTTCATGAGAACCTCATCGCCAGGGTCTGAACTGGGGCCTCGACATCCACCCCAGGAGCTGCTACCCAGCAGCTCACCTCTTCTTCAGCAGCGAGCTGAAGTCCAGAGTTCCGGCGTCCTCGTGGCTGTCACTATGGAGAGGGACCCCCAGTGAGGCTGCAGTGGGGCCAGCCGGGTGGACTTGGGGAGGGGCAGGGGTGGGGAGAGGTACTGGGACAGGACGGGGCACTGGCTGGATGGGGGCCCCCTGTCATCTCAGACCCCCAAGGTTGGCGTACTGGGCAGGAAGGGCTGGGAGACGGTACCTGATACGCCGACCACTGCCAGCCAGGCTCCTGGGGGAGGGGGGGGTCGTTTAGAACAAGTTCCTCACCTGCCCAGGGGAGCCAGCTGCTCCACCCCTATCAGCTTCATCCCTGCACCCCCCCCCCCCACAGCACTCCCAGCCCAGGGGAGCCAGCTGCCCTACCTCTATCAGCTTCATCCCCACCCCCACATTCCCCCCCCACATCACTCTTGCCCTAACCCCAGGGGTCCTCCAGCCCCAGCGTTGGCCTCC
Source organism: Vulpes lagopus (assembly GCF_018345385.1). NCBI lineage: Eukaryota > Metazoa > Chordata > Mammalia > Carnivora > Canidae > Vulpes > Vulpes lagopus. Next base: position 65,854,980 of record NC_054834.1, on the reverse strand, counting down.
CCCACACCCTGAGGATAGACAACCACTCACGTGCGGCGGAAAGCTGATCTGAGGTCCAGGTCTCCCGGGCCAACGGCCTCTGGGTGCAGAGAGGGAGGAGACGGGGAAGGGGCTTCAGAGGAGCCGTCCCAGAAGCCCTGGCCTGGGATCTCTGAGTGTCCCACGCCTGCCCTCCATGACCCTTGAGAGTGGGCATCTACCCCAGAGCTCCACATTCTGGGCCTTTCTGGGGTTGAGGTACCAGGGAGGTGGGGCGTTAATGGTCCTCAGTCCCTTAGAGGTGGCTGACCTCACACTTGACTCTCAGCCCACCCTTCACCTGTTCACGCGTGCCAGGAGCCTGGGCCACCGAGATGACTGAGACCTCAGGTGAGACCCGGGCGCGGCTGTCAGGCCCCACCCCAGCCCTAGAAGCATCACAGGTCTCTCTCATGGCCCTGCCGGAGCAGCCCTGGGCATGTGGTCAGCAGTCGTTGGAGCAGGACGAGGCATCCTCCTCCGTGTTGGCAACTGGGGGCAGACGCAGGGGAAGGAGCCATGGGGACCCCGAGCCCAGGACAGACACCAGGCTCCCCTCACCGTGGACAGTGAGATTGAAGTTGCAGCTGTCAAACTTGTCCTTGGTGGACACCTCACAGCGGTAGCCGCCCGCAGAGGTAGGCTGGGCATCTGTAATGTGCAACTCAAACAGGTAGACCTGTGGAGGTGAGGGGTCAGGGGAGACCAGGGGCCAGAAGAGGAGGCCGTTTGCTCCTAAAGAAGGCTGGGAGTGGCTGATGGCCTCTCCCTCAGGGTTTAGCTAACCCTTAGGGTTTTGTGTAAAGACACATGACTGCCATCTGCTGGCACAGGGTGGTGATAAATGATAACTGTGATGTCTACAAGGCAAATGACAGTCACTTAAGATGAGGCACTCTTGTGCAGTGCACAATCCACGCAACCAAACATCTTGGCCCTGCCCTGCCAGAGGCTCACTTGCCTGGGCCAGGACTGTGGAAGAGTGAGAGGAGCAGAAGCTGGGAGTCAAAGCACAGGTTCGAGGCCTGGCTCTGAGTGACAGACCAGCAAAAACAACCTCTCAGCTTTGGTATCTTCATCTGTATAACGAAGGGCAGCTTGGGCTCTGATATCCATCTATCCAGAGGCTTTCCATCCTCATTGGCTGAAGAACACCCCAGCTCTCGTGAACTCCCTGCACCCCCCTGAGCTTTCTTACGCCCCCTTGAGATTATCGTGCCCTGCAAGTCCCCAAGTCCCACAGGTCTCCTGGAATTCCCCATTCTCCCCGTGTACCCGTGGCCACCTGACCTTCTTCCCAGCCTCGCCAGGTATCTTGTTTGCACCTGCCATGTGCCCTCAGTCTTAGGGTGATCCTCCAGGGCTCCCTGTGCCTCTGGAGCCTCCCAGGGGCTCCTCATGGCCTCTTCCCCACCCCCACCCCCACCCCCACCCCCGCTCCCGGCAGGCCCCACCTTGCTGGTCCGGTCATAGCTGCTGTGCAGCTGCAGGTGCTGGCCGGCTTTGCTGCTCAGATCCACCCACTTGCCTTTGAACCACTTGACCATGGGTGGCTTCAGGAGGCTTGCTCCGGCCACACGTGCTGAGAAGGTGATACTGCCACCTACAGGAGAGGGGCGCAGGGCTGGGCTTGGGAGGGAGGGCGCCCTGCTGCCCCCTTCCCCACCCTACCCTGCTGCAGCCCACACTCACCTGCGGTCACTTCACCGTCCTGTGGCCGCATCACAAAGAGGCCGATGGGGTCGTCAGGGGCACCGGAGCCATCAGTGGCTGCCGAACTCGACCCTGTGGGTGGAGGCCTCTGAGACCTGCCCCAGGACACCCCATCCGCAGGCCGTGGCTGTCCCTGCACCGCCCCTCTCACCTTCGGGACTTGAGGAGCCTCCTTTCTCCTCAGTGGCTGAGGCCAGGGCTTCTCCAGGGGCTCCGGGAGCCTCAGCAGGGGCAGGGGCAGGGGCAGGAGCAGGGCCCGGCACAGTCTCTGCCTTCTCTGGAAGGGCCAGGGGCAGGGGTCATAGAGCCACTTCTCCCCAGAGAGCCCTCTTCTTGTCCCTGGTCCCCCTTGGGCTCTGCAGGCTGCCCAGATCGGCGTGTGCACATCGTGCAGACTGCGTGCCTGAGTTCTGGTGCGGCAGCCCTAGCAGAACTGAGCGCCCCCACCCCCCCAGGCTGGGCTGGCGCTCCCTGCACACCCCCAGCCGGCGGGCCTTCCCCGCACACACAGCCACAGCCGCCGAGCGCCCATCCCATCGGCAAGCGGGTGTCCAGAGGGAGGGCGGCCTTCTGCCTTATTCATCTCTGAATTTCCCCTACTTGCACGATGGCTGGGACAGGCCAGGGAGGCCCATGGGGACATTCAGAGACGTCTTGCTGCCGAAAAGAGAAGGGCATTCCTGGCAGAGGGCACAGCCAAAGCAAAGGCAACAGGGTGGAGAGGCACTTCCTCCCTGGGCGACGACGGACGGGTGCAGGGCTGCCCCCAGAAGCTCAAACCTCGGGGAAGGGCTGACCAGGGTCTTACCCGCTTCTATGACCTTGAGGTCAAACTTGACCTTGGAGGAGCCGGCGATGACTGCGTAGGACCCCTGGTCGGCAGGGCCCACGTCCCGCACCGTCAGAGTGTGCCTTGTGCCCTCGGCTGCCAGGCCATACTTGTCACTGGCGCTGATGTCACTGCCCCCCCGCTGCCAGCGCACCTTTACTCCTGACCGCTCCGTCTCGGCCTCAAACACAGCAGGGCTGCCGGCGGCCACCTCCGCCGACCTCGGCTTCTTGCTGAAGGCTGAGACTGAGAGAGAGGCCCGCGGAAGCTGCAGGAGCCCCTGGCTTTCCCATGCACCCCCACCCCTGCAGCCCTCTTCTTGACTCTGGTGATAAGCACTGTAATGCATCACCTCGTTTAATGCTCCAGCGGCTCTATGAGATGGGTGTGATTATTACACCCATTTCCCAGCTGAGGACACTGAGGCTCAGAGAGGTTAAGTGACTTATCCAAGATCACACAGCCAGGACTGTGTTCCTAACCTCCACACAAACTTTGCTAGATGTGTCCTCGGATAGCCCACCCTGGGGAAGCCCAGGTCCTTCTTTCCCCCACCATCCAGGGCCCTTAGCAGGGGGCACCCGAATGTGGCTAAATTTGTTCTCCAAGGGCCTCAGGCAGAGAATCAGCAACTGAGATAAAGCTGGCCTGGGGGGAAGGGCTGGAAAGGGGGTGGCCGATCCTTGCCCTGCATGACCTTGGTAAGAGCACAGGCCAGGTCCCTGGGCTGTGACTTTCTCTGCCCTTGGCCCAGGATCAGGGGCCTGTTGATCAGTGCCTGTTCCTCTCCCAGAACAGAGGGGCTGCATTACCTCAACGTGGGAGTCACGCCTGCCCTGGTGTGGGGGCCACAGGGGTGCAGGCTCATAAAGCAGAGAATCTCACAGCTGAAGAGAACCAACCCAACTCCTCCTTGTACAGATAGGGAAACTGAGACCCGGGGAGGGCAGGGGCTTGCTCAGGAGCATTCAGTGAGACTGGCTCCAGTCTAGACTCAACCTGGGTTCATGCCTGTGGCGATCTTTTTCCAAAAGCCAAGCTCAGGCTTAATCTTGCTACATAAGTAGATGGGATGGGGACAGGGGAGGGGTCCTCTGGCTGGCCCTCACTCTATCAGAAGGATGGAAAGGAGAAACTGAGAACCAGAAAAAAGACCTGGAAGGCAGCCAGCCACCACTCTCGGGAACTCACTCTGAGGCCTGCCCCCACTCGTAAATGCCCCAGCCCTTCTTCCCCACACCCAATCCCAACCCCAGACCCGGAGCTACCTGGCTTCTTCCCTGGCTCAGGCATCTTGAGAGAGGTGACACCAGGGACTGTGCAGTCACAGGCCTCCCAAAGAGGATCTGAGCAGGACCCGTCCCCCCACACTATATAAGGGGCTCTCCCCTCCCCAGGATTTCTTATCTTCCTCCTGCCCAGCCACCTGCTAAATATAGACAAATTCCAGAGAGTGAGGCTCTTCAGGGGGATGGCAGGGCCACATTGTTCCAAGCTCGCTCCTGTCCCTTCTCCCTCCAGTCCAATGTGATGGCTTCTGCCCCCCAACCTTTGGTAAGTCTCAGGGGTACCACAAACCCTGTCTGTCTGTTCATCTGACAGGGAAAGGGCATGATAAATTGGCACGCTCAGAGATCCTAGAGCCGGGCTGCCCTGAGTCCTGGCACTGCCATTTCCTTAACCTCAGTGCCTTAATTCCCTCATCTGTAAAATGGGGTGATGACAGCAGGTGCTGCTGTGTAGGATTATTCTGGGAGTGAAGTGAGTTTATAAATGAAAATGCTAGATCAGTGTCAGGCACGTAGAAAGTGCTGGATGGATGACAATGCCTCTACTCTTGCAGCTCACAAGGCCCTGGAATCCTGGGGAAGCTCAGTCCAGGGCCAGGTGGGCAGAGGGCAGTATTGGGTGCTGCCCTCACCCAAGGGGAAAAAGAAGTGGGTGGGCCTGCAGGTGAGGGCAGGAGGGAAAATCTCCAAATACACCCCAAAGTGGACGTCAGAGGCAAAGCTGACTCTTGCCAAAGTCACAAGGATTCACACAAAAAAAGACCCAGAATATTCTGTACCACCCCACACACACTGTTCCTCTATGAACTTTTGCCTTCCCCCCTCCCCCACTGCCCCCTGTCACAGCAGGGTCATCGGTGTCTGCACAGAAAGAAGCAAACTAGGCATGACTATCTCCAAGCAAGATGCAAATTTGGGAATGGTCATTTGTCCCTCGTGGCCTGGAGGAAGTTCTCTACACATCATCACCATGTAGCCCAAACTTAGACATTCCTTTTTTTTTTTAATATTTTATTTATTTATTCACGAGGGTCACAGAGAGAGAGAGAGGCTGAGACATAGGAAGAGGGAGGAAAAGGAAGCTCCTGCAGGGAACCCGAAGTGGGACTCGATCCCAGGACCCCAGGATCATGCCCTGACCAAAGACAGATGCTCAACACTGAGCCACCCCCCTGGCATCCCTCTATTCCTCTTTTTAACTACCTGTGACTGTATCCCCCGCTCCTTAGCCTTCTTCAAAGAGGACTGAGCACCCCTTACCCTCTTGTGGGGCTTGGAAACCTACGAAGGGACGTCATAGTTCAAGCCTGGAGGGCGTTTGCCCTGATGCCAATGGCCCCGAGTCTGGATTCTCTGAGGCCTGCTGACTGCCCTGGGATGTTTCCTCACTCCCACGCTGGTTTCCGCTACATCTTGTCACTTACTGTTGGAAGCAAGATGCTTCTGGGCTTCCAGGTTCATCTTTTTTTTCTGTTTCTCCCTTTTGATGGGGACTAGAAGCCGGACCAGCTGTGCAATTGGGGTCCTGCCGCCATGGATTCTGTGAGGATGCTTTGGGGCTTAATTCCTGGTCCTGGCCCTGCTCGACAGCACCCCATTCCAGACCTGCAAGGGGGCCTAGCAGCCAGCCTGCGGGGGGGATCCAGCCCATCCTTCACCTAAGCTGTGTGACCTTGGACAGACCGGTTTGACCTCTCCATGACTCAGTTTCCCAGTCTATAAAATGGGATGATACTAGACTTTGCTCCTCGAGTTGACATGTAATAAATGGCCAGAAAATCCAGCGTTGCAGCCACGATGATCCTCATCATCCTCACAGGAGCCACAACCTAGATTTTAAGCCTCACTGAGGCATTTTTAAAAAGCCCATATAGGGATCCCTGGGTGGCACAGCGGTTTGGTGCCTGCCTTTGGCCCAGGGCGCGATCCTGGAGACCCGGGATCAAGTCCCACGTCGGGCTTCTGGTGCATGGAGCCTGCTTCTCCCTCTGCCTGTGTCTCTGCCTCTTTCTCTCTCTCTCTCTATCATAAAAAAAAAATAATAAAAAAATAATAAAAAAATAAAAAGCCCATATATCAGGCGCAGGGGCTCTGTATGATTTATTCCCCTGATAACCCCAGGACCCCTTCTTCCACCAGCTCTAACTCGTGGTGTCGTGTGTCCTGATGGCCCCAGCGCCCAGACCAGGCGAGGTCCTCAGTCAACACCCAATGGACAAATGAGAAAAAGAGAGACCAGACAGGGGCGCCCGGACAAGATGCACGAAACAGCATAAAAGAGACTCTGTGCTACAAGAGGACTCACTAGAATAACTTTAATAACTTTCTTGAGGAAGCTAACGGGGACGAGGTGGGGGAAGGAAGAGACGCTGGAGTAGAAGGGTTCCATTTATACAAATATGATGACTTCAAACAACCAAGGTAGCGACCCGGGTCACACTAAGCAAGGCCCTGGGTCAGATGCCCCGGGTTGGAGGGGGGGTGTGCCCGCTGGAGCCGGGGTTGGAGTCCTGGTCGGGGGGCGAGGAGAGGGAGTGGGTGGCGGGCTCGGAGGAGGGCGTGGACGGGTGAGGGGAGGCCCGGCCCTCAGTCCTGTCCCTGGCCCCTGGGAGTTTGCCTCCCTGTGTCCGGGCCGGGCGAGGGGTTAATGCTATGGCCGGCGGGGAGGCCCGGCGGGCCCGGCGGGGTGTGTGGGGCCGGGGCTCAGTGGGGCGGGTGGCGCCGCTCGGCCAGGCTCCCGCGGCCCAGCACCTCCCCGCTGAACTGGTAGGTGAGCTTCTTCTTGACCTTCTTGACCTCCCCCGTCTTGCCGTAGTTGCGCAGGGCGCGGGCCATCTTCTGGTAGGTCATCTTCTTGCGGTTCCCCTTCTGGATGCCCCAGCGGTGTGCGAGCGCCTCCTTGTGCTTGGACGAGAACTGGAAGGTGCCCTTGTCCTTGTCCACCCACCAGATGCTGTCCTTCATGTCTCCGCTGCGAAGCAGGTCGAGCAGGAACTGATACAGACGGATCTTCTTTTTGCTGCCTGTGGGCGGCAGGGGGTCAGCGCCCCAACCCAGGGACCTGGAGACCCAGGGACCCACCCTCCCCTCCCCCCTGGTGTGGGGCGCCCTGGGGAAGAACCGGGAGGAGAGGGTGGTCTACAGGGGAAGGGGCTCCCTCGCCCACGCCTGGCATTCATACCTGCTCACATGCAACCCAGAGAGGTACAGACACACGCCCTCAGTCACATAGATGCCTGTGTGTGTTCACGACACACTTGTGCACATGTGCTCACTGACACACGAATAGGCACGGATGGTCACAGATGCGGTGCACACTTCGGCAAATGTTCACACGCTCAGATAGAGACACACACGCAGCTCTGTGGCATGGCTGCCATGGCCTTGGCTGGGTGCACGGGGCCCGTATATGGCCAGGGTCAGGGCTGGGCCAGACGGCTGGGCCACCCTACCTGTCTCCCCGTGCAAGAGGCCAGGCCCTGGCTCCAGGCCATCAGCCTCCCCATCAGACACCTCCAGCGGGGGACTCTGCCTCTCGCCTTCCTCCTCATCCGAGCTAGGCTGGGCCGGGGACAGAGACGGGTATGGGAGGCACATCCGGGGTAGATAGGAGACCTAGAAAGGCAGGGAAAGAGGGTTGAGGTCAGTGAGGGCCAGTTCACAGCTCAGGGCCGCCAGGTAGTGGTGATCCGAACAAGAGAAGAGGGGGTAAGGAGAGGGTGGGGAGGCCAGCAAGGTGCAGAAAGACTTGGGAGAAGGCCGGGGAAGCTGGAGGTCCATCAGGTTACAGGGGTCGGGCAGGGGCAGCTACCCACAGAGCTTGGGTTGTGGAAGCCTGAGGGCTGCAGGAATCCCATCCATCCTGGGCCCCCTGGATTGTGGCTGCGTGGCCGGGGGGACAGGGCACCCTTTCCCCAAACGCACAGAGGTGCCCTATGGCCTGACATTCCTGGGGTCAGAGGTGGCAGAGAGGAGGGGCCCATAGGTAGGGTATGGGAGTGACTGGGGTTTAACCAGGTGGGTGAGAAGTGAGGGAAGGGCCAGTGGAGGTCAGTGAGGGATCATAGAGGTTAACAGAGGTCACTGATTGGGATTAGGGCCCATGGGGCTGAGGAGGGTCAATAAAGGGGGTCAGTGGAGATGGGGAGGCCAGTGGAGGCCAGTGTCCAGTGACTCGAATGCCGGGTCCCCGAGGGGCCGGGAGCTGGGGGTTGTCAGGGGTGGATCAGGGGAGGGAAGAGATTCTAAGGGCTCTGTCCATCAGCAGGCAGGAGAAGATAAGGGGTGTGGGGTCACGAGGGCAACCAGAGGGTCAGGAGGCAGCCGTTGGAGCTCCGGCCGCCGTTGGCGCTGTGGGGCAGGAAGCCGAGTTGAGTAAGAGCCCGTGTCAGCTTCCTGCGAAGCGCTGGCCTCACCGCAGGCCCGTCCCAAGGGAGCAAGGGCCGCACGCACCTGGTGGCTGATGCCCGCGTGGCTCGGAGCCATGGGGGTGTCGAGCACGTGCATCTGCTCCAGCTCCATGTGGCGGTAGAGCTGCTGCAGCTGGGGGGGCTGCACGCTCTGCAGCTCTGTGAAGTGGTTCTCAGCGAAGCTCTCGAACTCACTGTGCACGTGGTGCGGGTGGAAGTCCCAGTAATGGTCTGTGGGGACAGCCAGGCAGCGGGGGTGAGCTGGGTGCGGGGCGGGGAGACACTATAGTAATTCCCGCCCCCCCCCAAATCATGACGCCGGGCCTAGGGGGCTATTATCACAGGCCCGGCTGGGCTCCAAGTGGAGGTGCATCATCTCACCACCCACCTTGTTAGGCACCATCCCCATTTTACAGATGAGAACACTGAGGCTGGGCAAGGTGACAGAATGGGCCCGCAGCTAGAGGCCCCGTCCCAGGCAGAGCTGAGACCTGAGGGGAAGCCTGCCTTCCCAGCAGCCAGTCTAGCCCGCCTCCCAAGTGGTCACCAGGACACGGTCATGGTCTGAATCCTGGCTCTGCTATTTGCTTTCTGGGACCTCTCCAGCCTCAGGTGGGTGACTCACTCGTAAAATGGGGATAATCGTTATTGGGAGGCTACAGATGAGATCCCATTTGTAAAAACTCTCAGCTCCGGAGTAGGCCCTCAGGGAATACTGATTACCCCTCCACAGAGTGGTTCCTGAGGCCACAGTCACGCGCACACGGTCTTGTCACATGGCCAAGGTGTGATTGCAAAGTCACACGGCTGACATTCCTCACACCAGAACTTGTCCCGGCCCACGGCGCTGCCGCTTCAAAGCCATGGCCCTAGGCGGCTGTATCTGTCCTCCAGCGAGGTTGCCAGGACACAGACCCCCCTGGAAACTCCCCCTAGGTGCTTTCAGAGTCTGCGGTGCGGTGGATTCAAGTTTGGGGAATGGCCACATGCTCGCGGGAGCCCTATCTTGGAACTAGGACATGGTTTCCCTGGACGTCTTTTCCAGGGAAAAAAAAAAAAAAGCAAAACTGCCACATGTCTGTGGAATTCCTGGGTACAATCTCGGATCCAAAAGAAGATGTGGTGAGAAAGTGACAAGAGGGATTTTCTCATGTGACCCAAGAGGGAGTGCACAAGATGCTAGGCCAAGGCAGCATCCCTGGAATGCTCCAGAAGGACCACCACCAGCCCTGTGTGTGTGTGTGTGTGTGTGTGTGTGTGTGTGTGTGTGTGTCTGTCTGTCTCCATTTCTTTTCTTTTTTTCCACACAAGTGTATACTCATTCACTCACACATCCCATAAAAATGTGGGTTTTTTGGCTTTGGACCCAGTTATCAGAAGACCTGCTCTCTAATACTACCCTGTGGTGGCTTGCTGTGTGACCCTGCACAAGTCATTTTACTACCCTGAGCCGCCAATTCCCCAGTCTAAAAGTCAGGGACCCGACTGGATAGTTACAGACGTCCTGTCTACACATGAGATCATTTGAACCCATAATCCAGGCAGCCCACACTCCCACCTCTACAAGAGGCACAGAAGAGAGAAATTGCATGATGTGAGAGTCAGGCAGAGCTGGTTCAAATCCTGCCTCTGCCATTTACTGTTGTGTCCCATGGCAGGTCATCTCCCATCTGTAAGCCTCAGTTTCATCATCTGTAAAGAATAATTACACACACCTTATAGTCTTGTTGTGAGGGTTCAATGAGCTAATGCCTGCAAGATGCTTAGAATAGAACCTAGCATAAAATCCCATTCAATAAATATTATCTACTACTACTACTACTACTACTACTACTATTACTACTCTGTATTATTCTAAAGAACCTAGATTAGCACTTGAGCAAATGGCAGATACTTTCATGTACGTTTATCTCCTCTTCTTCCTCTCGCTCCCTGCCATCTCAGTCAGTGGCCCAGAGAAATAGTTTGGGGGGGCCTGTTGCATTCTCCCAGAGGCTAGAGCTGGGGCCTCAGCATTGCACCATGAGGACAATGTTTTGTTCCCCCCCTTACTCCCAGGGCGTAAACACAGCAGTCATTCAGCAAACAATGTTGGGACGAGTGAACAAATGAATCATTGAATAAATCCTAGCCCCCTGAGAACCGTCTCTGACTCCTCCACACAATTATCTAAATCTGAAGGGAAAACAAAACAACACTTAATTTGTGCCGTCATCTTGCAGCAAGTTAACAGCTATCCCCCTGCCTGGGAGAGTTGTCTCTGTGCCTTACAGATGGGCTGTTCTGGGGGGTCTTTAAATATATGGTGAGCCAATCTGGGGTCCACTTTAGGAGTGGATCCACCCTCTGGCCCCACTCCTGGCCCCTCTCGTTTTTGCCTTCCCCACCCAGGTTGAACTGTCCAGATCTTAACAGCGTGCCTTATCCTGCCAAGCAGCCCCCACACTCAAACCCACTCCAGTTCCAGGCTTTAGAGGACCATGCAAGTGTGCAGCTCTCCAGGTGTGGGGCAATGGCCCCCTCACTGCTCTCTTTCTCTCCTGTTCCCCCTCCTTCTGTCCTAGCTTTACATGAGATCCCTGAGCTCACTCTAGTGGTCCCAACCTGAGGCCAGGATTTCCTGTGGGGTTCTCAGTACACCTTCGTCAGAGTTGGGCCCTACTTGGAGACCCAGTGAATCAGAAGCATCGAGAGGGGAGCTGGAGATTGGAGTTTCTCAGGGCCTCCAGGAGGTTCCTTTGTTCACTGAAACTCTGGAACCCTGTCCCAGGGTCCCCTGAAAGCTGCGAAGGGGACTCAAGGTACAATTAAGGTTTCAAAAGCCCCAATAGCAACCGCCTTTACCCTTGATTTGCGTGCTTACGCAATTATGTAATAAACCCAGTCTGGTAGGCAGAAACGTTCCAAACATGGGGCCTTCCGAAAGAACACAATACAAGGAATCCTTCATAGTGCAAAGGTCAGCACTCCTGGGCTCTTTGGACCTCATTTCTAAATGGCTGTTCACAAACACATTGCTTCACCCCTTTTTGTGCTTTCACTGGGTTACCTGGGTCATCCTGTGATATGCCTCTTTAGCACAAATCTGCTCCTCAAAGGAATATAATGCCACTTGCATATCCGGAGTTAGCTCTGGACCCTCCTTTTCATAGCCCCATACCTAGTAAGCCTCAATCAATAGTCAATCACATGATCAATAAAAATTGGCTTTTAACGTGTATTTTTACGTACTTGGAGCTATGCTGAGCACTCACATCACCTTTCCCGTTTAATCTCACCTTAGCTATGACAAGGTGGTCACCAGTATGATCTTTCTCTTTTTTGTTTTTATTTTTATTTTTTTTTCAATATGATCTTTCTTTTGCACGTGAGGAAACTATGACTCAAAGAGATTAAGTCCCGTGTCCACAGACAGGCATTGGTAAAGTCACCTGTGCCTGCCTCCAGGAACCGAACTCCTACCTATCACACCAAACAACTTCTGAGAGACAAGACTATTAATGAAAACTTTAGTTAAGAGTCATGGTGATACCGACTTTACTGCCTGCTTTTATCCATCTACCCTTCACCCATTATTCATCATCTATCATCCATCCATCCACCATCCATTCATCTATCCAGCACTGGCCCATCATCCACCCATCCATCATGCATCCATCAGCTAGCTACCCATTCATCATCAATCATTCCCTTCATTCATCCCTCCATCATTCAGCCACCCATCAATAAGCCCTTTCATCTTGATCTCTCATTATCTCCCCTTTAAACCAGCTCCCGATCTGGTACCAAAGTCCTTCCCTCTCATCCCTATTCTTACTCAGTATTTTTGGTGTCCCTAATACCTGTATGTTACCAAGACAAAACCGAAATGATATTCCAAACAACTCCACACATATACAAAACTGAAGCCTTAAGTGTCATTCAGTTGACCTTATCTCCTTAGAGCAGAAATCCCAGTCTTAAGCCCAGGGTTCTCCCCCAGCAGAGCAGAAGTAAGAACAAGACAGGGAAGGAAGATGAGGAATTAAGAAGGCAAGGGCTGAGAAAAAACTTTAGGAAATCACAGACCATTGGACACAGGCTCCTGAAACCCTGCTCTCCTGCACATTGCTCAAAGGAACCAGAGGTCCAGAGAGTGGTGAGCTCCAGGCTTCATCATACTTGTTACTCTCTACTGTTATCCTAATTATTAAGGTTTTAGTTATTTCCTCTGTTAAATAAATCTGGTGGGATTTGTATTTTTATTGATACCATAGCACCTAGCAATGTGCCTGGTGTAGGAGAGACGCTTTGTATACATTTATTAGATGGGCAGGTCCGTGAGAGATGGATGGAGGGTTTGGCAGGTGAAGAGGACAATTGGAAAGATGAATGAGTAAATGATTAGATGGCTGTGTGAACACATTGGTGGATGGGTGGATGGTTGGCGGTATGAAAAGATGAAAGAGTACGTGGAAATATGGAAGGATGGAGAGGAGTCATACTTTGGAACTCTAGTTCCTTTACCAATCTCCTCACAAAGAGCAAATCCTATCACACCTATTGCTATGGCTATTATCAATAAAACAAAACAAAACAAAAAAAACAGCAACAACAACAACAAAAAAAAACAGAAAGTAACCACTGTTGGTGAGGATGTAGAGAAATTGGAACCCTTCTGCACTGTGGGTGGGAATATAAAATGTTGCAGCCACTGTGGAAAACAATACAAGGGGTCCTCAAAAATTAGAAATAGAACTACCATTTGATATTATGTGTATTTTACCACAATTTAAAATAATAAGAATAGGGGCACCTGGATGGCTCAGTCAGTTAAGCGTCTACCTTTGATTCAGGTCATGATCTCAGGCTCCTGGGATGGAGGCTCCTCAGCCCTGCATCAAGCTCCTTGCTCAACAGGGAGCCTGCTTCTCCTTCTCCCTGCTCTTGCCCTCTGTTGCTATCTCTGTCTCTCTCTCTCTCTCTCTCAAATAAATCAAACCTTTAAAAAATAAGATAACATAATAAGAATAAACAGTAAATTTTATGAGCCCTGCCTTCAAAATCTATCCTGAATCTGCCTACTTCTTTCTGTCTCTACTACCACCACTCTTGGCCAAGCCACTAGCATCTCTTGCTTGGATAATTCCAGGAGCTTCCTCTCGGTGCTTTCTTCCTGTCCCTACTGTGGCCTCCACTCCATCTATTCTCCCATAGCAGCCAGAGTGACTTTTCAAAAAGCTTATTCAGTGGAACTACTAGATGTTAAGTGAAGGTACTAAATGCCCCACATTGGGCTCCCTGTTCAGTGAGGGTCTGCTTCTCCCTCTCTCTCTGCTCTCTCTCTCTCTCTCTCTCTCTCTCTCTCAAGTAAACAAATAAAATCTTAAAGAGAGAGAGAGAGAGAGAGAGAGAGAGAAGGTACTAAAAACTTCCAGAGACAAAACAAAACTAATCAAACAGAAAAACAAAAACAAAGAACCGGTTACATTACAGAAAGGGGACATAAAAAGGCATCCGACTTCAAAAGAAAAATTCTAGTAACCAGAAGATAAAGAAATGCTTTCAAATTCCTCAGAGAAAATGTGATTTTCAACTTAGATTTCTGTACACAGCCAAACGGCTAATCATAAAGACATGAGGAAAACAAACAAAATAAAACCCTACACATTCTCACACACTCTCCCTTAGGACACTAGAATCAGAAACAACCCCTATCCATGTCATGAAGCATTCACGGTGTGCCCAGCACTGTTCTAAGGATTTTACGTAGCGTGATTCACTCAATCCTTATAGCAACCCCGTGAAGTAGTTACTATTATGAAGTTGAGACACAGAGAGGTGAAATATCTTGCCCATGGTCACTCCAGATAGTAATGGGGAAATGGGGTGTGAATCCCCGCAGCCTGGCTCCAGAACGAGGTTCTATCTCCTTGCTACACTGCCCCTTGTCCTCTTTTTGGGGGGGGGGGGTGAGAAGAAAGTACAGATAATCAAAGTACACCATGTGGCTCAGCTGAGTAATCCTCACATGGTCATAATCCTGGAAAATTCAGACACTGATTTAATAAGTTACTATATGGAGAAAGACAAATATTGTATGATCTCACATATAAGTGAGAATCTAGAACAAAAATCCCAAGCTTGTAGACAAGGAGACCAGGTTTGTGGTTGGCAGAGACCGGGGTTGAGGTTGGGGGAATTGGAGGGACGAGTTCAAAGGGGACAAACTCCTAGTTGTAAGTGCTGAGGACACGATGTACAGTGTGGTGACTGGTGCAGTTAGCAATGCCATATGGGGGGAATGCCTAGATGGCTCAGTGGTTGAGCGCCTGCCTTTGGCTCAGGGCATGTTCCCAGAGTCCCAGGATCGAGTCCCACATCGGGCTCCCTGCAAGGAGCCTGCTTCTCCTTTGCCTGTGTCTCTGCCTCTCTGTGTCTCTCAGGTTTGAATAAATAAAATCTTAAAAAAAAACAAAAACCAATGTCATATGGTTTATTTGAGAGTTGCTACAGGATTAGATCCTACAACTTCTCTCTACAAGGAGAAAATCTTTTATGTATTTCTATAAAGTGAAGAACGTTAACTAAATTTACTGTGGTGATCATTTCCCACTATCTACAGACGTCAGGTCATGACGCCATGCGCCTTAGACCTACCTGGTGTTGTATATCAGATACATCACTAAAACTGGGGAAAAGTTGCTGTAATCGTTTTGGTATGTGTGAAGTGTGTGTGTGTGACTACAGTCAGAGTCTCATCTTACACAGAACAAGAGAGCACAGTAGCCAATATCGCAAATCAAAAATCCAAGCTAGATTCGTCTCCACCTAGCACATGGAAGGTACTCGATAAATGTCTGTGGATGAATAAATGGACAGTGTTCTAAGTCTCCATTTCAAATCTTCATGTGTACGTTTACTTAGCATTGTAATAGGAAGACCAGAAAAATAGCTTTTATCCATCTCTGCCATGCCACGTGTGTTATGAAGAAATGTCTATGATACAGCTTAAGTAAAAAGCAGCAAGTTGCAGATCGGTGCGATACTACAATTCTGGTCGTTGAGGGAATAGACTATACACATGCGCGTGCATGCATTGACAGACATCCAGGAGTATACAGGGGGAAGAAAATGTTTGCACGGATGGACCAAGTGGGGAAGGAGGCTGGGAAGAGGGAAATATTTTACATGATAAGGATTTTTTAAAGGATTTTATTTATTTATTCAGGAGAGACACACAGGGAAAGAGAGAGAGGCAGAGACACAGGCAGAGGGAGAAGCAGGCTCCCTGCAGGGAGCCCGATGTGGGACTCGATCTGGGGTCTCCAGGATCTGGCCCTGGGCCAAAGGCAGGCGCTAAACCACTGAGCCACCCAGGGATCCCCCATGATAAGGATTTTTAAATTTTTTGCAATGAGTATTTGTTATTTTTAACAATAAAAAATGCAAGATTTAAAATTTGTTTAGATTTCTCACCACGTACACAAACACACACACGCAAAATGATTCAGATCATGTCATGTCCCTGCTCAAAACCCTGCAATGGTTTCCCATTGTTTGTAGGCTAACACCCAAACTCCTGCCATGTCTTTGGGCCTGTGTGATCTGTCCTCGGCAGACCCCTCTGGCTTCTCTCTGTTCTCCACTCACGCCCCATGCACCGGCCACTCAGGCCCTCTGTCGGGGTCAGCACTGCTTTGCACTTGCTGCTCTCTCTACGTAGAACATCTTTCCCCTTTTCATGCATGTTCCTTCTCTGCACTGAGACTTCGCCTCCGCCACCACCTCCTCAGAGGCCTTCCCTGACAACCCAAGTGGAAGTGCCCCCTACGTAGGCGCTCTGCATTACGTTACTTCGCCTTTTATAGGGCTTCTTATTGCGTGTCTACTTATTTGACTGGTTACCACCACCTCTTCCCACACTGGAATGTAAATTCTGTCTGACTCGCTTGTCATGGAACCTCCAGTGCCTAGGACAGTGTCTGGCACACATCTTATAATCAGAAGCTATTTGGTGGATGGACAAGTGAGGGATGAGTGGACATGTGGAGAGACAATAAGTGTTGGAAGGATGAGTGGGTGGCTTTGAGGGTGGGTGGTTGCATGGGTGGGTGGCTGGCTGGTTGACTGTCACCTGTGGATCTGTCACAGAGTCCTCTGTGTTCCTCCCACTCTCCCGACTTCCTCTCCCCTGCCTGGGGCATATAGTAAACCTAATATACTGTGTCCTGAAAGCTCACTCAGGACCTCACACATTTCACGTATTACCTCAGTGAATCGCCACAACTCTACTAGGTAAGTGTTTCCATGCTCTCATTTCCATATATTAGGGACCAAAGGGTCTGAGAGGTTAAGTCACTTGCTCTAAGGTCACACACTGGTGAGTGATGAAACCAGGACCAGCCCCAGGTCCAGCGCCAGTGCCTTCTTAGTAAGTTTCAACCACCTGGCAATGCAGACCCAGAGGACATGCAGGAACTGGCGGGGGTGGGGGGAGATGTAGGGTGTGGGGTGAAGACTCTTGAGTCTTCAGACAAGAAGTATTAGGAAAGGACAAAACAGAGCACCTGGGTGGCTGCCTTCCACTCAGGTCATGATCCCGGTGTCCTGGGATCCAGCCTCGCATTGGGCTCCCTGCTCAGCAGGGACTCTACTTCTCCCTCTGATCCTCCCCTACCCCTCAAATAAATAAATAAAATCTTAAAAAAAAAAAAAAAAGAAAAGAAAAGAAAAAAGGACAGAACAGATGCACAAATCAGCACCAGTGCCCAGACTGGCAATGATGGGAGCAGGCTGTGGGGAGTAGGGACAGGACACCTGGGGACTCTAGGCAAGTCTCCGAAGGAATTGGGGTGTGACCAGAACAGGGTGCTCAGAGGTCTAATCAAGTGTCATTCCTAGAGCCCCAGCCAGGATACAAGGGACCTGCCTGGGCACTGGGCCAAGAAAGTGCAGGCTTTCTCCAAAGGGCTCACTCCATCAGCCCCAGCCACCAGAAACAACTGGTTTCTAGATGTGCTCACAGCCCCTCATATTACAGGAGGGGAAACTGAGGCTGCAACAGACCCAAAGGAAATGCCCTCGAACCCAGTGAAACTGAGAGGAGGTTAGGCCAGAGGGGAAAGAGTCCCTCGACAGGCTCAGGCTTTGCTGAGTGTGCGGGCAGTGGGCCGTCCTGCTTCCTGGAGCCACCAGGGGGAGCCGGTCTTCAGGGTCAAAGGGACCCTCTCAGGTCCTGAACTGCTAGGTGCCAGGGTCACCAGGGGCTGGTCTTTAGGTCAGGGAGGCTTGCCCTTGATACCGGCTGGGGGGCTGGGGAGGGAAGTGGATGGGGGAAGCTTTCTCCTTAAATTGTCCAGCTTTCCCACAGAGAGGATGCATGGCTTGCAGAATCATAAATATGCTTTGAAGGGTGAAAACAAAGATATTTAACACCCCCTGAGCCCTGGGATCCTGAAAGAGGTCTGTGTGTCCCCACATGCAGACTTAAGGCTCAGTCACCACCCACTCCCTAGACAAGGCTTCCAGGTCTCTGTAGTAGCTTCCAGGTGTTTGTTCCCCGTGCAGCTGTGCCCTCTGTGGCAGGCTGTCCATGTGCCTGAAGAATGGTGCTACAGGTGTGGCCGGGCCCCAGGTGTGGCCTCGCCGTGAGAAACCTTCTGCTTCCAGCCTGCCTCTCTCTCTGGGGCTGCAGACACCCCAGTGTGTGGCATGCCCAGATTTCAGCACTCCAGGAGAACCCTCCAAGGAAGGCCTATTAACTAGGCCTTCTCACTTGGGCTCAGGGGCATCCTGTCACTATAGCAAGATCCCCTTTGGGTGGCCTGTCAGGGTGGCCTGCCCAGGTTCCAGGCACCCAATGCCTGTCCCTGTCTATCCTGAATTTGCTCCAGGGTGGAGGCTGGGCCTTGGGATGAGCAGTGAGACTCACGGAAGGAACCCCTGGCTCATACTCCATCCTCGGTCCCACTTCAGCTCGATGAGGGGACCCTCTGAGCCTTTCCCTTAGTGAGCAGTTCTTAGGGCTGATTCTGTCCCCCAGGACACGTTTGGCAATGTGTGAAGATCTTTCTGGTCGTGGAGACTGACGGTATTTCTGGCGTCTAATGGGTAAAAGCCAGGGACACTGCCAGATATCCTACACTGTACAGGGCAGGCCCCCCCAACAAAGAAATGCTCCAGCCCCAGATGTCCATGGAGGTTGAGAACACAGCAGGGAGCAGGGGCTACACCAGCGTGAACCATACAGTAAGGGGGTGACGGCCCCAGAGAGGAAGAATTGGGGGCTTGGGGGAGCAGAAGAGGAAAAAGCCAGACCTGGAGCAGATAGACTGAGTGCCACCGACCAGCAGCGTGACCTTGTACAAGTCGCTTAGCTCCCTGAGCCTCCGCTTCCTCGTTTGTGAAAAGCCACAAGGACTGGACGAGAAGATAAATGTGGACGGAGCTAACCTCGGGCCCTGGCACACCGAAGATGCTCAATCAGTGCGGGCGGGGGTGTGGGGCGCCGAGGGCCGCGTACTCACCGCTGTGGCTCTCTCCATCACTGCTGAGATAGGGGTAGTATTCATGCGTTTGGCGCTGGTACAGGTCTGTGTCATAGGGAACCAGGTCTTCCGATGGCTGCTGAGAGACCAGGCTGTCAGGGCTCGGATGGCAGCGGGACAGCTCGGACAGGTGGCAGCCCTGGTGTGCCGCGGCCACCACCACCACCTCCCCCACCCTGCTCCTGGGCACAGTACCAGGGCCCCTTCCCGCCTGGAACCTGGGGAGACAGCGGTGGGGACAGGGGACCTAGGAGGACTGGAGTCTTGCTGCTGCAGAAAGGGGCTGACGGGACTCCAAAGGTCAGAGGTCAAAAGAGGACCTGGGCTGAGAGAAGGCCCCAGGCCTCCCTCTCCCCCCTACACAGCTGCTCCTCAAACCACACTCACACGCACACTGGCACCCACAGGGCCCCACCTCGCACAAGCACTCTCTCACGATCACGCTGACACACCTACACCTCCAAACCACAGACGCTCCCCGTGACACCCACACCCCCACACATGAACTAGCACCCAGTGGTCTGCCTTCACATGCTCTACAGGCCCCTCGCATTCACACTCACCATCGCACACTCACACCATAGGCACACGCAGCCACTTGAGTTTACACAGGTATCCTCACACTTGCCTTCCGGCACCTTACAGCAGGCTCCAGCTCATGCCCATCGTGGTCACTCACATCCCGCCCGCACACCCATTGTCATTGAGTACACTGCTCCTCCCGCCACAGTCCCCACTGCCTGTGCCCGGGCCTAGGTACCCGTGGCCACTCACACTCATGGCTCCTCAGTGTTCACCACGCGGGCCTGACCAGCCAGAGCCCTGGCCCCCTCCCTCTCCCTCCTCCCTCCTCCCTCTGACGCACCCACTGGGATACCCCTTCTCCTCCTCCCTTCCCTCCTGCCCTCACTCCTCATTCTTCCTCCCCACTCCTCCCCATCCCCCTTCTCCCCTCTCTCCATTCCCCCTCCTCTCTCCCCCTCCTCCCCCTCCTCCTCCTCTATCTCCTTTCTCCTCCCTGTTCTCCCCTTTCCCGTCCTCCCCCTCCGCCTCCTCACTCCTCCCTGCTCTTCTCTCTCCCTCTCCCCCTCCTCCACTCCCTCACTCCTCCCTGTCCTCCTCTCCCTTCCCCCCCCTCCACTCTCTCACTTTTCCCTGTCCTCTTCTCTCCCCCTCCTCCTCCTTCCCACCCCCCACTCCTCCTTGTACTGGTGCAGGCACAGGGACACACACACCCATTCTTCACAAGAGTCATCAGGCCTCCTTCCACCCCCACAGTGTGTGCCCAGGGATTGCACAACAATTACTCCAACCCTTGGGGCTTGGGTGGGAGGCTGAGATGTCTTGGGAGCCCACCTTCCCAGGAGTGCACAGAGTAGCCCCTAAGGGGTTTGGTGTAGCCACCCAAGGAGATGTGCCTCCTTCTCAGGTGTGTTTGGGGAGATTGGGGGATTGAGAGGTCAAGGGTCAGAGACAGTGTGGTCAAGCTTCTGGACCTGTGGTTTTCCTGAGGCAGACCTGGCTCTTCCTGGGACCCTCTCCGTCTCCCCCCTGCCTGCCCTCCACTACCTTCTTGGTGGTGGATGGGGGCGTGGGGTTGGGCCCGGGTGCCAGCTACAGCTGGCTGTCTGTGTCTGGCCAGTAAGAAGGCCGGGAACCCAGCCACTGGTTTCCAGACAGCTCTGCCCAACAGCAGGATGTCAGGGCTGGGGTGCCTCCCGGGGCTCTGAGGCCTGGCTGGGGTGAGGCGGGGGCAGGGAGCTGCCTCTGGGCCGGGAAAGCTGAGTCAGGTGGGCAGGCCCTGCCAAGCCCTTCCCGGCTCCCCCAGGGCTCCCCGGCCCTGGGCCCTGCTGAGCGGGTACAGGGTGGGAAAGAGAGAGGGGTCCCCCCTGTGGGGCCCAGGTCTGCACCTGCCCAAGGCTGCAACTGTCAAGGAGGGCAGGAGCAGTGGGGACCGGCCCCTGCCTGCTGCCCTTCCCCTCCAGGGGTCCCCTGGGACTCCTGCTGCCTCACCTCCAGTCCCAGCCCTGTCCCACCCTCAGCCCCTGCCCTCACTGCAGCCTCTGCTCTGCTGGGTCCTACCCCAGACGGCCCGCTCCAGCACCTGCCTGGTCTCCCTGCTCCCTGGCCAGTGCCCCAACCCAACTGCCGTCCCAGTCTCCGCTCCACTCCCCGCTGCCGCCCAGCCCCTGGGGACCTGCCGGCCTGAGGCCCAGACCCCAGGTCAACAGCTATGTCCCCTGGGCCAGGCCCCAGAGCGGGCACTGGAGACCCAGACACAAACCAGCCTCAGTCTTCAGGAGCATCCAGGCCTCGGGCCAGAGACCTCTGGCCTATCGCCTCCTGCCCTCACGCCTCTACTGTTCTGGGGACCGGCTTCCCCTCGCACCAGGCTCCCCATCTCCTCCTCCGCCATCTCTCTGCCACCGCCCTCACCATCCCCAGCCCGGCACCCTGCCCAGGAGCTCCACCAACCCGCCACCCAAGCCCCATCTATAAATAACCGTTCAGGCCCCACCGATCACAGCCCCACCGTGGGCCCAGCCCTCGGCCGCCAGGGCCTGCTCCGAAGAAGCCAACGGCCCCTCGCCGGGTCCCGGGCCAGGAGCTCCAGGGAGGAAACACCAGCTTCCCACAGATAGGGAGCCGGGGGGCAGCCGGCCGGCTGCTGGGCTGCTGGGCAGGCGGATGGGCGGCTGCGGGCCGCGCGGGTCAGGATCGCAGAGGAGCCCCGGTACTCACAGGGGGGACGAGGGGAAACCCTTCCATTTTGCACGCCTGTAACATCCAGCCGAGCTCCGAGATGGTCAGGTCCCCCGCCTCGGTGGGGGCCAGTGCGGAGCCCCTCAGGATGGGGCGCCCCGTCGGGGGGCTGGATGAACTCGGGGCGGGCACAGGGCTTGGGCCTGCCCCCTGAGCTACAGGAGCCCTGGGTGAGCCCCCTCCCTTGACATTGCAGGGCCAGCGCAAGTTCCTGATTTTATCGAAGGGCCTGCCACTGGGAGATAGTCCCCTTGGGGTGACATCACCGCCCCAGCCCGTTTGCATAAATCTCTTGCGCTACAGGAAGTCTCAGGCTGGGCTGGGGCAGGTGGTGCTTCAGGGCCTGGCCTGAGAGACCATGGGGGACAGACCCCCTGCCCAGAGGAAGCTGGAGCTCTGAGGGGGGTCTTGGAGGCTGGGGTGAGGAGAAAGAGGAGGAGGGAGGAAGGCTAGCTAGACCACAGGGAGGCCAGTGCTGCTCCCCAGGCCCTGCTGAGGCCCCCTAACTCCTAACCCCACTAATACCCACTGCTTTTGAGATTCCCATGTGGCCAACAGAATCTTGCTTGGGGCCAAAACTGGTAGGGGTGGCCTTCACTTTTGGGGGTCAGCCTGAGTGGTGTGATCTACCAGAGTGTCAGGCCTGGCTCTTCTGGAATCTGGGTCTCCAGCTCTTATATTCTATCTGCCTTGGGGCTGGGCTCCAGGACAGGGTCCTCAGCACAGTGCTACTTTCCCCCTCCCTGAGCTCCTTCATACCAGCTTCCCTTCCACCAGAGGAGGCTCCGGGTTCTTACAACTTCCCCTCCCAGTTTTCTGAGTACCGCCACTTCTTCCAAATCTCTAGGGGCTCTATTCCCAACCCAGATTTCTCAGTTTCCCCACCCCTACCAATACCTGAATATCAATTTAGTCTTCCTAGTTTAAAAACCTTTCTTGTTGGCCCATCCATTCATTTTCCTACCCATTTTTTATCCATCCATCTTTTCACCCATCAAGCCAACCATACATTCGTCTATTAGTTCATTTAGCTGTGCATTTGTTCATCCATTTATCTGCTGGTCCATCCCATACATCCACTCACCTGTTTATTTACTTGTCCATCTAGCCATTGAAATGCTCATATATTAGCCCATCCATCTGTTATTAATCCATTTATATTTTCATCTGTTTATCCACTGTATATGCAGCTCTCAATCTGTTCATCCACCTATTCATCCATCCACCCATCTGTCCACTTATTCATGCATTCACACATCTATCCATTCATCCATTTATCCAACCACCTATCCATTGACTTAACCATCCATCCATCCATCCATCCATCCATCCACTCATTTATCTGTCTATGCATCCTGCCAATATTAACTGACCTCCAGGCTCTATGCTGAGTGATGGGAAAATAGAAGTTTCAGACAAGATCCCTACCTTCAGAGACCTCCTGATCTAGTCTGGAAGACAGAAGGATGAACAGAGACAGTTTTGATCCATTGATCCCCAGTGAGTCCACTGCACTGGAGAAGAATTTTTTGAGCATTCAGTTTCTTCCCATGTGTAGTCCAACTCTTTATTTTCTACCTTCTTCCCACTAAGACTAGCCTGCCTCCTTCCTATCAGTGGAATCTCAGGCCCCCAAGAGTTTCTTTCCTCACAGGCAGCAAAGACTAGGGATTCACAAGGTCTGGGTTCACTATTAGATCTATTTCACTTCCATCTTCACTGATTTTTTGAATCTGTACTTGGGACTCTCCAAGGGGTCAAGGTCACAAGTCCTCAGGACTCCCTACGAACCTGACCAAGGCCCCTCCCCAAGAGTAAGGGAGAGGCTGCTGACTGGGCATCAGTTTCATCCCTGTTCCTCACTTCCCCATCAAGAAAGCCATGTCCTAGCTGACTGCATGTGTGTGGAGTGGGTTTACTCCATAAGAACAGGTCCTGCATGATGTCTTCATTCATTCATTCATTCATTCATTCATTTCTGTCTTGGTTTGGTTTGTTTATATGCATATTTATCTATTAATTCATTTTTTAAATCACTAACTTTTTATGTGCGGGGCCTGGTAAGGGGGCACAAATGTGAATACGGCAGTCTTGGGCCCCTGGGAGTTCCCAGACCTGCAAGGGAAACACACATGTAAACAGATAGCATGGTCTTTGAGGAGGTGAGGGAACAAGAGAGAGGTACTAAGTGCACTGGGGAACAATTAATTCGGTCAGGTCCATAGGTAGGAAAACATGCCAGGAAAAGGGAACATCCAGCTGAGGAACCAGCCTGAGCAAAGGCAAGAAGATGGAAAAGAACAAGGGAACAGTGAGGCCCCATCCTCTGGCAAGAAACAAGACAAGATAAGCAAAGAGCCTTGAGTGTCAGCCC
Organism: Vulpes lagopus; assembly: GCF_018345385.1. Classification (NCBI taxonomy): domain Eukaryota; kingdom Metazoa; phylum Chordata; class Mammalia; order Carnivora; family Canidae; genus Vulpes; species Vulpes lagopus. Next base: position 65,831,056 of record NC_054834.1, on the reverse strand, counting down.
AAGGAAACTGGGTTGCATCCAGGGACAGATGCAGAACCTGTGCTGGTTGGAAGCAGGGAGTGTGGCCCTCAGCTCCACGAGGCAGACAGCATACCCTGTCAGCTATGTGTTCCTCAGGCCTAAGTCTTAAGGCCCCCCAGGAGAAGAAAGAGATTCTATTATCCCAAGCCCAAGGGGCCCAGATACGGAAGCCCGAAAAGGATCCAGGGCCACCAAGCTTTAAAAATGGGCCAGAATAACTCCACTGTCTGTGCAGTGAACACCAATGTGTGTGTCCAGCAAGCCCTCCCTACCCTTCCTTCCACTTCCTCTCCTCCCAAAATGCACCAGGGGCCTCTTCCCTAACTCACAACCCCAGGGACCACTGTTATTCAAAACCATTGGATTAGTAGCACCCAGATTCTAAGCAATTCAGAACAGCAGAAAGGGTCTGATAATCAACGCCTGGAGGCTAAGAGTTCCTAAAGGGAAGGGAGGGGGCAATACTTTTCTGAGTGCCCAGCACTGTGCTGGGCACTTCCACCCATGTGATCTCACGTAACCAAGACAACCACTTGTTAAACTGAGGCCCAAGAGGTCAGTGACTTGCCCAGGGTCAAGCGTTGTGAGTGGAGGGCTGGGGCATCAGTTCTGCCTTTGGGGTCCTTATGGGGAGGGAAGGAAGCAGAAGGAAGAAGGAAAAAGACTGAGAAGCCAAGAAGACAAGCGCAGAAAGGGCAAGGAAGATGGGGGCGGGAGTGGGAGGAGGATTGGAGAGGAAGAGAAACAGAAAGAGAAAAAAAAAATGGGAGAAAGAGTCAAAGAAGGGAGCAGAGGTGAGATAAGAAAGAACAAGCAAGCCTGGGGGAAGAGGAGGGCAAAGGGGAGGGAGAGCCGAGACTGGACAGCCTCCTCCTTCTGCAGTGGAGGAAGGGGGACCGGAGAGGGTCCAGCAGGTACCTCATTCTCTTCAGTAAGAAGTGGATTTGAAACAAAATATCTTGGGGGCTCCAGGGAATGAGAGGCAAAAAAACCATTTTTTGAAGTTATTTTATTTTTTTGAAGAAGTAACATAGGCACATGGTAGAGAACTCGAAGGTACAGAAAAGGACACGGCTGCCCAGTTCCCCTTCCAAAGGCTACCCTCCCTGTTACCTGATCCTTGTGCATTTTTCTAGATAGTCTGAGCAGACACAAAAATAAAGGCAGCTATATTATTTTTTAAATTTTACACGGAAGGTAGCATGCTAAACACATTCCACCTCTCTCTGGTTTTATTTTTCCCTTAAATCCATTCCATGCTCAGACATAGAGAGTTACCTCTGTTCTTTTTAATGACTGTATAGTATTTCACTATTTGAATGGATTGTGATTTTTTTTTTAAGTAAGCTCTGTGCTGAACATGGGGCTTGAACTCACAACCACGAGATCGAGAGTCACATGCTCCACAGACTAAGCCAGCCAGGTGCCCCTCGACAGTGATATTTATAAATCATGAGAGACCTCATTCATATAAAAGAGTGCTCAAAATATTTCTGTATGGTTTAAGGAGTAATTATAAAGCTAATACTTGGGACGCCTGAGTGTCTCAGTTCATTAAGCATCTGACATTTGAACTCAGCTCAGGTCTTGATCTTAGGGTTGTGAGTTCAAGCCCTGCATCAGGCTCTGAGTGTGGAGCCTATTTTTTTAAAAAGCTAAAGCTTATGTACTCACCATCCAGGTCAAGAAGTAAAACATCTCCAACACTCCAGAAACATCCCTCAAATGTCCTCTTACAGATCTCTCCCTCTGTAGAAATAACATTGTCTTAACTTTTTCGGTCATTATTTCCTCACTTTTCTTTATAGTTTTACCACTTTTGTAAACATCTTTATAGTTTAGTTTTTTATTGTAACACATTTTAATCTCAAATAAAAAGAAACATAGGTAAATATTCTTTAGGGTGCTACTTCTTTTTCCCATCATCTGGTTGCATGTAGCTGTGGTTCATTTCCATTACGCATAGTTATCCTGTTGTTTAAAAATGTATTTATTTAAACAGTCTCATGGAAGGACATTCAGGTTGTTTCCAGTCTTTTGCTATTACAAATCATAACACAATCAATAAAATTTGCTAGTTTACACTTATGCAAGCTAGGTCTAGGATAAATTCACCAAAGATTGAAAAGATGGCTCAAAGGTACTTTTTTTTTTTTTTTTTCCAGAGAAACTAGAGGAGAATATAGGGAAGGTTTGAATTACATGTTTCCTGGGCTGGATGGACTTGTACCACTGGCTCAGGATGTCTGCTCTCATGCTTTTAAGTGTGCTTGTCTCTAAAAAAAGCACCTTTGACGATGAATAACAAAACATATTTTTCTGCCTCAGATGAAAACAATGTAGGAGAAAGACCTACTGTGGAAGTAAATGTTTGAAGGGAAATTAAAATGCTATAAATTCTCCTTTTTCTATATTTAATTTATCAAGGTCAATGTTGACAGTTAAGAGATTGGTACTGGAGGGGCGCCGGGTGGCTCAGTAGGTTACGTGTCTGACTTTGGCACAGGTCATGATCTTGGGGTCCTGGGATAGAGCTCCATGTCAGGCTCCCTGCTCAGCAGGGAGCCTGCTTCTCCCTCTCCCTCTGCCCCTCCCCTATCATGCTCTCACGTGCCCTCTCTCTCTCTCAAATAAATGGATAGAATCTTTTTTTTTTTTTTAAGACTTTAGTTTTTATTATTTGAGAGAGAGAGAGCTTTCATGAACAGGGGCTCCAACCCAGGACCCTGAGATCATGACCTGAGCTGAAGGCAAATGCTTAACTGACTGAGCCCCCCAGGTCCCCCAATGGATAGAGTCTTTCTTTTCTTTCTTTTCTTTTCTTTCTTCTTTCTTCTTTCTTTCTATTTTTGGATAGAGTCTTTTTTTTAAATTTTTTTTATTTATTTATGATAGTCACACACAGAGAGAGAGGCAGAGACACAGGAAGAGGGAGAAGCAGGCTCCATGCACCGGGAGCCCGACGTGGGATTCGATTCCAGGTCTCCAGGATCGCGCCCTGGGCCAAAGGCAGGCGCCAAACCGCTGCACCACCCAGGGATCCCTTGGATAGAGTCTTTAAAGAAAAAAAACATTTAATAAAAAATTAAGAAAGTCACAACTAAATACAGGCTGAGTCAAAAACCCTTGTGACCTCCCTTTAGGCACTAGTAAATCGTGTCAAAAGTTACCTAAAATTGAAATTAAAAGCCCTTCAATTCTAAAATGTCTATGAAAATGACAGCTCTCATATCTTAAGTCATTGGGAAAAAGACCACAAGATTTATTTAGATTTTATAACATAGGTGCACAGAGATTCTTGACTCCCTTCTTTTGATGTCAAAAAAATATATATTTTTCACTGAGTTATAATTGACACAGAATATTATATTCGTTTAGTTGTACTGCATTTTAAATCTTGACGTGGAGACATTGTCATATTGCCGTCGATCAAAGTGGTACCACTTACCCTCCTCCTACCAGCAGCGCATGACAGTGCTTTCTCCCACTCCATTGGACAAGTGGGCAGCCTGTGGAGTGACAGGGAGGCCGGGCAGCCCTTTGCCCTCACTGGACTGGGCTGCTGAGGGGGTAGGCTGGGTGCTATTGCAATCTCAGGGTAAGCCAGCAACAGGAAACGTGGGTGCTGCATCCTAGAAGCTGAGTCTCTACAGAGGGGGACATGACCTCTGAACTCGCAGAGCCCTTCACCTCAGCTCAAAAGAACTCTAAAATAAGGGAAAGACACCCCTCCCTACTTTCCCAGCCACTGGTCTCTATGGGGAGTGACAGAGTATGTGGGAAAGCTCAGGCCTCAGCCCGACACCTGGGAAAGTTAGCCCAAAGGAGCTGAGCCTGTGTATAGAAATGGTCGTCTTGCAACTTCCTCTCATGGTTGAGACACTGGGGGAGGCTCCTTGGGCCCCAGCCTGCGCTGCCGGGGCCCCTCAGAGCTCCCCAGCTCTGGCCAGAGCACTGGGCTGGCTCTTCAGTGCATGAGGACCTCCAACAAATACGTACCCAGGGCCTCTGTGGGCCAGCCACCCCACAGAGGCCGAGACTCCTACCCGCGTGAGGGTAGGAACAAGGAGGCTTGTTCTTGAGCGAACAGGGGAGATAGGGACGAGCAGGTGTTTGAGAACCCTTCCCTGCAGGTTAGAAGGGGGACAAGTGCGATACGAGAAGAGTGGCCCTCTGGGTAAGGAGCAGTGGGCAGGGCAGGCCTTGCGGGGAAGGGGACGTCTGAACCAACTCTGGAAGCAAGTGAGGAGCAGGCTAGCAGACAAGCTCCAGGCGGGGACTCCAGCCTGCACAAAATGTGAACCAGGAACAGCAGGGGGCTGGTGTGAGGTGAGAGGAGAGAGGCTGTGGGCTGGGGCAGGTAGGGCCCTAGGGCCAGACCTCGTGTGTGAAATTTCGCTTTGACTCTGAGTGAAACAGAGGTGACACTGCAGGCGGGTACATTCTTGTTCGCATCTGAAGTTGGTGCCATTGTCATCCCCATGGTACAGATGAGAACACTGAGGCTCAGAAGTGGCCCATGACCCGCACACGCTGGCTCAGCCAATCTGTGGCCCGAGCGAGGCTTAATCCGGCATCTGCCTGAGACCCTGGCCCCGACCCACAGCAGGTGCTCAGAAAGCCCTTGTGGGGCCATGACAGGGGCCAGGGGAAAGAGCCAGCATTTGTTCTCACCTGAGTGCCTACTGTCTACCTGCATTAACTCCACCCTCGGGTATTTATTACCAGGCCCATCTTATGGACATGGATGAGGGAAATGAGGCTCGGGTGGCTGGGGGGCACATGCAAGGACACACAGCTGGTGACACACAGCTGGGGAGGAGACGGGAGGTGTCGACCGTGGCTCTGGGGCCACTGTCCCTTCAAGTTTCTCCCATGAGTATTTCCCGACCTAAAAATCTTCCTTAGTTCTTGCTTGTCCACAGGCTGCAGTCTAAAGCTCCGAGACCTCTGCTAGAGCCCCCGATACCCAGGATCCCAGGGTCAGCCCATCTTGCCCCCCTCCCCCACCCACATGGACCAACCCCAGCCCCACCTCCAGCCAAAAGAGACTACCCAACATTCCCAGAACCTCTCTCAATCTCCCAGGCCTTGCTCATAGGCCCATCCCTCCACACCCAAAGCCTCAGTTCTCACAGGCCTCTCCTCCTCCAGGGTGCCCCCCTAGACACACCCCTCTTGTTTACCTCCATCTCTCCCCAGCTCCCCCCAACCCCATCTCTCCTCTTACTCTGTACCAGCGCTCCCGCCCCCACCATCCTTAGCGCCCCAGCCCCAGAAGCCAAGAGGCACAGCTCTCCAGAGTAGCCCGACTTCTTCTAAAGCCTGAATCTCGGCCACCCCTCCTCACCCCTGTCTCCTGCTGACCAGGCCTGCAGACTGGGAGCTTACCTCCTGGCCACATCACTCAGACTCCGGCACCTCAAACCCACCGCCACCCACAGCGACTTCCTTCTGCTCACCACGGGCAGCACCCCCCACCACCTCTGCCCTACTCGCTCACTGAGGACAGGATGGCTTCCCCTGCAGGCATAAGCCCAGTCCTCTATGGAGCCCCTGTCACCGACTTCTATCTAGGTACCCCTGGATCCTTCCCCACCGCTGGCTGGGTGGCCTCTGTTCTTCAAGGCCTCAAGTTCCTTCCCCTCAAGGAAGCTCAGACAACTCAGTTCTATAGAGGGACCAACAGGACCCACCTCCCAGAATTGTTCAAAGGACAGAAAGAGATAATCTGTGTAAGTCTTTACCTGACATACAGAAGGGGTTCATTTAGTGCCCATTTCCCTCACTGGCCTCCACACACCTTTAACTGAGCCCTGTGGAGGTTAAGAGGGTAGCTCTGGAGACCTTGATATGAATCCTGTCCCTGTTCTTCATCCTCTGTGTGGCTGAGGGCAAGTCACTTCTCAGAGCCTCAGTGTCCCCATCTGTAAAATGGGGGCAATCATAGCCAGCACCTCACAGGGTTGTGAGAATTCAGTGAGATAGGAGGTATGATGTTCCTGTGCAAAGTGCATGCCCGGTGTCCCTCCAGAGGGACGAAGGCTCAGACCTGGCCCTGAAGGCTCATCATCCTAGCAGAGCTCCCCTCCCTTTACCCTCTTTGGGAAAACAGAAATGCGGGGAGCAGGGGAGCTGTTGGAGGCGAACCCCAAGATAGCTGCGCCCCTCCCTCCTCTGCCCCATAGCACTTCTCTCTCACCCTCCCTGTGTGGGCAACCAGCTCCCAGGAAGAGAAAGCCAGACCAAAAGGGGGCCCAGGTCGGGAGCAGGGACCCTGTGAAAGAAGAAGGAGAGGTAGTAATCACACGGCCACCATCGTGGCCCAAGCACATTGGACCTCTAGAGTAAGGCTAGAGGACAGGGGCGGTCTCCATTTCACAGGGAGGAATGGGGCTCAGCACAGGTATCCTCCAGGTCACAGAGTAGAGGGGGCCGGACTCAGGACCAGACCCAAAGCCTGTGCTCTCAGCCCAGAGCTGCCCAGTGTGTGTGCCGAGTCCTGGGGAAGGGGTGTCAGTGCCCATGACGGGAGGGCCCTGGTGGAGGAGTGGTGGGGGGCAACTTTGACTTCCAAGCTGTGAGCCCCAAGGCCAAGGTGAGGCCACCCGGGGGTTTCACTCAGGTGGGGGTAGGGGCAGCCTGGGCTACGGAGCAGAGGGCACGGTGCCTGGAAGGAGTTAACTGCATGAGGGGCCTGAGTGAATCAGAGGCTCCGCAGGCTGCATTGGAAATTCCCTGTGCATGGCGTGTGGTCACCCAGAAAAGGGAAATGGTGCTTTTCGGAGCAGGGGACGGCGGGGGCTGGAGACCGGGAGCAGACACCCGCCCGGGTGGGGCTGGCGAGGGTGTCGTGACCAAAGACGCCTGGCCGCAGGCTCCGCTTAGGCCCTGGGTGGGAGAAGGGAGGTGAGGGGCCACCAGACCAGGCCAGGCCTGGTCATTCTATGCTGTGCCCATGGGCCCTGAGGGATGGGTAGGAGTTTTCCGGGCCCAGAGGAAGGAAGGGCACTCAGGCCGTGGGAACCACTGGCACCAAAGCATAGGGGTGTGACTCAGCATGAGAGTCTGTCCCCATGCTTTTTCTGGGGAACTTGTCCCTGTCCTTCGGGTCCCATCCCCAGTGATACCCCTTCCCACCCTAGGAAGCACCATCTCTCCCTTTCCCTGTCCCAAGGTCTCCGTTTCCTTCTGGGAGCTCTCAGAATCCTAGAACTCAACTGTCTTCTCCATGGGACTATGGCCAGGGGCCAAATCCTAGCTTCAGAGACAGCTTGCACCCAGCACAGAGCTGGCACCAAGAAGGGGCTTGGTGGCTATGAAATGAAAATGACCCTGAAGGCTCAGAGAAGTTGGGAGAAACTCAAGCAGCCAGCTGGCTCTGGCTGAGTGGGGTTCGGGCTTGGGCTTTTGCCTCAGCTGGGACTTGGCAGGAGAGAAGAAACCGGGCAGGCATTCTTCCCTCAGAGCCAGGCAGGGGCACTAGGCCCTGACAGTCCGGCCAGGGGTGGCCATCTGACAACTGTGCTGTCCAAAGCCTGCTTCCCTCTCAAGCACCAGGCCAGGCCTGCTCTTGCCCTTGTCACAGTGCTAGGAGACTTCCGTTGCACGACCAGGGAGATGGGGTCACAAGAGGCAGTCAGGGAGAGAAGGGGACAGGTGTCGAATCTCAATCCAGACACTTTCGAGCTGCGTGGCCTTGTATGCATGGCTTCGCCTCTGAGCTTTGGCTTCCACTTAGTGACAGAGGTGGTGGCATAGGCTTGTTCTGGGGACAGAAAGAACTGATGGTGTCAACTGTAAACCTCCACACCAACGTGACAGGTTCATCTGTTCCTAGTAAGGAGTGTTGATCCTGTTACTGGTTGTCTGTCCTCGGAGCAGGGTGTGCTGTGGCCTCAGGCCTGGTGTCAGCCTGTCCCAGTCAGCTCTGTGCCCCTGAGGTCCTGTGCCCCACACCAGCCCAGAGAGTGAGTGGAAACTCTGCTGGAGGAGAGGAGTGGCAGGGTCCTCCGGTCCAGAAAAACGCTGTCTGGAGTCCCCAGGAGCCCAGAGTACCCCTGGGCTCAGGGGGAGGTTCAGGGTGCCCGAGGAAGCCTTCCTCAGGAGGGATGGGCATTGTGGTAGCGGCCATTGGCGCTGGAGCTTTTCCAAGCACGAAGGGGAACCGAGAAGTGTGGGAATGGGCCTCGGGCAGGCCCAAGTGGGCTGGGCCCGTGTGGGAGGGGCCACTCCAGCCACTCCAGGCTGTTGGGGTCCTGGGGGTGAAGAGGAGAAGGGGACCTGCTGGCCAGGGCCTGTGGGCTTGGGGGTGACCGTGAGGGGTTGGCAGGTTGTCCAGACTAGCGGGCTGGGCAGTGGGAGGTGGGGAGCGGTGTTGGGGAAGGAAAGAGGAAGCCATGGGGAGAGGGGGATGGGGCTGCTGGGGATGGAGTGGGAGTGGGGGCTGGGGGCCTGGAGCCACTTCGCCCGCAGCCACTTCGTTTCTCCTGGTTTCGGTTTGTAAATAGCTGCTGGCTCCGTGCAGGCGGGATGGGCCCTGCCCCTTCTGTGGCCTGTGTCCAGGGCGGCCCAGGTCTGAGTAGCCGCAGATGCTCAGACTCTGGATGTGAAGACCCCAGGAGGCCTCGAGGCTGGCCTGGCTTTCCACCCAGGTGGGCAGGTTCAGTGGGCCCAGCCCTGGGCAGCCCGGACCTGTGGTCACTGAGGTAATGCAGCTGGGACAGAACTTGATGACTTGGCCACATTGGGCTTATTTATAACTGGGCCCCCGTGGGCAGAAGCAGCTGCTGAGCCGCCAACTCAGCACTTGGGCTGGCCCAGTAGGCAGGGGACAGGCCAGTAGGGCCCTCAGTCCGGGCCTCGGGCTCTTGGGTTCCCCAAGGCCTTTGTGGCTGGAACCAGTCCTTGTGCTTTCTGCATTATCAAAGCTTTGAGATTTAGGGATTCTACTCGCAAGGTGGGCATCTCAAGACCTCCTAGACCAAGAGGGTATCTGAACTCAGTCAGTGGACTGGTCAGTTCCCAGGGGGCTCATGCCTTGGCCTTCCTGCAAAGAAACTCTTCTTCCAGAGGTCAGGCACCGTCAGCAAACTCAACAAGAAGCAAAGTCATCTCCCCTCCCCTTCTCGCAATAGCCATGCTTAAAAAAAAACAAGATGCATTCGGGAAGAAGGCAATGCCAGCTCCTGTGGCCTGGCCCCAGTGGTGGTACCTGACACCGGAGGAATGATGTGGGTCCCTCCTGGGCCTCCCATTGTCGGACCACATGGTACCCAGCTCCTGTTTGGACAGGAAGCCCTGGCCCTGCCCCCACTCTCCCTCCAAAAGACCATTCACTCATCTTTCTTCTAAGAATAGGAGGGCGGGGTGTGGGGGTCAGTCTCCTTCCCAAGTTTTGCAGGAATAGAGACATTCCTAAAATCTTCCTCCCACTTTGCATCATCCTGGATCAACTTTGTCACCTTCCACTCTGTCCCATCAACACCTGGTCTCCCAAACCTGGCCCTGGCCTTCCTACCTCTGACCTTTGTTCCAGTGTGGCCCCCTGCGTGGCAGGCCCTCTCCTCCCTTGTCTCTCCAAGTGCCCTCCATGTCAGGGCCTGTGCTAAGCCCTGCTCTGAGGGACCCAGCCTCAGTGCTTGTCTATCCCCCAAAGCAGAGGCTCTTGGAATATAAAATCCAAGGGTGATGTCAGAATTGGAGCAGAAACGGGTGAGAGATTTTAGATCATGGATGCCACAATCACTACACAAAAGAGGAAGCCAAAGCCTGGAGTAGGTCAGGGATGGCCAAAGCCCCTCAGTGAGCAAAGGATAGAGTTCAGACCAAAACTACACGCCTGGACTCCTGGCCTAGAGCCTGAGCCCCGGACCTCTGACCTCCCAGACCCCAGGCTGGCCTTGCATGATGGCCCCACCTGGCCCCTTCCACTCAGTGAGAGCTTCTGGGGATGGGAAGGATGGGGACCTGGTGTGGCGGGCACCTCAGGCCACCCACGGCCCAGGTGTGGGGCCTCAGATGGCAGGCCTTCTTAGGCCCCTCTGGGCAGGGTCGGGGTGCCCAGCCCAGAGCCGCCCGGGCCACAGCTGCCCCTGTTTCCACATCGGCAGTAGCAAGTCCGGCGCCTGAGAAAACAGGAAGCGCCCAGTCACCACAGGAAGCGTGTGTGCGCAGCCTCCCCACCCCCCGGCCATTGCAAAACGCCAACAGCCCCATTACCACAGGCACCACACAGTGGCGGGCAGAAACGCTCTGGCCACCAGGCCTGCCCAAAGAACCGGACAGACAGACTCCAGCCCTCACTTGCCTGAGCCAGGCCACAGGGTGAATGTCCAGTGGTGGCCTGAGGAGCCCGGAGTCTCCTAGGGTTCAGGCCTCATGCCTTACTCTGGATTCTCAGCCCAACCCCAGGCTAGCCTAGGCTGGGCCTGCTTTGGCCATCCATAAATCAGAATATGGGGTCAGGGGTCAGAGGGAAGCCATTTCTCTGACCGGGTCGTTGGTGCTGGGGGACCCCGTGCCTGACCTTCAGACCTGACAGGGCCTGATCCCCAAGCCTCGCTGAGGCAGTTGGCCTAGATCCCGCCACCCCCACGACCCCAGTGAGCCATCTGCTGTCAAGTCCACACCTGCCACACCCTCTGCCCAGCCCCAGCCCTTCCCAACCCAGACTCTGCTGGCCCCTGGGGTCCTGCCCAGGCTGGCCCTTAGGAGACCTGGGCCCTTCCTCATCCCACCCCATCTGCCCAGACTCACCTCCCATTTCTGGCCACCCGGCCTCAACCCTTGGAAGGAGATGGGAGTGCAGCAGTGCTGAGGCCCCGTGCCTGGGGAGGCCTGTGCTCCTCCGGCCCCGGGGACAGCAAGGAAAAGAGAAGAGAGCAGAGCATTTCATGGCTATAATAAATCAAAGGGGGAAGTCAGAGCAGGAGAAATAAGAAACTTCCCTACCCTGGGCACAGGGACCTGCCAGGCAGCAGCCCCCGGCTCCCCACGGCCTTCCCTCCTCCCTCCTGCCTCCCTGGCCAGGGCCCAGATCTGGCACTGGTTCCTCAGGCCTAGGGACCCCACCTGCCCAGAGCCTCCTGGACTCCCAACAACCCTTCTCGCTGAGCACCCTAAGTTAGGTACCGCTAGGGCTGGGGCCTCAGTTTCCTCCTCACGTACACAGAAATCCCCGGGGTGTGTGCTGGTTTAGAGTGAACGGTCAGGCTGTGAAGCAGAGTGGGGCTGAAGACGGCAATGCTCGTCTGGACAGGACAAAGGGATGACAGAGATGAAGGGAGGGGGAGGCATTCTGGGAATTCCTGGGGGACAGCCAGGCTCTGCTGGACAAACGTCTGTGAGAGGAGACAGAGGACCCAGGCAAGAGGCAGGACAGAGCAGAGGTGGGGAGAGCCCGAGACTGTGAGGGCAGGCAGGGCCCTGGCCTGAACGCAGCTCCTGTACCTTCTCCAACCAGACCCAAGGGCCCAGGGCCTGGGGGCCACTGTTTGCACCCCAGCATGTCTTCCTGAAGTGTCCACTCACCATAGAAACAGAGAGGGGAAACGTTTTTTTTTCTCCTCCCACCCCCGGGGCCACTTTTTTTAAAAGGCAGGGGGAGAGCTCACATATTAAAAAGAAGGATGCAAATCTGTATGAATTTGTAAGATAAAATAAGGAATTTCGGAAACATTTTAGCTAGTTTCCAGGACACTATGAGCCAAGCCCCTCAGATACCCAGCAGAGCCTCCTCCAGCCCCTCTGCCACTGGGGTGCATTGTAGACGACACTCAGGATGTCTCCACCTGAAGCCCTCCTGAGACGGTGTGCTCACTCCCTTTCACCAGGGGTCTCTGCTCTCCCTGGGAGCACATTCTCCCCAGCCTTGGTCTCCAGATGATGTCTCCCAGACAGCTGCCAGCCTGTAGCTCAGGTTGAGGGGAGTGTGGCAGGGTCTGGGATCCCTCTGAGCCTCTGAGATCATGCTGCTTCACTCACAACCTTTTCAGGCAGGTAAGATAAGAAAGTGGCTGTGACTGTTGGGAGTCTGGGTGGGCTGCAGGGCCAGACAGCTCCGACAGCCTGCAGCGCCTGCCCCTGGCCAGGTGATCTCACCTCCCACTCAGGTTCCCTACTTGGAAAATGCCTACCTTGCAAATCTGCAAAGAAAGACAAAGAGGGTCATGGAATGACCCCAGGGTGATGGTGGGGTCTGTCTCACACAGCGGCCACTGCTCCCATCTCCTCCCAGAGGCACCCACTTCCTCCCTCCTTTCCTTTTCACCTGCCTGAGGTGGGGTGAGAACCTCTGCTCCTGCCTCTTCTCCGCACCCACAGGGCCCCTGGCCTAGCTCTGACCTGTCCTGATCTGGGAGAGTGTGAGAGCTGGGGTTCCCAGCCCTACTGCAAGGCACTCCCTCCGTGGGACGAGACCTTGGAGCCCCAAACTCTCGCCCTGCCAGGACTCCCCACTGCTGTTTACACACCCCCTGCTCTCATGCAACACCCCACTTCCATCTGCAGATAGCTGCAACGGTCTGAACAACCAGCGGCATCCCCTAGGCGCTTTACACACGTAACTGTGGGTATTTTCCCCGCATTTGAAATGTGGAAAAACCGAGGCTCAGAGGGGAGGAAGATCAGCTGGCCAGAAAAAGAGCAGCTCTGAGATGAGAACTCATCTTTTCTCATCTGTCTGCTAACCGGGTGGAAATCCTGCACAGACCATGAGGCAAAGCAGTACCTCTTTGTTTGGAAAAAGACTGAGCCTTTTGGGGTGTCACTGCTGCCCACGCCCATGGTCATGGCCTATTCTCAGCGCCCCCTGCTCTGTTTCCATCACGAGTCTCTTGAATCTCCTGATCCAGGTTGTAGGATGTCAGAGTTGGAAAGGTTCCAGCCTTGGGTGCCCCCAAGAGCAGAGACATCGTAAAAGTCAGAAAGGTGAGCAATCTCCTGAATCGAACGCTCCGCTTGGTTCCCTGTCTGGGGCATGCACACCTATAGCAGGGGCCCTTAACTCTCTGGGGAGAAAGTCCCAGGGGAGCAATGTTCCCTGGTAGAAGCAAGGCACTGGTGCCAGACACTCACGGATTTTAATGTCAGCTCTACAACAGAGACCACCCCTGAGCAAGGGACTTATCCCTAAAATGGAAAGAAAAATGCCTCTTGGCCTGACGATTTCACAGAAGGGAAATTTGTTTCTGAAAGCCAACGGCTCAGCCCCTCTTCATGCATGGTCTCATGCAGCCACGTAACAGCTCTGGCAGCTTGGTACGATTATTATTATTCCCATTTTACAGATGAGGAATCTGAGGTGAACGAGTCTTCCCGAGGTCACACAGCCCTAGTCCTGTGTAACTGCAAGTCAGGCACATTTGCACAGCCGCAGAGAGGTCCCCCTTCCTTCTCTCCTCGGAACAGTTGTTCTCAGCCACTGCCAACTCACCGGGCCAGGGGCCCGACTGACAAATTCAACCATGACTGGATGGCCCTGCCCAGCTGTGGTGCAGTCCCCAAATGCCTGACTGCCCTTGCTCTTGGGTTGGGCTTGCGGATGGCTTCCTGGGCACGCAAGGGGTTGGGACCAGCTGCAGCAGGGACTCCTCCAGGCGGTTCCCCAGCCATTTTGTTTGGGGCCACAGCACCCTGTAAACATGCTGGTGTCTGAGTCTCTCCCAGGGAGGCACATTAAGTCCTTGCAGGGCACCTGCCCCTGAGGCAAGGAAAGGGGGAGGCCCCACTCGAGCTTCTCTCTTGTGGCACCTTCCAAGGCTCGGGGAGAGGCCTCAGCAATCCTGTATTGTGATTTTGGAGTCTTTTTCTTAAAGAGGACCTCAATTTTTTTTTGGGGGGGGGGTCCAAGTATACCCGACCAGCGGAGCAGGGACTTGACCGAGGACCTCAAATTGTATAAGCCTCAGGCTCTAGGAAACCTAGCTCTGTCCCCAGGCTGGGGGCAGGGGGACGCCGTCCATCCTCGGCTCCACTTGCAGCGCGCTCCCTGGCTCTGGGACCTTAGGTGAGACCCGCTTCCCCGTGGAGGCAGGAGGCGGACGCCCAGCGGCGGGCGGGCCCAGCGGGGGCGGGGAGAAGGCCTCGGGGTACTCCCCCTTGACGGAGGCCTCGGCCGCAGGGGGCTTTCGGCAGCTCGCGCGCCAGTCCGTCTCCAAGCCCCGTGGAGTAAGTGGATCTCCTCCTGCCCCCACTTTCCAGCTGAGATAAATGAGGCTGGGAGCTGAAGGCGCGGGCCGAGCCCTCTGCCCCGCGGCCCCACCGCCCCCGCGCCCCGGGGTCCCCGCCCAGGATGCCGAGCCCGGGCTGGGGGCGCGGGGAACCGGGGCTGCGGGGCGCGGGCCGGGGCCGGGGGGCGGCGTCCCGCACTGTCTCACCGCAGCGCCGACCTCGGCGCTTATCTGCTCGCGCAGCTTCCGCCCCCGCCCAGCCCCCCGGCCCCCGGCCCCCGGCCCCCGCCCGCGGAGCCCCGCCCCGCCCCCGGGGAGCGCCGCGCAGCCGGCCGAGCGGAGAGGGGCCGGGCCCCAGGTGAGGCGCCGGAAGTGATCAATAACTCCGGGGGGGCGGGGCTCCCGCGCCGAGGCCGCCTCCCGCCTCCAGGCCGCCGTCCCGGGCGGCGCGGGGCTCCCCGAAGCGGGCCGCCCCGGCCGGAGCTGGGAGGGAGGCGGCGAGGGAAGAGGAGCGGAGGAGCGGGGGCCCCGGGAGCCCCGGGAGCCCCGGGCGCAGGAGGGGCGGCGGGGCGGTCTGCACCCGGGTCCGAGGGACCCGAGCCCCCCCCCCCCGCGCGCGCACTAGCGACGCCCATGGGCGCCCCTGGCACAGATGTGAGAGGGAAGAGAGAAGTGGAGGCACCTTGGGGAAAGTGAAAAGCCAGCCACAAAACGGAGGAGACGCCCGCCACGTGCAACCGGCAAAAGCTAAGCATCAGAAGTACATAAAGAACTCTTGCGAGCGCATAAGGGGACGCGGGGGCGGGGGGCAACGAATCCGGCAGAAAACAACGGAGAAAAGACGTGAACGGGCTCGCGCACCGCGCACCGAGGCCGGGGGACCGCGGCGCCGTGGCGCTGGGATGCTGTTTCACACTCCTCGGAGCCGAAATTAGCAGCGCGGCACCAAGTGTGCTGGAAGAGGTGGAGCCGCGCGATCCCCGGAGCCTCGCTAGTCAGCAACCCTGTAACCACCGGAGAAAGCAATCTGGCCTTATCTTGTAAAGCGGAGGCCCGGCCGACCCACCCCACTCCACCCCTGCGGGCGTCAAATCCGGAGAGACCTGGCGCGTCCTCCGAGACCCCGGGCAAGAGCTTTCAAAGCTGCGCTGTCCTTAATAGCAAAAGTCTCCAGTAACCCACGAGTCCACCAACAAGAGAGGGAGTAAATCAGTTACAGCGGATTTATCCACACAGCGGCACACAGTTCAGGGGTTAAGCAAGCAAATGAGCCAATTTCACATAATAACAGGAGTGAATCTTAGTACCATAATGTTCAGTGAAAAAGCCAGTCCCAGAAAACAAATATCCTTCCTGTGAAGCTCCAAATCAAGCCAAACATATCTCTACAAATAGCAATGTTGGTTCCTTCCTTTTAATACTTTTGTTATTAGGAGATGACAAAAGACTTAAAAGTAAGTCTGAGAAATTATGAGAACTGGTAAAAAAAAAAAAAAAAAGTAGTTGGTTTACCAGGTATCAAAGGAATACATAAAAATAATTTGCCTTCCTGTGGGCTATCAATAAATCGTCCAGAATGTAGTGGGAAATATCCTGTTCAAAATATCTGCAAAAATGTAAGATACTTGAAACTTATAGCAATTATGCAGGGCCTATATGAAAACAATTGTAAAAATCACTGAATAATGTAAAAGAAAACCTTATGACAACTTTTTATTTTCCTCAATTTTAAAAAGTGCCAAGGGGTACCTGGCTGGCTCAGTTGATAGAGCATGCTTGATCTTGGGGTTGTAAGTTCAAATTCCACGTTGGATGTAGTGATTACTTAAAAATAAAATCTTCAGGGGATCCCTGGGTGGCTCAGCGGTTTAGAGCCTGCCTTCTGCCCAGGGCATGATCCTGGAGACCCGGGATCGAGTCCCACGTCGGGTTCCCTGCGTGGAGCCTGCTTCTCCCTCTGCCTATGTCTTTGCGTCTCTCTCTCTGTGTCTCTCATGAATACAAAAATAAAATCTTAAAAAATAAAAAGCGCCAAATCAGACAATATTGTCCAGGCATACAAATATATGAGAAAACTCTTCATTAAAAGAAAAAACTGGGATGCCTATAGGTGGCTCAGCAGTTGAGCATCTGCCTTTGGCCCAGGGCATGATCCTGGAGTCCCGGGATCGAATCCCACATCAGGCTCCCTGCATGGACCTGCTTCTCTCTCTGCCTGTGTCTCTGCCTCTCTCTAGGTCTCTCAAGGATAAATCAATAAATGAAAGGATAAAAGAAAAGAAAAAAAGGAAAACTAATCATCACAAAATTCAGGTTCCCCCAAGGAGACAGGAGATGGGATGGGGGAAGGGTG
Organism: Vulpes lagopus; assembly: GCF_018345385.1. Taxonomy (NCBI): domain Eukaryota; kingdom Metazoa; phylum Chordata; class Mammalia; order Carnivora; family Canidae; genus Vulpes; species Vulpes lagopus. The sequence continues at coordinate 65,814,511 of NC_054834.1, read as the reverse complement.
ACAAGTAAGCAAATACATCAAAGATAAATTAAGTAAAAGAGCCCCCCGCCCCCCATGTGATCCCTGGGTGGCGCAGCGGTTTGGCGCCTGCATTTGGTCCAGGGCACAATCCTGGAGACCTGGGATCGAGTCCCACATTGGGCTCCCAGAGCATGGAGCCTGCTTCTCCCTCTGCCTGTGTCTCTGCTTCTCTCTCTCTCTCTCTCTCTCTCTCTCTCAGTGTGACTATCATAAATTAAAAAAAAAAAAAAAAAAGCCCCCCATCCCCCACTCCCTGGCAAAGGCCCAGATGGCCTGCCTACTACAGAAGTATCTGCATTTGCACTCCTGAAGGGGAAAGAAAGACATTAAATTCATGGACAGATTTTTATTCAGGGTATAGGCAAGAGCTTGTCTTTCTTTCCAGAAGCCCACAAGGGATTGGAGGGGGACCATAGGCAGGACAGGGTTTAACAATCCCAAAGGCACACGAAACGGAGGGCCTTTCAGCCTGGACAGATCCAGGAGGCTTCAGGGAGGGGCAGCCTTGCAAACGTGTTGGATTTCAATCAACAGATGGCCGAAGGGGAAGAACAGGCCAGGCCCGCCAGGAGGCGGGAGGAGGGTTCTAAAGGGCGTTCTAAAGGCAGAGAGACCAGACAGAAAGTAGTGAGGCTTGGCTGCACATTGGCTTCCCAGAAAGGGTTGCTAGGGGAAGGGGGTGGTGCTTTGGGGTTGCTGGGGCATCATCTGGCCAGGGCTCAGGATTCGGGGGAGAAAGCACCCCAGAAACTCACTAGGGAACAAGGCTACTCTAGGAAGAATGGAGAGAGGGTTAAGGTCAGGGGTTCCCCAGCAGCAGGTGTGGTTTGGAGAGGGGGAGCCTGAGTTGGTTTTAAGAGCAGCCTCATTTCAGCTAGGTGATCACTGCCCTGAGCCTCAGATACTTTTCTTTTCTTTTTTAAAGATTTTATTTATTTATTTATTCATGAGAGACAGAGGGAGAGAGGCAGAAACGCAGGCAGAGGGAGAAGCAGGCTCCTGGGGGGAGCCTGACATGGGACTGGATCCCGGGGTGACGGCAGGACCACGCCCTGAGCCAGCGGCTGAGCCACGCAGGCGCTCCCTCAGATACCTTTCTCCAAGAGGTTGCTGCCAGCCTGTGGACCCCATGGGAAGCCCTGAGGAGAAGGCCACACTTTGGAAGCCGAAAAAGTGTGCATCAACCCTCAGCCTGGAGCATCTAACACTGCGCTGCCAGAGGTGGGGAAGGTTGTCAGAACATTGACAATGCCAGGCCTTGAGGACTCGCAGCCACCACCTCGTAGACAGGCCCAGGGCCAGTCCTACCTTCTGGAATAGAGGGCTGAGACCTGGTTGCTGAAAAAAGCCCCCACTAAAGATACGAAAGTCGGGAAGAAGGTGTTGAAGTCAGACCCAGTGAAGTCAGAGAAATGGGTCTGCAGCTCTGCCCCCACCCCCAGCCAGCCGCCTCCCAGCAGCTTAGATCCAAGCACCGTCTAGGCTTATCCGCCCTTACTAAAGTTTATCTGCCCAGTGCCTCAACCCAGAAAGTCCCCGTGGCCTCCAAACCAATTGATAAATGTGTTGGAAAACACTCATCTGTGTTCAGCAAGGAGAGGAGAGGATGGTCCTCATCTTGCGTCTCTAATTTATCTGTTCATTGCTGTAACATTTTCTTTTTCTTTTCTTCTTTTCTTCTTTTTATTTAGAGGACTGGGAGAAGCAGAGGGAGAGGGAGAGAGAGCATGCTAAGCAGGCTCCATAACCAGTGCAGAGCTCCATCTCCTGACCCTGAGATCATGACCTGACCTGAGCTGGAATCAAGAGTCAAATGCTTAACCAACTGAGCCACCCAGGTGGCCATGTAGACATTTTCTTTATACCCATGTCTCCACACATATAAATAATAATTATAATATCTAATCCTTAAACAGAACTTGTCACATGCCAGGGGATCCCTGGGTGGCTCAGTGGTTTGGCACCTGCCTTTGGCCCAGGGTGCGATCCTGGGGTCCCGGGATCGAGTCCCGTGTCAGGCTCCCAACATGGAGCCTGCTTCTCTCTCCTCCTGTGTCTCTGCCTCTCTCTATGTCTATAATTAATAAGTAAATAAATAAATAAATAAATAAAATCTTAAAAAAAAAAAACTTGTCACATACCAGGCATAGTTCTAAGTCTTCTGTGTATGTTCATTCATTTACTCCTCATGACAATCTGATACAGTAATCCCTTTTACAGGTGAGGAAACTGAGGCATAGGAAATCAAGTAATTTTTTTTCAAGTAATTTTTTTAAGAGATCTTATTTGTTTATTTGAGAGAGAGCATGCATGTGAGCAGCAGGGGGGAGCAGAGGGGAAGGGAGAAGGAGGAGGAAAGAATCTCAAGCAGATTCTTAGTTGAGCATGGAGCCTGACACAGGGCTCAATCTCACCACCCTGAGATCAAGACCTGAGCTGCCCAGGTGCCCCAGGAAGTCAAATAATTTACTCCAGGAAGATATCTGGTACAATAATCTGTCTGTCTTAACAAAAATGCTAGGAGGCCATTACACACACACACACACACACACATGCATATATGTATAAAAATATATATGTGTGTATGTATATATATGTGAGATTTTATACACACAATGCATAAATATGAATTTTTACATAATTACATAAATGTGATCATATACATTTTAATTTGTTTAAAATTTTTCCTTTTATGTTTTTTCCTCCCGCAACCATGGAATCCATGTTATCACCCATTATATGATCTTCTATTCTATTATTATTTATTCACAATTATAGATGGACTTCATATACTGATACTTATAATCACATATACAGGGTTTCTTTTGTCTTTTTTTTCTTTTAGTTGGCTCCATACCCAGTGTGGAGCCCAACACAGGGATTGAACTCACAACCCTGAGATTAAGACCTGAGCTGATGGGCAGCCTGGGTGGCTCAGCAGTTTAGTACCGCCTTCCACCAAGGGTGTGATCCTGGAGACCCAGGATCGAGTCCCATGTTGGGCTCCCTGCATGGAGCCTGCTTCTCCCTCTGCCTATGTCTCTCCCTCTCTCTCTCTGTGTCTCTTATGAATAAATAAATAAAATCTTAAAAAAAAAAAAAAGACCTGAGCTGAGATTAAGAGCCTGCTGCCCAACTGACTGAGCCACCCAGGCACCCCCCCTTATGTCATTATTTTAAAATAGTAGATCACATTAAATAAATCATTTCTGCATCTTTCTTTTCTCACTCATCTATACCTGGAAACCCCTGGCAGATCTAATTCACTGTTTTTAACAGCCACACTTCAGTCCACCTACCATGTCTTTCCACCTGGTCCTCCCTGCTCATGGTCCTCTTCTAGAGCCCCCCCCCCCCCCCAATGTGCCTGTTCCTTTACTCTATTAGGGAGTCTGAAGGTGGACATTCCAGGCCAGGTTAGAGGAAAGGACAAGGAGAAGGCAGCAAGTGGCATTTCCGGCTGGGTCTTGCCTACCTTCTTGCTGGTGGCCAGCAGCCCTCAGCCCCCAGAGGCAGGAATGCTGACTCTGTTATTGTGAAATCATTTGTATATTGTGAAGTGCTTTGCCTATGATTGAGTGATTTGCATACAGGGTTTGGGGAGGGGGCATACAGGTTTGGGGAGGGGGCGGTTTGCATCACTGAGATCCCAGAGCAGCATTCCCAAGTGTTTCCTCCCTTTGCAAAGAAACCAACCCAGGGCTTCCACTGCAGAACTCAGGGCCAGGCTCCGGAGGGTGTTCTGACAGGCCTAGGGGCCTGGTGTGCTGAGGCAGACAAGAGGCTTTCAGAGGAAAGCTGATCCCACCTGAAGGAGCTGGGGATCTATGAAGGCAGACGTCGGAGTCTGAAGTGCAACAGGGCATCAGGTGCAGTATGTGAGAGCCTAGCGTGTCCTCAGAGCCCCCAGGAGGCGAGAGCAACACAGGACAGTTGACGGGAGCTACCAGGGTCACAGGCTTGGATGCCCCCTCCCGTGGCAGTCTCTGCCCCAGTACCCACATGCCCTATCGGGAATATTGTATCCTCGCCTGATTCCCAGTGGAACCTCCAAGCCAGACCCCTACCTCCTAGAAGTGACTAAGTGCTATCACGTAACATGCTCCGGGTTCAAGGACACCCAGGTTCAAACCTGGCTCTGCCATCTGTGCCGTTGTGCGGCCAGGCTAACAGCACGCACCTCAGTGGGATAAAAGGACTCGGGGAGACCGTGCAAATGGCCTGAATGGCGCGCGGCAGGGTTCAGCTATAGCTGCTCACTGTAGCTATAATAAGGCTACTGTTTGCTGCCCTAGTCTGGGGTCAGGCCTGGCTTCTTCCTGGGGAGGGAAGCACAAGGGAGGAGAGCTCCCCCAGGTTGGGGGTTCCGGGCAGCGGTGTCAGGCCAACATGCATTGGACCCCAAAGGGTTACAAGCCCTGGAGACAAAGGCCTGAGGTTCCCAGTGAAAAACCAAAGCATAAAAATAATTCGATGAGTAAGAATAAAATTCCCTCTTCTGAGGTTCCCGGGGCTAGGCCCCTCCCTGCGGCAGGCACTTCCCCTTTCCCTCGTTCATGGAGGAGCCAGGCCCGTTTGACTCAGAGCAGGAGCAGCCGAGCCAGGAACCCACCCGGCCCGGCCCGGCTCCCGGCAGCGCGAGCCGCCTGGCAGCCCAGCGCGCCCCCGCGCGGCCGCGGGCGGGACTGCGGCCCTGGGAAAGGAAGCGGCGGCCAGACCCGCAAGCCCAGCCACCCGCCGCTCGCGGTCCCTGCGGGGCCGCCGCCCCCGCCCTGCGCCGCGGGGCTGAGCGCCGGGCCCCTGGGGCTCCCACTTCCGCCCGGCCCTCCCCGCCGCCCCCCTCCAGTGTCCATCCGGGCGGAAGTGCGCCGGCCTCCCGGGTCCCCCACGGCCGCGAGACGGAAGCGCCCCGCGACCGCCGCTCCCTCCGACCCCGCGGCGCGCGGCGCGTCGGGTTCCGGACAGGTCCCGTGTGACGTGGCCGCGCGGCGGGGGCGGCTCCGGGCTGGGGGCCGGAGGCCCGGGCGGGCGGGCGGGGCAGACCCGGGGCGGGGCGCGGCGCCGCTGCTGGATGGCCGGGGCCGCCCGGAGCGCCGTCGCCGCCGCCGCCGCTCGGTGAGTGACCGCCCGCCGCTCGGGGTCTTCAGCCCCGTCCTGTCGCCCCGCGCGTCGCTGCCCAGCGCTCCTCGCTCGGCCCCCGCCTCCGCTGTCCCTGGCGCCCCTTGCTTTCCTCCTTTCCGTCTCGTCTCGCTCCCCGGCCCCCCGCAACGCCGCGTGCCCCCTCGGCCTCCAGGTCCCGCCTGGCCCGGTCCTGCCTCTGGCCCCCCTGGGGCGCCCCGGGTTTGGTCAGGGTCTCCCGTCGAGACTTCCCACCCCCGCCAGGGCGTGAGGAAACTGAGGCAGGGGCGTCGCCGCTCAAGGTCACAGTCACAGGAGGCAGAGCAGACCACATTTCAACCGCATGCCCGAGTTTCCAGATTGAACTTCTCGGTTAGTTGACTCACATCCACGTCCTGTGATCCAGTGGCTGGGAACCTTCCTGCTCCCGCCGGCCCCCGGGCCTCCTGCAATATAAGGAGGGCTCTTCGCGCATCCCCGCTGCCGGGCACTGGCGCCTGCCCTGGGGAGCTCCTCTCATCTTCCCAGCCCGTGAGGGAGGCAGTTGCCTCATCCTGCAGCCGAGGAAACAGGCGGGAGAGAGGCTTCGGGACCTGCTGGCACTCAAAGCTGTAGGTGCAGAGCACAGTTCAGGGCAGGTCTCCAAAGCCGTCTGCGAGGCAGCTCCCCACCGAGTGCTCTGCCTCTGCGCCGGGGGTCCAGGGGGCTCACCGCCTCTGAAGACGCTCCGATGGCTCTGCCCGAGCCCCGCTGCTTGCTTCCCCCACCTGCACCGTCCAGGGATGCCCATCAGGCTAGACAGTGCCAGCCTCAGTCCCCTGAGGTGTCAGCCTCCCTGGAGCACGTCCCAGTGGCAGAGCCTCCCCTGGCAGCTAGAGACACCCGGCTGGGCTGGGCCTCCCGGTGGCTGAAGGGAACCCAGCCAGCGCCTCACCCCATCATTAGGGAAAGTTTAGCCCCAGGCAGACATGCTGACACAGTCTGGAGCAGGCTCAGGAGGAAAAAATGTGTGGTCCTTGGGAGTGGGGTATGGAAGAGTAGAGCCCCTTTGCTCTGCACCATTCAGAGGCCCTGGGCAAGGCAAGCAGGGGAGTGGATGCCGTGGCCGCTTGTCTGGGGCGGGGGGGGGAGGATCAAGATGCCACGTTTGCGAAGCAGGTGCGCAGCCAAGGGTACAGCTCACGTAAGAGGCCTTTGTGTTTTCCAGCACGTGGCATGCCTGGATGTCCCTGCCCTGGCTGTGGCATGGCGGGCCAGAGGCTCCTCTTCTTCACTGCTCTTGCCCTGGAGCTCCTGGGAGGGGCTGGGGGTTCCCAGCAGGCCCTCCGGAACCGGGGGCCTGCAGCTGCCTGTCGCCTGGACACCAAGGAAAGCGAATCCTGGGGGGCCCTGCTGAGTGGAGAGAGGCTGGACACCTGGATCTGCTCCCTCCTGGGCTCACTCATGGTGGGGCTCAGCGGGGTCTTCCCACTGCTGGTGATTCCCCTGGAGATGGGAACTATGCTGCGCTCAGAAGGTAGGTGACCCTCCTCTGGCGCACAGAGTGGCCAGTGGCATTGGAAAACATTGCTGCTCTTCCTGGGAGAGTGGGGTCCCACGCCCCAGGAGACAGCATGTCTGGGGTGGAAGGCAGGGGCAGAGCACATAACTTCTCATCTTGGTCCTGTGAGACCAGGGTGCCCCACGCTCATTTGTTAGTTCATTTGTGCATTTGTTGATTCCAAAAGAATAAAAGTCAGCAAACATTCACCAACAAACAGTACAGATTGCGGTTGGAAACTTGGGCACCAGGCTGCTTGGGTTCCACGCCTGGCTCCACCACTCACCAGCCTGAGTGGCATCGGGCAAATTACTTACCCTTAGGCTCCCAACCTTAAAAATGGGGATAATACTAGTGTCTACCTCACAGATACTACCAGGAAGAGGAAAGGAGCTCACACCACTAGAGCACTTAGAAGGCTGCCTGGTGCGGGGGGAGAGGGCAGCGTGTTCACAGGCCCCATGCTGGCCACCGCCATGTACTGGTGAGCAGAGTGCTGCTTCTGTCCCTTCAGTCTCTGCTGATAATGCAAAAGAGCCCTCCCAGCAAGGGCCCCTGGGTCAGCCTTCCCTGGGAACACATGAGAGGCTGGGGGCAGGCCAGCCCCACGGGCAGGGACCTGGGAGCACCATCCGTGCACACATGACATGTCGTGATGGAAACAGAAGAAGACTAGATGGTAGCTGCAAAAAATGCAGGTGCCTGCTTCCCTATGGGAGAGTGCAACAAAGTAGGCCTGGACCCCGGCTCCAGGAACCTCTTGGAAATGCATGCTCCAGGGGCTTCTGCCGCCTGTTAGGCTCGGGAACTGTTCGTTCAGCAGATGGTTATGACCACATCTGTACCTCATGCCGGGCTGAGGGCTGATGCCACAGCTGTGAATAGAGCCTCGGGGGCCCTGCTGTCATGGCCTGTGCATTGCCAAAGTCCCTCTGATGGTGTCCCTGTGAGGTCAGCGTAGGGGGGACTTGGATTTTTAGCTCCATTTCAGAAATGGGGAAGCCAAGGCCCAGAGGACTTGTTTGACCAGGTTGAGGTTACACAGCCTGGAAGCTACAGCTTCCCTGGGATCCCACCGACCCCCAAGCAGCCTCTGCCCTCTGGGCCTGTTTCTCTATTAATCCGAGAGCTTGGACATAGCCTCTAGCGGGCACTTCCAACTCTGGATGCTGCAAGTCTGCCAAAGTCCCCAAATCTCTGCTGCTTTTCTGAGTGTCAATGGCTGAGAAGAGACTCCCACTTAGAGAACACCTGCCATGTGTATTGTCATTTAATTTGCACAAGGTCCCTGTCAGATACAGTCACCCCCAGTTTACAGATGGGGAAACTGAGTCCCAGAAGTAACCTTCCCAGGGTCACCAGCTGGTAGTTTGGGGAGCCTGTCAGGCTCCCAAGCCCTGTCTCCTAAGTATGAAGCGGTGGTGGTCCCACAGTCATCCAGCGGGCGTGACATATTTCCTGCTGAGCACCCAGCTTGTGCTGGGCCTGAGGGGTGGGAGTGGTCCGGGAAGGGCAGCAGGCCATGTCCAACCTTCTGGAGGCTTGCAGGCTGGTTGGAAAAACACAGCATGCAGTAAGCTGGGTGGGGCAGAGGCTGGCCAGGGGCTCTGATGGGTCAGCCCCCAAACCCTCTGTCTCCATTTTATAGCTGGGGCCCGCCGCCTGAAGCAGCTGCTCAGCTTTGCCCTGGGGGGACTTTTGGGCAACGTGTTTCTCCACCTGCTGCCCGAGGCGTGGGCCTACACGTGCAGTGCCAGCCCTGGTGAGTGAGGCCACAGTCAGGGCGCAGGAGGGCAGAGAGAGCCAGTGCCCAGGCCAACCTTGCACCGCCAGAATGACTGGGAGAGGGCTTCTGGGCATCTGGCAGAGAACTTGTCCTGGCCCCAGCAACCTGGCCCCCTGTGGGAGTCCCCCCAGCCAGTCCTGTTTCCCCTATCACTGCCCCTGACTAGGTCCCATTTCAAATGGCCCCCCTTCTGTGGCCCTGGCTTGGCCTGGCCTGTCAGTGCTGCCCCCTGCAGGTGGTGAGGGGCAGAGCCTGCAGCAGCAACAACAGCTGGGACTGTGGGTCATTGCTGGCTTCCTGACCTTTCTGGCCTTGGAGAAGATGTTCCTGGACAGCAAGGAGAAGGAGGGGGCCAGCCAGGTGAGCCCCACACCCCGGGGCCTGGATGGGTCAGCCTCTGTTAGGTGGCTGCCAGGGTCTGGAGGCCCAGCTTCTGAGTTGAGCCGTGAAAAAGGGGCTCTGGGAGGCTGGGCAACTGGGAAGATCTGGGGAGTGTCGACATTGGCCCCTGCTGTGGCTTGTCCTCATAGGCTGTTAGTGACAGCAGTGGGGAAGGTGGAGGGCCAGCTGATTCTGGGGGCACCTAGCTGATCCAGCAGCAGAGAAGTCTAGCTAGACAAAAGGCCTGTTCCCTGTCTGTTTCTCATCTCTCACTCCCCTCCTGTCTACCCTGGCCGAATGGGGGAACATCTAATGTCCCCTCTCCCTCCTTCTCCTGGCCCTAGGCCCCCAGCAAAGATCCCGCTGCTGCCGCCGCACTCAGTGGAGGCCACTCTCTGGCCCAGCCGGCTGCAGAGCCCGGCGTGAGTGCCGTGGTCCGGACCATCAAAGTGAGTGGCCCCCTCAGGGCCCCCTCCTGCCACAGCGGCTCCCTCCCAAGTGGCAGGCCCGGCTGAGCCCTGCCCCCCTGGGTCAGTCTGGCTTCCTCTCCCCTCACGCAGGTCAGTGGCTATCTCAACCTGCTGGCCAACACCATAGATAACTTCACTCATGGGCTGGCTGTCGCTGCCAGCTTCCTTGTGAGCAAGAAGGTGAGTGGGGGGGGAGGCGGTCAGGTGGGACCCAAGCATTTCTGGTGGGAGTGATGGTGCCTGTGTTGACCAGTTGGCTCTGCCTCCCAAATACACCTCCAGCCGGTGCACTTCCTACTCCCTCCATCACCAACACCCTCACCGAAGCCCTGAGGGCTCCTACAATGGGGCTGCCTTTGCTCTGAGCCAGTGGGCTGTTGTAACTGCGAACACTCCTTGCTGGGATTACGTACCTCTGCCAGACTGCTAGGCTTGGGCCCTGGCTGCTTCTAGATGCTGCTCACTGACTTCTTCCCTCTGGCTTCTGACATTAGGGATCTGCCTCCTCTTGAACTGGCTGAGCTCTTTTTCTCCTCATGGCCTCCATCTCACACTGCTCTGCCTGCCTGGAATGTTCTTCCTCCCACTCTTTGCAATCCTGGCTCCTTATTCTTTAGGCCTCAGCTGACATGCACTTCCTCAAAGAGGCCTCTGCTGACCCCTCGTCTAAATTAGACCCCTGTCACTCGCGCTCTTGCCACCTGGCCCTTTTCCCCCCGCAGCACCTGGCATTGTGTAGTCATGTGGCTCTTTGCGTGTTCATTTAGTCCTTTCCTCCCCACTCCAGACTGTTAGCTGTGAAGGCAGGTTCCTTGTCTGCTGTATTCACAGTAGCCTGATGGTGTCCAGTCAGAGCACCTAGCAGAATAAATATTTGTAGAATGAGTGGACAAGTGGGTGACTGGCCCTTGGCCCAGGACCCCACACACTCCCTTCCCTGCAGATCGGGCTCCTGACCACCATGGCCATCCTTCTGCATGAGATCCCCCATGAGGTGTGTGCCAGGGGTTTTCCATGGTGGCAGTGTGGGTGTGGGGCTTTGGGAGGGGTGTGGGGTGGGAAGCCCAGCAGTGGTGGCCCTCGGGGCTAGGCTCTGGAGGCCTGGAGCTGCTCAGCCTACCAGGCTGCAGCCACCATCTCAGCCATGCTCCAGCCTCCTGGGGGGAGTGGGGTCCCAGCCTAGGGGATGAGGGCTGGGGGGCCCAGCAGCAGGGCTGGTGCAGGGGGCTCGGTGTGCAGGTCCATACCTGACCCTTTGGGGCCCAGAGTGATCATCTGGACCTCCCCTCAGGTGGGCGACTTTGCCATCCTGCTCCGGGCCGGCTTTGACCGATGGAGCGCAGCCAAGTTGCAGCTCTCAACGGCACTGGGGGGCCTGCTGGGCGCCTGCTTCGCCATCTGTACGCAGTCCCCCAAGGGAGTAGGTACGGGCGTGGTGGGTGGTGGCGGCAGGTGGTGGTCAGTGGAGGAGGGGCCCTAGCCAGAGGGCACAGTGGTTCCACCCCAGTATCCAGGCCAGGATCTGCCCGAAGCCTACCCTGGGGGAGTGGGTGCGATGCACACGGCTCCCCTGGGCTCCCCTGGGCTGCCAGCCAGTCAGGAATTCTCCTCCTGCTGCTGCAGAAGAGACGGTGGCCTGGATCCTGCCCTTCACCTCTGGCGGCTTTCTCTATATCGCCCTGGTGAACGTGCTGCCTGACCTCTTGGAGGAAGATGACCCATGGTGAGTGACCCTCACTGTCACTCACAGCGGGGGGCCTGGGGCGCTCAAGAGGGCAGGGTTGTGGGCACTGTCCCATCCTCAGCACCCCCTGAACCCGGCCCCTCTCCCCACAGGCGCTCCCTGCAGCAGGTGCTGCTGCTCTGCACAGGCATTGTGGTGATGGTGCTGTTCTCGCTCTTCGTGGAGTGACCGTCCCCGAGGCCCCCCCACAGCAATAAGAGACTCGGATTCACTCTGTGACTATGTGTGAGGCAGAGGGCGAGTGCCTGAGAGCGCACCTCTGACCAGATGAGAGGATGGCACGTGTGTGTCCGTGTGTGTGTGTGCACATACAGGTGCACGTGTGACCAGAGCTGTGTGTGAGACCAACACTGTGATCATGCGCTGGGCCCAGGGCCCGATGCCCGCGCCTGCCCCCAGCCACACTGTGGTTTTCTCGCCTTGCCACCCTGTGATCCTGCATTTTTTCCGTGAACAGAGGAACAGAAGCATCCCAAGTGGAGGATCAGGTCCTGATCCAGACCACAGTGGGAGGGAGAACAGCCTGAGGAGCCCAGGGCCCCAGGGAGCCCGAGCTGTCTCCCCCTGGGGCCCAGGGGGGGTGTCCCTGGCCTCTCCTCAGGCATGGAGCCCCGGGCAGCCTAGGACTCAAGGCCAGGGAGCCTTCTCTGCTGTGTCCATTACCTGGCCCAACCTTTGCCAGTTCTAAGGCCAAAGAAAGGAGAGGCGGGTGCTCGCGTAGCCCCTGGCCCCACTCAGCACTGACAGCCCTACCCTGCCAGGGGTGGAGCTGGGAGAGGCCTTCCAAGACCTTTTCCTCGTGGCGGCCGGCCCTGGGCCAGCGCCTGCTCCCCTGGTGAATGCACCCTGGCAGCACCCGCAGCTTTTGCCACCTCCAGCTGCCAAACAGCAGCCTGCAGGGCAGTGAGTAGCCCTGGGCTAGAGAGACCTCCTGGTCCAGCTCAGGGATGCTCGGGCCAGGACCCTGGTCCAGGAGAGGTACCCCGGGGGCAGGAAGAGTGGGTAGGGGCTGCCCCTCCCTGCCAAGGCCCCTTTTCCTGTCCCGCTGCGCTGAGGGTAAGTTGGGGGTGGCGAGGGCCCTGCCTTGTCAGCACTCAGGAATGTGCTCTGGGAGAATGCTGAAGCCATAATCCCCAGCTATTTCCCTTGGCTGACGCCCAGGTAACTCAGCTGGCCCACGCCACAGCCAGGCTCAGCCCTGCTGCTCAACCGTGGACGTTCTGAGAAGCAGCCATCAAGAGGGTCTGAATGGGTTTACAGCAGTTTTGCTGTGGTCTCGTTTCTATCTGTAAATACCTATTCTATAGATGAGATACAAATAAATATTATATACAAACAGGCTGCCTCTCTCGTGCACACGAGTCCAGGGTCAGGCAGGGCTTTCCTGGGCGCCCCTTGCTCCAGCCAGGCTGCTGGCTGCGAGGCACCCTCCACTCAGCTAGCCACCCTGCCCATCTTGTCACCCCCACCGTCCTCCAGCTCTTTCTCTGAACGCTTAGCCTTGCAGTGCTTCTTAGAACAGGGCATAGCCTTTCGTGCCCTACCGGGCTTGTCGCTAGCTTAGTGGTCCACTACTACAAGGCTGGCGCTATGCCATCACAGCCATCACCCCAAAGTGGCTGTCCTTACATCACAGACTTAAGAGCTAGGGGCTTTTCCCCAGAGTAAACGAAGGTAGGGAGGGCCATTCACAAAGTCATCTCCAGCAGTGCTTCAATGAAATTTAAAAGCTGATGGGAGCCTTACTCCACATATCCTGGCTTCCTCAGAGTGTAAAGGCAGCATCAGGCACCGGGGGGTGCTGCTTCCCCACACTGGTAGCCCAAGAAAGGGAGAAATTGAGTTCCCTGTGCTCTCCAAGCCAACCAGACAGCTTTCAGTAGCCCCCTGGCTGAGAAATGCCTTATCTGTGCCATCCTGGCGTCAGCCCGGGGCACTCAGAAGCCATCAGCTGCATTCACAGCTGGGACTGCCTGGCTCTGACCCAGCAGCTTGTCGGCAAAAAGGGAGCCAAGGCAGGGACACAGGGCCAGTCACTCACCCCCGCTCCCTCGGGGCACTGGAGCTCCTACCTGTTAAGCCCGTGCAGGGAGGCAAGTTCATGTGCAATCACGGTACTTGGCCTGCCCAGGGAGGCAGTGGGGCCCCATTTATAAATGAGGAAGCTTTTGGGGCATGGGAGGGGGGCGGGGGGCTGTGGGTTCACTGTGGTACCAAGAGGTGAATGCCCTGACTGGTCAGGAGAGGGAACAGAGAATGCAGAAGCAATGGCAGCCAGTCTGTCCCTGACCGAGTCTGTCCCCAGGGACACAAACTGGAAGCCATCAGAGGCTGTGCTGGGAACGCCTGGGGCAGGGGGTAGAAGTCCACGGATCACCAAGGGGATCCCCACCGCAAACACTAGCACACTCTGGAAGGTGGCCTGGAGGCGATGGGACTCCAGGGTTAGGAAGCTAGCAATGGAGCCAAGCCCTCCAGATGGGCTGGCTCTGTCGGGAGCTCACCGTGGGCATGTCCACGCCCACTTGGTGGAGAGGACAAGGAAAGAGGTGTGGAGGGTCTTTTGCTAGAGGGCAGGTAAGAGCTGACAGGAGTTTTTAGGGGCTCTTACCCTAAAAGGCATCCTGGGGCCCAGCAAAGCTGCCGTTGGAAGCACAGTAGAAAGCAGACATGCTTTACTGTCCTGGGTTTAAATCCCAGCTATGTCCTAAGAGCAATCCTGGCCCAGCTGCTTACACACATTTATGAAATGGGACTGACCTGCTGGGGGCCACTGAGACAACCAGATCAAATTATGCACGAGAGCCGTTCAGCATGGGGCCCAGAGCGAGCCCTCAGTGAAGCCACTAGAACAGCTATGGTGTGGGGGGGCTGGAAGGTAGGCAAGCAGAAAACTAACGAGATCTGCAAGGAAATGGACAGGACATGGGGCCTGACGGGGAGGGGGGCTGACAGTGGAACGGGGCGGGGGAGAACACTTGTGACCAAAGGTCAGGCCTAGAAGGGCCCTCAGTGTTCTTGCTCAAGGTTCAGTTCTCAGCAAGAAGAAATGAGCCAAGAGGAGCGCAACGGTGGCTCAATTGGTGAAATGTCTGCCTTTGACTGAGGTCATGATCCCAGGGTCCTAGGACTGAGCCCCACATTGGGCTCCCTGCTCAGTGGGGAGCCTGCTTCTTCCTCTCCGTCTGCAGATCCCCCTGCTTGTTTTCACTGTCTCAAATAAATAAAATAGTTCTTAAAAAAAAAAAAAAGAGCCAAGAAAGTTAATGACACAGGGAGGAAGAGGCAGCTCAGGGGCCAAGAAACGGGAGGTTGTCCAAGGAGCAAAGACCTAGAGCCTGGCTTTCCAGGGAAGCAAGGACAAAGGCAGCAAAATGTGAGAGGCGAGAGGCTGGCTTCTATTCCGGTCCTTGGTCCTGGAGCTGTAGGGCCCCAAGCTCCGAAGCCAACAGGTGGGGCGGGGAGTGGGAAAGGGGTCGGAAAGGACACGGACATGGTGGGGGGAGGCCGGAAGACCCCAGGCAGCAGCTGTAATCCATACCCATCCTTCCCTGGGGCCTCACCTGACAACTGCTTTGAGGCCCATGGCAGTCTAGGGTTTCCAGGCAGCGGCATCTGGGGAGAACGGGTATGCTCTTCCACCCAGGCCCCAGGGAACGTGCAACAGACAGGTGGCAGGGACCTGAAACCATCTTTTATTTTGAATTTTAACCAGCACCAGACCAGGGAGCAGGTGTGGCGAGCAACCTCCTAGGCGTAGTACTGCAGGTTGGCTTTCTTCTTGGCCTGCACCTCCAGGATGCCTTCCATGTAGTCCTCATGCGTGAGCTCCGTGGCACCCCTGCGCAGCGCGATCATGCCCTGCACCCAGGACAGACAGGCTCTAGGGTGCCTTCCCGCACCTGTGACCCAGCTCTCAAGTGCCTCAGCCTTCTGAGCCTCCCTCACCCAGCAGTCTCCTGCAGTCACAAGCCCCATCCTGTTCAGGGAAGGGGGGCAAGAAAGCATGAAGCAATCCCCTCTCCACGTGCTCCCACTCACCGCCTCCACACACACGGCCTTGCACTGGGCCCCATTGAAGTCATCCGTACAGCGGGCCAGCTCCTCGTAGTTCACATCAGGACTGGGTGGGAGGAGAAGGAGTAGAGACAAAGACCCCAGGACTCAGTTATTGATGGCTAGAGGGAAGAGAGGGAGATGTCCTCCCACACCCCCCATCAAGCAGCAAGGTCCCCTCGCCCCACGACAATGGCAATCCCTTCCCTGCTGTGCCTTGTTCTCTTCTCAGTACGAGACAGAGGACAAAGGGCAGGGAGGTCAAAGCAGAGACCAGGTTATTTCTGTGTCTCTTGAGCTCTAGCCTTCTAGAAATCTGCACCAAAGATCCCAGGGACTGATTCAGCCTGGGGTAAGGGGGCAAGAGGATGGCAGTCTTCCCCTTTTTTGAGTAGTGTAGGCCTTGCATCAGCACAGCGCTGCCCTGATCTCCCACACCAAGCACTTCACTTGACAGTGCCATGGCCCCACATGGTCAGTGACATTATCTCCAAGCACCAGATAAGAAAATTCAGGCTTAGATGGGAAATACCACCTACTAGAGGTCACACAGATCTGAACCCAAGTCCATTTGGCCCCTAGCTGATTCTTCAGAGCCCAGTGGCCCCTAGCTGATTCTTCAGGGCCATGCTGGGCTGTGCTCATCTGCCAAGACGGGAAGTCAAGGAAACTGAGGACCTCCACCTGTGCAACTTTGGACCATGAGGGAGGAAGGGCAGGGTGATTCTAAGGAGGAGAGCACCCAGAACCAGGGCCCAGACACCAGTAAGGTTCTATCTCAGGCTTCTGGGGAGAAATGGAGGCTGGCATGTAGAACACGTGATCAGGGAAGGGGTGGCAGAGACCTGGGGACGCTCAGGACCAAGACAACAAAGATGGCTCTTTGGGGCTCAGCGCCTTGCTCATGTCCTCACTCACCTGACATTCATCTTGCGGGAGTGGATCTGCATGATTCTGGCCCGGGCCTCCTCGTTGGGCATTGGGAATTCAATCTTCCGGTCCAGACGGCCTGAGCGGAGCAGTGCAGGGTCGAGGATGTCCACCCTGTTGGTGGCTGCAATGACCTGAGCAAGGGCAGAGGCAGCAAGGTGAACTGAGGAAGCCGGGGCTCCCAGAGAGACAGCAAGCAGACAGAGGCAGCCCAGGGTCCAGATCAAACAGCAAGACAACCTTAACCCTAATTCTAGCTGCACTAAGCTGGGTGACCGAGGAGGTCCCTGGCCCCATTTCCTTTATCTGTGATGACAATACTCACCTTTACTTGAGTGTTGGGTTGGAACCCATCCAGCTGGTTCAGAAGCTCCAACATTGTCCTCTGCACCTCCCGATCTCCGGCCTTCTCACTGTCAAAGCTGGGACACACAGGAGGCCCAAGACACTGGTGAGGCCACAGCTTGGGAAGAGCCTTCCCCTCCTCCACCCCCTGGAAGCCTAATCCAACTGTCCAGGGAAGGAAAAGGTCTCATTCAGCGTGGGGCCCTCAGCCCAGGACTGGCACAGAACAGGTGTCAGAGACTGGAGAGCTCCTGGGATCAGCCAGGCTGAGGATACAGCAGTGAGCAAAACCAGCCACTGCCTGGGCTATCCCCCAGTGAATGTGCCCCTGCCACTGCCTGCCCTAAAGCCTAGAAATAGGGGATCCAGACTTGGAGCGTAAGGGGGAGCCCAGGCAGGCATCCCTGAGGAAGTATCCCTTAGGCTGAGAACAAACAGGCTAGCAACCAACCAATAAAGAATGGGAAAAGTACATTCCAGAAAGGGAACAAGTGCAAAATCTCTCCCGCCAGGGCTTGGATTATGGAGCGGGTCTATAAACCGAAAGGATATTTGGGCCCTGGGTGGCTCAGTCAGTTAAGAGTCTGACTCTTGGTTTCGGCTCAAGTTATGATCCCGGGGTCATGAGATAGCCCGAGTCGGGCTCTACACTCGGCAGGGAGTCTGTTGGAGATTCTCCTTCTTCCTCTGTCCCCACTCCAGGCACACACACTCTCTCAAATATCTTTAAAAAAATAAATAGGGGCAGCCCCAGTGGCGCAGCGGTTTAATGCCGCCTGTGGCCTGGGGTGTGATCCTGGTAGACCTCGGATCGAGTCCCACATCAGGCTCCCTGCATAGAGCCTGCTTCTTCCTCTGCCTATGTCTCTGCCTCTCTCTCCTCTGTGTCTTTCACGAATAAATAAAATCTTTAAAAAATAAAAACAAACAAACAAACAAACAAACAAACCAAAGGGATGCTGTGAAGACATGGGGGCCGGGGCAGGTCCGGGATGCAGTGGAGCAGATCAGGGACAGCCAGAGGGGACCATGCAAGCCATGCTCAGCCCAGCATTTATCCCAAGGAGCAATGGGGAGCCCATGAAAAATTCTGAGTAGGATGTCCGTCTGAGGGAGTGTGGGTGCATGGGAGTGAAGCGAGCATGTATGAAAGGAACATGCTGGCAACCATGAGGAGAATGGATAGTCAGAAGAAAAGAAGCAGGGGAGCTAGTCAGAACAGAATTCAGGAAGTAAAACCAGAAGAGTAGAGCTGTCACCATTCCAGGGGAAGCAGGGGACAGGGTGGGAAACAGAATTTAGAACGATCTCCTTGGTGGCACTCAGCACCCCCTTACCGCTTAGTGCCAATGGCATCCAGCTCATCAATGAAGATAATGGATGGTGCTTTCTCCTTGGCCAGGGCAAAGGCATCCCGGACCAGCTTGGCACCATCCCCAATGAACATCTGCACCAGCTGGGGGCCAGCCAGCTTCAGGAAGGTAGCCTGTTGGGGGGGCATGGCAATGAGAGTCAGGCCAAAGACACCAAGGGAAGTCCCTCTCAGCCCATTTGGTAGAGCTTTAGCTTCTGCTTCTTTCTTCCTCATTTTCTCCCAAAGCACTCACCTTGGTTTGTGCAGCGCAAGCCCGGGCCAGCAGTGTCTTCCCTGTACCTGGGGGGCCATACATCAACACCCCTTTTGGAGGCTGGATCCCCAAGTTCTCGAACTTCTCCTTGTGGTTCATTGGCAAGACAATAGCTTCCACCAGCTGCCAGGAAGAAGTCCTGGGTGAGGAGAGTGACGCCCCAAGGGCTCCTACAGCCCAACACTTAATGACCTCAACCCTAATAACCCATATCCCTCCTACTCCAATTCAGAGACACTGACTCTCCTTCCCCTGCATCAAAAGGACCCAGGATGCTCATCCCACCAAGGCTAGTTATGGCTGCTCCAGGGACAGCAAGATATAGTAGAAAGGTACCAGGGGAAGAACCAGGAACCTGAGTTCTAGTCACCGCTCTGGCCCTAACCTTCTGTGACCCTCAACAAGTCATTTAAGCTCTCTGGACTTCAGCCTCCTAAACTGTTACACAGCAGCCTCCTTACATCCCTAGGATGCTATGCTAAGAGGCACATTGGCAGTAAGTGCTCTGGTCAATGAAGCAAAAAAACCACAAATGGCCGGCAAGGCTGCTACTGGCTGCTACTGGCCAGTGCTTCTCTCACCTCCTGAATCTGCTTATCCAGGCCCCCGATGTCACTATATTGTTCTGTGGGCCTCTCATCCACCTCCATGGCCTTCACCCGTGAGTCATACTCTGTGGGCAGGGTCTCCAGGATCAGATAGGAGTCTTTGTTCACACCCTGGGGACAGAGCACGAAGCCTTCAGATTTGTCCCAGCTCAAGACCTAACTAAATGGCTGTGTGGCAGGTGTCTGTACACTGAAAGGAAAATAAAGGACTAGGAAAGACGACAACCAAAGAGCAAGCAGACAAGCTCAAACTCTCCACGATGCTCTGCCAAGATGCAGGGCCAACAGTGACCTGGGCCTGGGGCAGAGGCTCAGCTAGTCCATGGGAGAAACCTCATTGGAAAAGCCCTCCCTGGGCTCAGGGACACCGCTCACCACCAAATCTCCTGGCTTTAGCTTTTCAGCATCCACCAACCCAATCACAGGCAAGAAGTATGTCTGTAGGAAAAATTCCAGGTTCAATCTCAGTTACTGTCCTCAATAAAGCTCCCTGGTCCTGTCCCACATCCATTCCTCACCCTCCTCAGTTCTATCCTAGAGCTATCCTCACCTGTCGTGTAGAGGTTTTGATCACTGCACATTTACCCTTCCTCTGAGAATCCAGGTCAATATTGGCACCATCCTCTTCTTGGTCATTGGGATCAACATCTAAAAGCTGGGGGGGGGGGGGGGGAGGAAGCTCAGGTCAAGAGGTCCTGCTCAGCCCCCTCCACTCCCCAGAGTCCAATGCTTCCCAGGCCAAGACAATCCACCTCACTCCTCAAACTATCCCAGGCCCAGGGCATTGATAAGATCCATTTAGGTGTTGCTTCTCTGCAGAGAGCTCTCTACCTCCAAGTAAGGAGGAAATGTGTGGCTTCTTAGGCCTCTTCAGGGTATCGACATGTGTGTATAGTGCCCTGGAAATGCACACTAGGGAGGGGGCCCCGCAAGGCAGAGCTCTAAATGCAATTTGGGCCTCAAAACTTTCACCCACTCTTTCTCCAATGGCCCTACTGTAGGCTGCCTCCAAGCCCAGCTGACCCTTTCTCTTCCCCTCCACATACACACACACCTCGATGACGTTGGAGACAAGATATGGCAGGGTCTTGTTCACTTTGATTTTCTCACTGTTCTCTTTGATCTTGTCTTTCATGGCCTGGAGTTCATGGGTAACTCGCAACACTTCACTCTTCATGATCTGGGATGAGGGCAAGTGGAAGCAAATGTTCAGCCTTGGCTCACCCTTATCCTAGGGAGGGCCCTGTAACTGGTGAGGCCCAGAGGGACCAGGGGGACCTTCCTGCATCCGCTGACTCCGTCTGGAAACCTCCTGAAGCAGTTGCAGCAGAGGGAAAAGAGCAGGGCTCTGAATCAAGCAAATATAGGTTTTAGCTCCTGCTTCTCATTAAGGGCTCCTACTTCAGCACAGTAAAAAACCTGTTTCCTCATCTGTAAAATGTGGGCTCCCTAAAAGAAAGATTCTCAAGAGAAATTATTTAAAGACCTCACTGGAAAAGGGAGCCTGATGAATCCTCTCAGACCTGCCTTCCCACCACTCGGTCTCCCAGAGGTAAGGCTTAGTTTTTCCTTTTTTTTTTTTTTTTTTTAAATAATCCGCGGGCCCTACGTCTTCCTGGAAAGGCCGTGAGAAGAACGTAAAAGAAGCCGCTGGGATCTCCAGGGCCGGCCCTGTGGGGGCATCGCTGCCGGCCACCGGGGCTGTGAGCCCACCTTGATCTCACTGTCCAGCAGCCGTGTGCGCTGGATAATCTCTTCTGTGGACATCTTGAGCACCTCCTCCCCGATTCCATCTTGCTGTTAAAAAAATTTTTTTTGTTTAACTCAGGGCAAGGATTCCGCCTCCTCCGAACCCCACTAACAGCCTCAGCTTCCCTGCTCATAAAACCGAATTGAAGGAGTCGAGCCCCTTGCCCACATCCCAAGCGGCCCCGACCCCGAGACCAGGCCAGAACTCGACCCCCCAACCTCTTCGAGGCCTCCCACCAAGGGCGTCTTCCCACTGGCCCCGGCTCAGGGATCCCCAATTCCCCCAGCGCGCACCTCAGCCTCATCCCACACGGTCGCCATCTTCTCCTGCCGAGTCACTGGATCCTCGAGTTTTGGCAGCAGATTCACGTCCTGAAGGAGAAGACTGAAGATCGAAACGGACAGAAGCTTCGGCCCGGAGATTAATACTATCTTTCTGAAGGCCTGCTCCTGAGTAGTGGCGGACCTCTCTCTCCAATTCCTCACTTAACCGAATTAGTTCCGGCCGCCACGGCCGTGACGAATCTGCTCCTCCTATTCAAATGAGAAAGCCCGGGACACAGGACCCGCCCCCGGCTCCTCCACCGCTCCTGAAGCGTTACCGCCCTCGTCCTGTTTAAGCCGGAGCGACAGGTGGATGCGCTATTGGTCGCTGCGCGCGATGGGCGGAGCCTGGATGTGAAACCGGAAGGGGCGGGAGAAGCGATGGGAGCCTCGAGAGCCTTTGGGAAATGTAGTCTTAAGCTGGCCGGTGATTGAAAGGGCGCTTTGGAAGCGGGGACTCGACCACAGGATCTGGCGCAGCTAGGAAATAAAGGATTCTCGAGATGGCTCTGCCTCCCAAACCATAGGCAGCAGAGGCGTGTGCAGAGGGCCAGAAAAAGGGCATGCCCAGGGCTACCAGAGAGAATCATTAACCAATTTTAAAGAGAAATCGCTGCTGCTGCTAACTTTTGAGCAGCGCCACAGAACTGCCCACGTGGGATGAGCTCCATTGACAACAGCCTCTCCAATTAAAAACATTATGACCAACATCTGTACTCGTTTCTTGTCATCTCAGGAAGTAGGGCAGATCTCTGGATCATGAGACCCATTTTTGTTGTATCTGCGTCCTTTGCTCCGGAGGATCCTCTGCATATCACTGTGAGGTGAGACCCAGGGCACCTTTAAAATGAACTTCATGTCAGCCACCAAGCATTTCTTTTAAGCCGAGCCTTCACAAACAATCTGCAAACTTGGTGAGAACCTGCCTCGTGGTTTTCTTGAAGCAGTTGAAGGCAGAGATTTCTTTAAGTAACAGCATTTGCAGCTGCTCAGTTTGGCAAACCAGCTCTGCCAGTAACAGCATTTCTTCCCTCCTCTCAACAGCCCTGCCCAGTGGACAATTGGATCATCATTCGCAATTTTTTCATTTATTATTTATTTATTCATTCATTCATTTATTATTTATAAAGATTTTATTTATTTATTCATGAGACACAGGCAGAGACACAGAGGGAGAAGCAGGCTCCCGGTAGGGAGCCCAATGCAGGACTCAATCTCGAGACCCGGATCACACCCTGAGCCAAAGGCAGACGCTCAACTGCTGAGCCACCCAGGCATCCCTATTTATTTATTTTAAAGTAAGCTCTATGCCCAATGTGGGGCTCGAACTCAAGACACCAAGATCAAGAGTTGCACGCTCCACTGACTGAGCCAGGCAAGCACTCCTATCATTCTCCATGTTAGATAAGGGCATGGACGATCATAAAAGTTAAGTGACTTTGTCCAGGGTTGTTCAGTGAGTCAGCTGTCAGCACAAGAGCTGCTGATCCCAAACTCACACTTGTTAGAGTTGCCTGACAAGAGTCAAGAAGACCAATTGGGGAAGAAGCTGTCCTGTGCTGGCCACAGCACACCCG
Source organism: Vulpes lagopus (assembly GCF_018345385.1). Lineage (NCBI taxonomy): Eukaryota > Metazoa > Chordata > Mammalia > Carnivora > Canidae > Vulpes > Vulpes lagopus. Next base: position 65,792,234 of record NC_054834.1, on the reverse strand, counting down.
CAAAAAGAGTCAGAATTGCTGGGGTCAGGTACAAACAGTTTATTTTTCTATAAAGAGCAAAGTACAAAGAGGCAGGGAGGTCAGCTGAGCCTGGAGGAGCAACAGCGGGCAGGCCCTGGGCCCTGGCTGAGTTTGGAGGAGGTCCTGGCGGCTACCCCAAGAGTAAACAGGATCCAAGGTATGGCTAGTCAGGTGCCCTGGGCATGATGAAGGGGCAGGGGGAGGGGAAGCAGGAGCCCAGGACTGCTGATGGGACTCACACAAAGCCAGGCTTCATGGATGAGCGGCGGCAGTTGGGGCAGCTCCGCGTCCCGTTGTTCTGCAGGCACCTTTCGAGGCAAAGGAAAGGTTTATTTACTGAACCCATGCTTTCATCCTGGGCCTGGGCTCTCTCCCTACCCCTCCCCTCTACAGGATCTGGGAAGGCGTCAAGGGAGAAGGTAGGGCCTGGTGGCCCTGCTTGCCCCTGGTACTCTGTTCTGGGGCTTCTAGGAGGTCAGGAGGTCAGCATGGAGAATGGTACCTGTCCCAGCCCTGAGGCAGGTCTAGCCCTGGGTGTCTGAATCCCATGGCCTTTGAGGGGCCTCTCTGAATTCTCTTTGGAAGAATAGTGATGGCCACCTCACAGGGCTGCTGGGAGGATTCAAGGAGTTATTTATTACAGGGGAAGCACTTAGAACGAAGGGAGCACTACGCTCAACATTACTACTGTGGTTAGGCCAGCTGGGGCCCTAGCGTACCCCACAGAGCCCCCTGCCCACAAGCCAGGAGCCCTCACCTGAGGTGGAAGATGTGCGAGCAGGGCAGGGCCTGCAGCCGGCTGTTCCTTTCACCTATGGACTCGCCACACAGCCCGCAGTAGAGCTCAGTCTCCTCCACACACTCATGGAAGCGCACGACATGGGCACGCAGCTCCCGCTGCAGCCCCTTGCTGCGGTAGATGCTCTCGCTCAGGCAGTGCAGCTTGAGCTGGCTTAGCTGGGGCCAGTGGGGAGCAGAGAGCGGGCATAGGGGACAAGACCAAGTCAGTCCCAGTGAGCCTCCCTCCTTGCCCAGCCCGAGAAGTGGCCCCCGAAGGACCACTGAGCCGTCAGTACACACAGGGTCTGGTCCTGGCGGTGCTCTTGGCTGGCTGATGGGCCTAGGAGAAACGTCCTGCCCTCTGGGCCTTGGTTTCCCCTCATGCAGAATGAAAGGATGGGTGAAGTAAGCAGTCTTCACCCCTAGAACTACCTAGGAACCCCATGTTTTTGAAGAATTTTATTGACCAGATCTGCTGCACTGATTCCATAAGAATGAATTTGCTCTTCTGTTTTTGTTAATTGAATACACATAACAAACAGCTCATTGGCATCTGTGACCAACCTGAGATACTTGGGTAAAACTGAGCAGCTATAATCTATCCAAAAATAAAGATATTTGGCATTTTAGGGGCAACTGGGTGGCTCAGTCTGTTGGGCATCTGCCTTCGGCTTAGGTCATGATCTCGGGGTCCTGGGATCAGGCCCTGCATCGGGCTCTGCTCAGTGAGGAGCCTACTTCTCCCTCTCCCTCTGCCCCTCCTCCTGGCTTGTGCTCTTTCTCACTCTCTCTCTCTCAAGTAAATAAATAAAAATCTTTTTTAAAATTTGGCGTTTTAGTTGTGCTGTGCACTGGATCCCAGAGAAATTTATATTTTCTAGAAGACCTCAAGTAACACTGAGCTTATTTTCAAAATTTAAAGGTTTGGATACTAAACCTAAAATTGAGAGGCCACATACACTATGGGAGGAATGCGGGCTTTAGAGTTAAGACAGACCAGGTACAAAGTGTGAGACCTGGAGTAACCCACTGAGCCTCACTTGCCTTAACTCTAAAAATGGGGCTTGCGCTCACCTCGCAGGGAGACGGTGAGGACTGGGACCAATACCTAGAAGCACCTGAGTGTACCCAGCTCTTAGTGACTGGACCCACTGTTAGGAGTTCTAATGACTATCAAGAAGCTCTGAGGAATTCTGACGTCCTCTGAGCTACGGATTTCTTGCCCTGCCCTCCAAAGTGCTTTGTGGGTGGAAGAGAAACAGCCAGGGTCTGGGAATGGGTGGTGGCAGCCCCTGGAGATCTAGAAGAGCTCAGGGCATGTGCAGGCTCAGGGTAGCCCTTCCCACACACCCAAGATCCCACCTTGGCCTCTTGACTCCAGACCCAGAAGACAGAATCAGGTCTGACCTTGTTCCCCACTTCCTCTGCCAGGTCCTGGGCTTTCTCGATGACATCCAGAGCCTAGAAGGCAAGCATAGGCCAGGGCTACGGGCAGAGTTCTCTGGCAGAGGCCTTGGCTCACAGGAAGGGAAGGGGAAGGGAAGGGGCAGGGAAGGGCGGGCTTGAGGAGGGCAGCATGGCTGGGCAGCTGCCCTGCCTGAGAAGGTAGCAAAAGGAGGCTGGAGCCCAGTCACAGAGCCACAGTGTGGGCAAGTTACCTGCTCCTTCAGTTTACTCAGATACAGAATGGGAAGACTATTCCTGTCTCATTGGGTGTTGTGAAATCAGGAAAGCAGTTAACGCATCCTGAGTTCAAACCCAGCTCTGGCTCTTTAGTAGTTGTGGGTCTGGGCACGTCGTGAGCCTTTTCTGAGTCTGGAAAATAACTTGGAATGTACTCACCTTATGGGATTCAGGTGAAGCTGATGTTAGACAAAATGTCTGGAAGAGTTCTGCCCAGGACCAGCCAGCCCCACAGACTTTTGGCTGACCTACTGGCTGCAAATAGGAGCAGTGGAGAGAGCGGGGGGGTATAGGAAAGGGCCCGACCTCACCTTGTCCAGTGCTTTCCTGGCTATCCAGCATTTGGCCACTCCCAGCAGCACCTGCACCTGCCCCAGGCGGTTTCCAATCTCAGTCATGATGCTCATGGCAGAGTCGTACCTGGGGAAGGCTGTCTGCACAGCCAGGTGGGAAGGTGCGATCAGACTGGGCCAGGCCTGCAACCCCTCCCTCTGTACCCCAGTGGCCTCACCTCCAGGTCCCCACGGCTCCGGTGGATGTCAGCAAAACACAGCAGGCAGAGTGCCTGGAGTGGCCGGTCCCCGTGCTGCAGTGCAATCTTCATAGATTCCTGTGAAGGGAACCTGGTTGCTCCAGCCTGCCCATCTGCCCCCACCCACCCACCAGGGTGTCATTCCAGTGAGACCCTCTGACAGGGCATCCCAGAGATCACCCTATCCAATACACCTAGCATGGCATCGAAGCCCTGCACATGAAACCAGTGAGGTCTCACAACGCCCAGAGAAGTGGACACAGGTTCAGAGAGCAGAAGTGACTTGATCAAAGGTCACCTGGCTCATAAGTGGCAATGCTAGGATTTGAGCCCAGGTCAGTGGAACTCCAGAGACTGGCTCTCTTCCAATTTAAAGCAACCCACAGAGGATGTGTGTGGGTGGAGGCAGAAGGAAGCCCTCTCCCCTGAGAATGGACTGGAAGGGAGCAGAGAGGTGGGCAGAACAAACACATCCTTCGGGGGCTCTTGGAGAAGGGGGCTACAGGCAAATCTTGGGACCCTAAGTGGCCTGATGTGGAAGGAGGACCCCTTAGCCCATACCACCACCCTCTACCTGCCCGCCTTCCCTCCTGCCCCACCTCACAACACTCCATGGCGCTGCCCAGGTGGCCCAGCAGGCGGTACGCCACAGCCATGTGGTACTGGCTCATGGCCCGGTACTTGAGGCTCCAGCCTTTGCCATAGTCGCTAACGAGCTCTGCGGCCTTGCAGGGGAAGAACAGGGCTTTCTCGTAGTCCTGCGGGGGACACAGGGAGGAGGTGGGACAAGAAGGGGCACTGTGAATGGCAGGATGCCCAAGTCAGGGGCTCCAGGGCCTGGCGTCTCCATCAACCCATAGTGGGTACCCATAGTCCCTGCCGGTGTTCACTCATTCATTCATGTATCCAAGGAAAAGGGATCCAGGCAGAGGGAACAGCCACTGAAAGGGTGTGGGCTCCACAGACATAGGAATTTTCATCCAGTTTGCTGATGTAGCCCAAGAGCCTAGCACAGTTCTTAGCACTTTGTAGATGCACAATGAATATTTGTTGAATGAAGGAATGAATGAGAAGGCAAGAAAATACAGTTGGCTTCTCACTTACTCCCAGTTGGGCCCCTTTTATCTTCAGAGACACACAAAAAGGGGTACCACACCCCCAGTAGTGTCTGCCCCCCAGTACCCAGCAGCAGGTGCTTCCCAAAGGCTCAGTGACTGATTGTCAGCCCCAAAGAACATCGGAACAGACTCACTGGGGCAGTGAAATCATTCCTTCATCCCTTCGTTCTCCTCACACCTCCAAATACTCTTTCTACCTGCTGGATCTCAGCTGATGACCTTGCTTCATCACTCCACAGGGAAAACAGAAGAAAGTCAGAAAAGGACTCTTCTCCACCAAATCCACGAGATGGATCACTCTGCCTCCTTCCTGCCACCATGGAGGACTCCCTGCTCCAACAGGTGTGAGCCCCTCCATGGGGGCTCTGGACACATCCCCCATCTCCTTGGGCTCAATCATTCCCATCATCCTACAAACATATTCTGGCATTTATTACCTCATTAAAAAATAAAAAAAGAGGGCAGCCCTGGTGGCGCAGCGGTTTGGCGCCGCCTGCAGCCTGGGGTGTGATTCTGGAGACCCAGGATCAAGTCCCACATCGGGCTCCCTGCATGGAGCCTGCTTCTCCCTCTGCCTGTGTCTCTGCCTCTCTCTCTCTCTCTCTCTCTCTCTCTGTCTATGAATAAATAAATAAAATCTTTAAAAAAAATAAAAAAGAAAAAAAGAAATCTCAGGAAGTCTGCTTCTCCCTCTCCCTCTGCCTACCATTCCCCCTGCTTGTGCATGCTCTCTCTCTCTCTCTGTCAAATAAATAAATATATAAAATCTTTTTTAAAAAAAATCAAATCAATCTTCTTCAGACCTCATGTCTCCTTCAGCTAAGCCCCATTGCTCCATTCTTTCTCTTAGAAAATCTATTTGATCTTCTACTTAATATCCAATAGGCATCTCCAAGTTAATATGACCAAAAGAGAACTCCCAATAACGCCAATAAAAATCTGTTCTTCACAAATTCTGTTACATAGTTAAAAAAATTATTTACTTAAGTAATCTTTATGCCCTACACGGGGCTGGACCTCACGACCCTGAGACCAAGAGTCGCACGTTCCACCAACTAAGCCAGCCCAGTGCCCCTTGCCAATGTATGTTTTTTTTTTTTTAAGATTTATTTATTTATTCATGAGACACACACACACACACACACACACACACACACACACACACACACAGAGGCAGAGACACAGGCAGAGGGAGAAGCAGGCTCCATGCAGGGAGCCCGACGTGGGACTCGATCCCGGATCCCAGAATCACAACCTGAGCTGAAGGCAGGCGCCCAACCGCTGAGCCACCCAGGTGTCTCCCAATGTATGTTTTTAATTTGAAGCCATGTAAATGTTCTAAATATTCAAAATACTTTAATTTTTTAAAAACCCCAAAGATAGAGGCACCTGAGTGCCTCAGCTAGTTAAGCCTCTGCCTTTGGCTTAGGTCATGATCCCCATCTCCTGGGATCGAGCCCCACTTTGGGTCCCTGCTTAGTGGGTAGTCTGCTTCTCTCTCTCTTTTTTACTCTCTCTCTCTCTCTCTCCCTCTGCCCCTCCCCACTGCTTGTTCTCTCTCTCTCAAATTAAAAAAAAAATCTTAAAAAAA